>NC_138369.1:7885398-7938141 GCF_054177405.1 Leptonychotes weddellii | reverse complement strand
GAGGGAGAGAGAGAATCCCAAGCAGACTCCCTGCTGAGTGCAGAGCCTGATGCAAGGCTCGATCCCACAACCCTGAGACCACCACTGGAGCCAAAATCAAGAGTCAGAAGTCCAACTGACTGAGCCACCCAAGTATCCCTGAGTGTCTATGTTTTGAGGGGTTACTTGACAGTGATTCCAATAGTTCCAAACTCCTCCATACAGGTTCTAGATAGGCCTTGGCAAACGTGCTTTCAATTTCTTGTGTGCTTGTGTTTGTTACCTCGGGATGCCATAAGAAAGTACCACAAACTCTAGGCCTTAAACAACAGAAATTTATTGTCTCACAGCTTTGGAGGCTAGAAGCCCAGTATCAAGGTATCAGCAGGGTTGGTTCCTTGACAGCCAGACTTCTAGGTGGAATACCAAATTTGGGGTAGGAGAAATTTATCCCATGTCTCTTTCCTAACTTTTGGTGATTTGTGGGTGATCTTTGCCATTCCTTGGCTTGTAGAAGCATGATCCCAATCTCTGCCTTCCTCTTCATATGGCTTTCTCCTTGAGTGTGTGTGTCTAAATTTCCCCTTTTCCTAAGAACACCGGTCCTATTGGATTAGGAGCCCACCCTAGTCCAGTATGACTTCATCCAATCTTAACTAATTACATCGGCACCAACCCTATTTCCAAATTAAGATTCCATTCTGAGGTATGGGGAGGTTAGGACTCCAACATATATATATATATTTTTGGCAGGGGGTACACAATTCAACCTAGAACAGTGCTGCAGTGGGCAAAACATGGCAATTCTCGTTCATAATTCTCAATTCCATTTTTTTAAAAATAAGCTCCATGTCCAGAGTGGAGCCCAATGCAGGGCTTGAACTCATGACCCTGAGATCAAGACCTGAGCTGAGATGAAGAGTCGGATGCCTAACTGACTGAGCCACCCAGGTGTCCCAATAATTCTCAACTCCATTTTTAAAAAAAAGTCATCAAAATAACTGTGCTGTCTTCAGGACACATTTGAGGGAGGGGTCTTCTTTTGGGTAAAGCTTGAATCTCTCACCCACTGTTTTCTCTGACCTCCCATGTTTGCCTGGAAAGCTCTGTCTGCCTTTCATTGATGTGGTTCAACGTCAGCATATTTCTCCTCAAACGGGCAGGAGCCCAGGAGACTCCTCCAGGAATGCCCCTCCCAGAGCCAGGAATATAACCGCAGGTGATGGGGAGAGATTCCTTGGCTGAGCATTCAAGTTGCTCATGGAGATTTTAAATTTTTGATTGTGGTAAAATACACATAATGTACAATTTACCACTTTAACCATTTTAAAGTATAAGCAATTTAGTGGCCTCTCGTAGATCCACAATATCATGTAACCACTACCTCTGTCTAGTTCCAGAACATTTTCATCAAGTTCCCAAAAGGAAACTTGACCTATTGGTACTCACTCCCCCTCCCGCTCCTCCAGCCCCTGGCAACCACCAATCTGCTGTCGGTGTCTATGGATGTCCTATTCTGGACATTTCGTATGAATGAATCATTCACTGTGTGGCCTTGCATGACTGGATTCTTTCACTCAGCACATTTTTGAGTTTCATCCACGTCATATCAGGTATCAGTACCTTGTTCCTTTTTACTTGTGGAGCTTTTTAAAGACATGCTTCCTGGCTGTGCTAATCTAGGCGAGTGTTCATCCAAAAATTCACCTGTGGATGAACACTTAACATTGTTTTCAAGAACTGGCTCTTGTGAATAAGGCTGCCCTGAACATGGGGGTACAGATAGGTCTTTGAAACACTGATTTCATTTCCTATGGCTATATATCCCGAAGTGCGATTGCTGATAGTTCTATTTTTAATATTTTGAGGAATCTCTAGCCTGCTTTCTATAGTGGCTGCCCCAGCTTACCTTCCACATCCTCACCAACATGTTATATCTTGTCCTTTTGATGAAAGCCAGGCACTTTTCCTTGCTCTCAAACCATTTTGGAGCTGCTGGAGAGGCCGCCCCTGCTCTCCCTGGAGATATCAATTATGTGAGTCATAAGCCCATTTTTTAATACCCCCTCAGTATGTGGGTGCCATACCTTCATGAACTTCAAGATCAAAAACAAACTTGGAGTGAGGGTCCCTCTGCTCTCCAGGTGACTATAACATATGGTGAAGGAATGCTAGAATTTTTCTGAAGAAGCTTTGTTTCACGAGGATGTAGAGAGAAAGCAAAAAAGAAAGATAATTTAACCACATAAAAAAGGAAAACAAAAGATAGAGGTTTGCCATCCTTGGATTTTACCAAAGTTGGGCTGAGACTAGGTGGCACCCCTGACATGGGTGTGACCCCCTGCCCGGTTTTCTTACCATCCATTTTCTCCTGGACAAGGGGCCCTGAGTGCCCTGTACCACATGGCTCTGCATGCGGGCTTCGGGCTTTCATGGGAGGGAGAGAGAGGCTGTTGGTGCCCATGGATCTGGGAGGCAGGGAGGAAAGGGAGGAGTGGCATGGGTGCTGGTCCCAGGAGAGTCCTTGAACAGGTTCTGAGGCTACAAGGATGAAGAGAAAGCTGCTTTCCTGAGACGCTGGGAGACCCAAAGTGTCCAGTCCACACTGCTCCAGGACAAGATGACACAGAGCGATCACAATGTTGGGGAGGTGCCTCCTGTTGCAGGAAACAGACCAGGGAAAGGATGCATTCTTAAGAACACTGTTGGTCCTACAAGACGTAAAGCACTTCCAAGAATCTCCCCTTGCAGGAAAAACCAGAAGTGTGAGCTGGGGTGGGAGAGGTCACTGATGGATGTGGATGCCACCAATGTCCCTGCTCTTGGGAAACTGAGCATTGGTAGGGATTGGGGAGTCTGGGACTCTCATTCAGAGATAAGGGCTCAAAGGGAGCCTGAGTGGTCCCAGGTCAGTGGTGGTTCCTGGCAGAAGCTCCTGGCAGAAGCATAGGAAAACCCACTCTGGAGGGATACTTCCCCAATCTCAGATTTAGACCCACAAGACTCCACTCAACAAGACTGAGGGATGGGACTTGTTAATAGTGTAAAGAGCCGAATACCCAAGGAAGACTCCATGGCTGCATGGAGATCACTCTAGGAAAGCAGTGGGTGGGCCTTTTGGGAAGCATCTCTTCTAAGTTAGGAACAAGGCTTGGGTGAGTTATTCTGTTGTCATTTAGTGCCTTAATATAGAGTGAGCCATCACCCTGGCTTGCCTTGGACTTTCGCAAGCTCAGTGCTCCAGGAGCTCCTTTAGCTCAGGGCAAACCGGAATGGTTGGTTACTCTCTTCCTTAATGATTTCATCAAATCAGAAACCACAGCAAGTCAGTAAGTGTGTATAAATTGGTGAGTTCATTTTTTCTATAAATATGTATTGGTTCTTGGTGTATTCTGTTGGGGACACAGCAATGAACAAAGCCCACATGCTTTCTGACTCATGATGCTCACCTTCAAGGAGGACGCAAATGGTGTGTAATTGCCAATGGTGAGTATCTCTGATGGAGATGCTGAGGGAGTAGAACTGGGGGCCTGATTCAGAATGAAGAGGTAGAGAAGGCCTCTCTCCAAAGAAACATTTTGATCCTGATGATTCCAATACCAGTACCAATGTGTGGGTTTCCCCCACATCACCAAGCAGTTCTATGACACTAGCTGGGTGTCCTACAATTCAACCCAATTCTTTTTTGGTTTGTTTGTTTAGATTTTATTTATTTATTTGAAAGAGAGAGAGAGCACAAGCAGGGGGAGCAGCAGGCAGAGAGAGAGAGAGGGAGAAGCAGGCTCACCAAGCAGGAAGCCCTATGCAGGGCTCGATCCCAGGACCCTGGGATCATGACCTGAGCTGAAGGCAGATGTTTAATGACTGAGCCACCCAGGTGCCCCAATTCAATCCAATTCTGACACTGTCTACTTGAAGACAGCTTTGGATTCTGCAGGTTACAGCTCGGGGTTGTAAGATTGCCCTCACCCCAGACACGAATTGTGACGTCAGGTTGGTACTGTGCTTCTGACCGATTGGGTATAAATCAGGGGTTCCCATGATCCCCTTCTTTGATGCATTTGCTAGAGTGTCTCAGAGCACTCAGGAAACTAGTTTACTCACCAGATTACTGGTTATTACAAAGAATTCTAAGGGTGTGAATCAACAGTCAGATGATGAGAGATGCACAGGGTGAGGTCCCAAATTAAGAAGCTTCTGTCCCCGTAGAGTCTGGAAGCATTGTGGTTCCCTAACCTGGAAGCTCTCCGAACCCCATTCTTTTATGTTTTATGGAAGCTGCATCACACAGTCGTGATTGAATAAATCATTAGCCATTGGTGATTGAACTCAACTTCCAGCCTCTTCCTTTTGTGGGGGTAGAGGGTGGGACTGAAAGTTCAACCCTCTGATCACATGGTTGGCTGCCCTGGCAACCAGCTCTCATCCTTAAGTAGTTTCCAAAAGCCGGCTCATTAACATAACAAAAGACACCTTTATCATGCTTATCACAGGAAATTCCAAGGGATTTAGGAGCTCTAAACCAGAAACTGGGACAAAGATCAAATATGTATTGCTTCTTATAAATCACAGATCCCAAGATTCCCTCTCTGTTTGTCAATCCCAGGAAATTCCCAGGATTTCCTGCCTGTTGATCAAGTGCCTGGAATCGCCAATGGCCAGGTGCTTTATCGCCTCAGGAAATCCTCCTGTAAACTCCCCTTTTCCCCATGAGTGAGAAACGTGGTCTCCAAGGCAGCGAGGTTAAAGTTCTTTCTGACTGTAGATCACTTCACTGGGGGCTTCGTTCCCCAGGACAAGGGGAGAAAAAACCAAGACACCGCATACTGATTTCTGTACAACTCCCAGCAATTATGAATAGAGCCCCTCAGGGAAATGTTTCTCCCTTTTCATTGCTCTATAATAAATCCTCAAAAATATTGCCCTGAAGAAAGATGGTATAATGTCTAAAATTAAAGCTCAGTATTACGGGCGGCCTTACCATCTGGTGAAACTGGGAGGGGCTGAGATGGCCTGATCACAGTTCTTCTCCAACCTGACTCCCGCACTGAAGGACCCTGGGCCAAACAAGCCTCCTTATCAAACAGGCCAAGCACAGTGCCAGCTCTTGGAATTATCCAAACAAGCCAATCACACCCTCCTGTGGGCAGCAAGGGCCACCTCCACCTCTTGGTACTATAAAACTTGTCTCCCACAGCGCCTGTTGTTCACTCTGTTCCCTAGGGCAACCCCCCCCTTCCCCCAGCATGGCCCTGCATGGCACGTGGTGCCCATCTTTTCTCATTCTTATTAGTCACTAATGTGACTAATAAGCCATTGCTAAATTCACCTGTGCAGTATTGGATGTTGTGTGCTTGGCCATCCCCCTACCCTAGGGCTGGAATCCCATTCCTCCCTCACCAATAGGGTGAAGGGGAGGTGATTAAAACAAGCAGTGGGTTTTGTCCTTCCCTCCTCCCCGCCTTCTCACCTCCCAGCAAATCTATGGGAGAGGACACAGCCCTGTTAGAAACACTGTAGTTGTAGGCTGACTGTTCAACAGGGATGGGACTGCCCCATGTAGGGTGGATAGTTTTTGTGACTGTGTGCATGTAGGATTAAAAAGCACCCCCAGGTGGAATCCTATTAGGCCATAAAAAGGAACAAACCATGGACCCTCACAAGAACTTGGCAGGTTTTCAAGGCATTATGCTGAGTGAAAAAAGCCAATCTCAAAAGGCCACATGTGGTGTGATTTCATTTATATAACAGTCTTGAGGTGACAAAATTATAGAGATGGAGAACAGATTAGTGGTTGCCAAGGGTAAAGGAAGGGAAGTTTGTGATTATAAAGGGTTAGCACGAGGGAGTTCTTTTGGGGAACAGTTCTGTATCTTGATTGTGATGGTGGTTCTACAAATCTATACATGGGATAAAGTCACATGAAATACACACACACACACACACACACATGGCCTCCCAGGCCATGTGCTTCCACCCCCCAAGCTGCAAAGCTTCTAATTTCTCAACTGCCCAATGTAGGATTGATTACACATTTACTGATTTTGATTGAAAAAAGTCTGTGGCTGTATTTTTTCTACATCGTTGTGGCTCTGCATTTTTACAAGGAGCAAAGAAGTTCCATGTGATTAACCCCTCAGTCAACAAATATTTACTGAGTACTGACACAGTGGGTGGACTTTCCATACCCCCTTGGCTTTCAACTTTCTTATACACTTCAAAGGCTTTTTGCTGTCTGCAACTCTGACTCAGCCTGAGGGCTTTCTCCGGCTGTAGGAACTCATGCTGATCATATATGGGATTAGCTAGATGTAAATACTCCCATGAGCAGCCCCCATCCAGTGATGCATGGAGCTGGAGGATAAATACCCCAGCTCCCTCACCCCTCTGGTGCAATAACTCTGAGGTGCATCTTCTACACTGTCTCCCAAAGTTTCCCAGTGGAATCAGTAGTCAGTGGTAACCTGTTCGCTAACATACATTGGCCTCCTTCCTTTTCCTATTTATTTATTTATTTATTTTTAAGATTTTATTTATTTATTTGACAGAGAGAGAGGCAGGGAGAGAGGGAACACAAGCAGGAGGAGTGGGAGAGGGAGAAGCAGGCCACCCGCGGAGCAGGGAGCCCGATGCGGGGCTCGATCCCAGGACTCTGGGATCATGACCTGAGCTGAAGGCAGACGCTTAACAACTGAGCCACCCAGGCGCCACCCTTTTTCCTATTTAATGTCCCTACTAATGCATCCTCCAGCTCTCAAATAAACTACTTGCTCTTGAATCCTTGTCTCAGGCTCTGCTTCCAGGGTATCCCATTTAAGACAAGGCACCATGCATGACATTGTGGTGCCTACTTGGTTAAGCAGAGGGGAAGTCAGATCTATGCACAATGGCAAAAGAAGTGTATTAAATTGCATTGGGTCTTTGCCAGATGCCAGTGCTTTTACCTCTGTTTTCCTCATTTTTCCCCAGTGGCAGATCACCATGAAATTTCAGCATCACATGTTGAAAAATGGAAGAACAGAAGTGCCTGGCTAAGAAACCTGGGTCCCTGAGTGACACATTGAGCAGGGCCATCCATGAACCAGGACTTCCCTCTCTGGACTGTTTGCAAAAGAGAAATAAACATGATTTTCATTAGGCCATTGTATTGTGGGGCCTTGTTGTTTCAGCAGCGTATCCTGGTATCCTAATAAATACATTATCTGTAATGAGAGAATTAGAGGTGAGGGAAGATTCTCCCTTTCCTTTTGGAATTTTGTGTACTGATTGAATTATATAAATACACACACACACACACACACACAAATACCAGTGGGATTATCTAGAAGGTTATACATCAGTTTTTAGCTCCTCTAGCAAATGTTTTTTCAAGCGTGGTTTAATAAATGAAATCATGGTGTTCTGGGGCTGAATTGTGTCCCTCCTCCCAAATTCGTATCTTGAAGCCCTAACTCCCAGGACTTCCAGATGTGATTGTATCTGGGGATAGGGACTTTAAAAAGGTAATTGAGTTAAAATGAGGCTGTTTTAGAGGGCCCTTATTCAATCTGACTGGTGTCTTTGTTAGAAGAGATTTAGTCACAGAGAGACACCACGGATGTGGCCACACAGAGAGGCGATCGTGTGTGGGCACAGAGAAGGAGGCCATCTGCAAGCCAAGGAAAGAGTCTTCAGAAGGAGCCAATCTTGCCAACACCTTAATGTTGGACTCCTGGCCTCCAGAACCTTGACAAAACAAACTTGTGTTGTTTAAGCCACCAAGTACATGACATTCTGTTATGGTAGGCCTGGCAAACTAATGCACATGGCTCACATTTCTTAGAATCATACACTCAATGAATTCAAAGACTTGAGGGAACCATAGGAACCCATTCTTAACTAGCACACTGTTATGAACTGAATTGTGTCCTCCCCAGATTGGTATGTTGAAGCCCTCACCCTTGATATGACTATATTTAGAGATGGGGTTTTTAAAGAAGTAATTAAGATTAAATGAGTTCATAAGGGTGGGGTCCTAAACCCATAGGACTAGTGTCCTTATAAAAAGAGGGAGAGAGGGGCACCTGGGTGGCTCAGTCATTAAGCGTTTGCCTTCAGCTCAGGTCATGATCCCAGGGTCCTGGGATCGAGCCCTGCTAGGGCTTCTGCTTGGTGGGGAGTCTGCTTCTCCCTCTCCCACTCCCCCCTGCTTGTGTTCCTGCTCTTGCTATCTCTCTTTCTGTCAAATAAATAAAATCTTAAAAAAAGAGGAAGAGACCCCAGGGTGCACATGCACAGAGGAACAGCTATATGAGGACACAGCAAGAAGGCATCCATCTACAAGCCAAGGAGAGAGGCCTCCCAGGAGAAACTGCCAACACCTTGATCTTGGACTTCCAGACTCCAGAAATATGAGAGAGTAAATTTCTGTTATTTATGTCATCCAGTCTATGGTACTTGACTATGGCAGCCCAAGCAAACTAGTATACATGCCCTCCATGCATCCCTTCAACTATCTTTCCTTTCCCATGGCTTTTTGCTTGGGATTCCATTTATTTCTGGGGAAAGCAGATTTCACTCTCTGCTCCTGGGTGGAACATGTGGCCCAGTTTAGGCCCATCAGTGTACTCCATCTACCTACCTATAGTCGTTGGCTCAGATATGGTCATGTGTTATAGACTGGCCAATCCGAGTGAGTCTCAGGACAGAGCCGGTATATAACCCTGCCTGGCTGTGGACAGGAGGCCTGAAGCTCTGGGGCAGCTGCAGCCATCTTGCGACCCTGAGGATGGTTGACCAACCTTGAAACAAACACCATGGAGGGCAGAGCAGAGAGACTGGAAGAAGCAAAGCTGTTGTTGACATCCCTGCACTGGCACATCGTGCCTCTCTTGGAAACCTACCCTACTTTTCATTTATTATATTTATTATGTCTGCTTGGGCTGCTATAACCAAATACCATTGATTGGGTGATTGCCACAATAGAAATTCACTTATTTTTAATGTATTTTTATTTTTAATTTTTTTTTAAAGATTATTTATTTATTTATTTGAGAGAGAGAATGAGAGAGAGAGCATGAGAGGGGGGAGGGTCAGAGGGAGAAGCAGACTCCCCGCTGAGCAGGGAGCCCGATGCGGGATTTGATCCCGGGACTCCAGGATCATGACCTGAGCCGAAGGCAGTCGCTTAACCAACTGAGCCACCCAGGCACCCTATTTTTAATTTTTTTTTTAGTAATCTCTACACCCAACACGGGGCTCCAATTCATGATCCCAAGGTCAAGAGTCACATGCTCCTCTTGACTGAGCCAGACAGATGCCCCATGAAATTTATTTCTTACATTGCTGGAGGCTAGAAGTCCAAGATCAAGGTCCCAGTAGATTGTTTCCTTTTTTCTTCAGGGCTGTCTTCCTCGGTCATGGATGACTCTATTCTCACTCTGCCCTCACAATGGTCTTCTCTCAGTGCATGCATATAGAGACAGATCTCTCTCTCTTTCTTTTCTTACAAGTCTTATTGGATTAGGGCCCCACCCTTATGATCTAATTTAACCTTTTTACCTCCTCAACGCTCTTCCACTGAATACAGTCATATCAGGGGTTAGGGCTTTAACATGTGAATTTTAGCGGGGCATAATTCAGTTTATGGCAGCTGATAATTCTCTTTAATGTTCAATTCAGTTTGAGATTTTAGTTATTCCCAACCAGAAGCCTCCTAAATAATGTAGCGGAGACTTAAGAGATTTTTAGTAAGTCTGAGCCTCATTTTCTTCATCTGGAAAATGCTTTAGACACAGGAGGTCCCTGCTGGCCTCCTACTGTTACAATGCAGAGTAAGTAAAATAATGTAGCTGTGAATATTTGGGAAAATATGATGTTCATGGAAGATATTTATGAAAATTAGACAAGAAAGCTGCCAGCTGAGAGAGGTAGGCACAGCAAGGCAGGAGAAAAAAGGGAAAGTGACACTCTGTTTTCCCACAGAGACAGATAAATTGCGACATGAACACGCATACTTGGGGTATGCATGCCTGACTCACAAACCCAAAAATAGACCTCCAGACCCTATATGGAGAGAGGATAAATATAGCAATATTAGCTGTGAGTGACAAGCCCAATTAGAGGACAGAGAGATGATTTAGAAGGTCTTCATGCAAAACATCTTGAGTAGCTATAAAAATATTTGATGTTTACAGCTCAAAGAAAGGGATGAAAATTCAGAGGAGGTAGTTCATGATCTGCCAGTGTATCAGCTCGGTCACGAGCACTGTCAGTCCCTGGTCCCTCTCCTCTTGTTCACAATCATCACACCCTGGTCCAACTTCAACAGTCAGCACCTGCTTTCATTTGCCTGGGGACTTTCTTTGGCCTTTGGGGTACACACTGTAATCTACACAGTTAGGCGGGAGAGGCCAGGGAAAGGCCTTCAATGAATGGCTGTCAACCAGTGGTTGGTAGGAGGGGGTGGATAAATACCCCAGCTCTCTCACCCCTCAGCTGGGCAATACTGAGGTCTGTATTCTCTGCTGCCTCTCAGAGGTCCCCAGTGGGATTGATTTCCAGTTGCCCAACATGGGAACTTGCTTTTAACACACTCTGCACTGTCTACCTTCCTTCCCTGCCTCATTTGCCATTCCCCTCCTGGTTCTCCTGGAACCACCTCTAAAAAAGAACAGCTTTTGGGGTGCTTGCCTGGCTCAGTCAGAATAGGATGCAACTCTTGATCTTGGGGTCCTGAGTTTGAGCCCCATGCTGGGTGTAGAGATTACTTAAATAAATAAAACTTAAAAAAAATTAAAATGAACAACTTTCACTGAACAGTGTCTAAGAGTTTGTCTTTGAGGGAGTCCAAACTAAGGCACACACCCCGCTGCATCATGCCTATATTTTTGCCAAGAATAGTAAGTCCCTACGATTTTCTATAGTGTTTCACACTGTTCAACAACCTGCTTTCACATACAATGGAATATTATTCAGCAATAAAAAAGAATAAAATACCGATGGACACAACAACAGGGATGAATCTCAAATGCATTATGCTGAGTGAAAGAAGACAGATTCAAATGACCACATACTGTATACTTCCTTTTATAGGACCTCCTGGGGATGGAAAAACCATAGGGACAGAAAACAGATTGATGATTGCTAGGGGCTGGGGGTGCAAGAAGAGGTTAATTACAAAGGGTCATAAAGGAGCCATTTAGGGGGATGGAACTGTTCTGTATCTTGATCTTGGCGATGGCTCCATGACTATGGACAATTGTCAAAACTTATAAGACTGCACATAATAAAGGTTGAATTTGGCTATAGATAAATTATACCTCAATAAAAAAATTATATATATATATATATATATATACCTCCTTTAAGAACAGAGCATTCACCATCATTATCTTATTCGGTTGTCATGACAACCCTGCAGCAATCAGGCCTGCTTACTCATTTTTTCAGCCAACTGTTTCGAGAGGTGCCTGCACTTTGCAACTCTGCTTCCTCCTCTCTGTTCACTCCAAACCTTGCCTCCCAACCCACCATTCCTCTCAAATTGTTCTTGCCAAGGTCACTGGTGACCTCATCTTTTGCTCAAGCCCATGGCTAATTTTCAGCCCTAACTTCCTTGATCATTTTTACCACTTGGCACTGTAGATAACCCCCACCTTGGAACTCGGCCAGCCCATGGCTTTCGAGATGCTGCTCAATCCCGCTCACCTTGACTGTCCTTGGTGGCTTTGTTTTCTCCTTCTTCCCCATTTGCCTGCCTTTCCTCTACTCTTATTTCTTCCCAAACTCCCTAGGGGAGCTCATCCAGCCTTTTGGCACCAACTATCACTCATGATTTCCGAACCTGTTTTTTATCTTAGCTCCTTACTTCCTGTTCTCTTGGATTTCCAGTATAATGCTCAGAAGCTGCTTTTGCAGCCTGCAGAAATGA
This sequence comes from Leptonychotes weddellii, assembly GCF_054177405.1. NCBI lineage: Eukaryota > Metazoa > Chordata > Mammalia > Carnivora > Phocidae > Leptonychotes > Leptonychotes weddellii. The sequence goes on along the minus strand of NC_138369.1, from coordinate 7,926,251 downwards.
GATTAAATCAGGGGAGCTTTTTTCTAAAGTTTCCAAAACAAAACGTATAGCTCAGTGCTACTGTGATAGGTTTCAGCCCACTTACTTAACTTCACATTTAAAAAAAAAATCTATTCACCAGTTGACAGACACGTGGTTGTTTCCATATCTTGGCTATCATGAATAATGCTGCAATGGACGTAGGAGCGCAGATATCTCTTCAAGATCCAAATTTCCTTTCCTTTGGATATATACCCAGAAGCAGGATTGCTGGATCATATGGTGGTTCTATTTTTAATTTTTTGAGAAAACTCCATGCTATTTTCCATAATAATATGGAACTTTTCTACCAATTTATATTTCTACCAACAGTGTGTAAGCTCTTTTCTCTACATCCTTGCTAACACTTGGTATCCCTTGTCTTTTTGATAATAGCGATGGCTCATAATCTTGACCTCCCATGGCTAAAGACACATTGAGGTTCTACTGGGTTCTGATGGCTTCATGATGACTGGTCCTAGTTCCTCTGATCTTGCATTATCTTGCATTATTTCCCCTTTACCATCATAATTATCCACCAGCATTTTGCTTAGACTAACTTTAGTTAATTTGTTACATACTTCCAAAAATTCCAAATAGATATAAGCATGTGTGTTTAGATTTTAAGATAATATTTAATATTTAATTATTACCTTGCTCTCCCCAAAGTTTATAACAATGTATATAGTTAACAGAATAAATTAATGTCCATTTTTCCATATCCTAGCCCACACTGGATGTTATTATATATATATTTTAATGTGCAGGGAAGAGACAAACTTCCTTGTGATCCTCCTGGGCTGGTAAACAAGATTTTCCTGGTATCCACTCCCTAGGGTGTGATCCTACAAACATCCCAGATCTCTATAAGGAATGTCAATTCCTATTCACCATCCACTCACCAGGGACATGAGCCCTCGTCCCTCACCCCACAGGGTCAGTAAAATGCCCCATCCTATGCTATACAAGTTTTTTGTGCTGCCATCTTGCATGCCTACCCCCTGGTTCTTGGCTATCTCTTCTCTGACTCCTGGGCAACCCTTTATTTCTTTAGAGCTCATTCATGCATGTGTATGTGTATGACATCATTAACCATTAAGGCAATGCAAATGAAAACCCCAAAGAAATATGACCATATCCCCCAACTAGAATGGCTACTATCAAAAAGACAGGCAGTACCATGCGTGGGTGAGGCTGGAAAAACATGCCCACTGCTCATGGAAAACAGTCTGGTAGCTTCTTCTGGAGTTAAATTTACACTCACCAGATGACCCGGCAATTCCACTCTTGGGTATTTACCCAGGATAAATGAAAACATACGTCCACACAAAGGCTTATATGTGAATGTTCATAGCAGTTTTATTCATAATAGCCAAACACCGGCAGCAAGCCAAATGTCTATCAACAGGTGAGTGGACAAACTGTGGGTCTGGCCATAAAACAGAGCACAATAAAATGGAACAGATACTGATAAACAGACCAATATGGATGAGTCTCAAAAGCATTATGTTGAGTCAAAGCAGTGAGACACAAAAGAGGACATATTGTATGTGTCCATTTAGATAAAATTATTGAATAGTTGAGTTTAAGCCATAGTGACAGAAAACAGACCAGTGGTTGTCTGGGGACAGGAATGGGAGCGTTGACTGCAAACGGGTAGCAGGGAACTTCTGGAGTGATGTTAATATTCCCAATCTTGATGGTGTTGATGGTTACATGGTGTATACGTTAGTCAAAACTCATCAAACTGGACACTTAAGATAGGTACATTGCGTCATAGGTAATTTGTACCTCAAGGAAGTCGATTACAATATGTTGTGCATTATTGAGCTTCCTTACTTGATATAACGAGAGGCTTTTCTCCATATCCTGTCCAACCTTTGGACTCCACCTAGAAGCCTTCAGTATGTCTTTTTTTTTTTTAGATTTTATTTATTTATTTAACAGAGAGAGAGATAGCGAGAGCAGGAACACAAGCAGAGGAGTGGGAGAGGGAGAAGCAGGCTTCCCGCGGAGCAGGGAGCCCGATGCGGGGCTCGATCCCAGGACCCCGGGATCATGACCTGAGCCGAAGGCAGATGCTTAACAACTGAGCCACCCAGGCGCCCCCAGTATGTCTTTTGCTAACCCAGAATTTCTTTCTTTATTTTTTTTCTTGAGATTTTATTTATTTATTTGACAGAGAGAGAGAGAGCACAAGTGGGGGAGCGGCAGGCTGAGGGAGAGAAAGAAGCAGACTGCCTGCTGAACAGGGAGCCTGGTGTGGGGCTCGATCCCAGGACCTTGGAATCATGACCTGAGCTGAAGGCAGACGCTTAACCGACTGAGCCACCCGGGGGCCCCACCCCATTTGAGATTCTTAACCTATTTTATAAAGAGGAAACTGAGATTCAGATTAAGTAACACTTGTGGGTTGAATTGTGTCTCCCCCGTCTTAGTCTGTTGGGGGTGCTATCACAGAATATACAGATTGCCACAGACATTTATTTCCCACAGTTCTGGAGACTGCAAAGTCCAAGATCAAGGTGTCGGTAGATTCAGTGTGCAGTGAAGGCCGGCTTCCTGGTCCATAGATGGCTGCCTTCTTGCTGTGGCCTCATGTGGCAGAAGGGCCAAGGGAGCTCTCTCTCTCTCTGAGGACTTCTTTATAGGGACATTAATCCCATTCATGAGGGCCCTCCTTCAGGACTTCATCACGCCCCAAAAGTCCCATCTTCTAATACCATCCCCTTGAGGGTGAGGCTTTCAGTAAATGAATTTTGGGGACATACATTCATTCTTTTTTTTTAAAGGAAATTTTAGTTTTCTGTGGATTTTGTTTGTTTCTTTTTTTTTTTTTTAAGATTTTATTTATTTGTGAGAGAGACAATGAGAGACAGCATGAGAGGGAGGAGGGTCAGAGGGAGAAGCAGACTCCCTGCCGAGCAGGGAGCCCGATGTGGGACTCGATCCCGGGACTCCAGGATCATGACCTGAGCCGAAAGCAGTCGCTTAACCAACCAGGCGCCACATACATTCATTCTATAGCACCCGCCAAATTCATATATATTGAAGTCCTAACTCTCAGTACCTTAGAATGTGACCTTATTTGGAAATGGGGTCACTGCAGATGTAATTAGTTAAAATGAGGTGATTAGGGTGGGCCCTAATCCAATATGACCAATGTCCTAATAAAAAATGGGAAGTTTTAGAGAGGGCACCATGTGAACATGAAGGCTGCCATCTGCAGGCTAAGGTGAGAGGCCTGGAGCATACTTCTCCGGCACAGCCCTCGGAAGGAACCAAGCCAGCTGACACCTTGATTTGGACTTCTAGCCTCCAACACGGTGAGCAAATACATTTTTGTTGGTTAAGCCATCCAGTTTGTGCTATTGAGTTCTGGCTGCCCTAGCAAATGAAAACAGCAGCTTAGAAATCATGGAAGTAGGAGGTGGCAGAGCAGAGGTCTGCACACAGCGAGGCTCAGTGTCAGAGTTTGAACATGTCGCTGTGTGCCCTTCCTTGGTTTTAATGATTGGCTCATTCAGGCAAGGAATGAAGACATTTTATCTCACATTTTTGTCTCTTGCTTTCCTCTCTCCTGATTGCCCTTCCCTCTCTGTTACCTGCCACTGGACTCTGCCCAGGATAGATAAGCAGCAATTCTCTCTTCTGGGCAGATGGCAGAGGCATTCACTGTGCTGATGGTGGATGGTGTTATATGTCCCATCATTGCTGTGTGTGTGCAGCTTCAGCTGTTGGGCTGACAGAGACCTCTGCCACCCTGGAGGGCATTATAAGTTTGACCAGCTGTCTGCCCTTTTGACCGAGAGAAATATGATCAGGAGAACATAGTGTAGTAATGGCCCTTCTCTCTCAGGAGGGCTGGCTGAAAACCAGATGTCATGATGGATGTACCTGTGTAGGGGGAACAGGCCCTAAGATTTATTGGGGGTTCCTTGGAGAATCTAATTTTCCCTTTTGTATCTGTTTCCTTTGGTGGTTGGAGAAGAAAAAAAATCAGGTCAAGCAGATTGCTGAGAAAAATGACCCAAATCACAGGGATTCAGAAAGTAACTGATGATGAACTGGCAATTGAGAGTTGGTTAAAGAAGAAAGAGATGATGATGATGACGATAATGGTAACAGAAGTTAACATACAATGCATGCTTGCTGTGTTCCGGTCCCATGTTACATTCTCAATCTGCATTTTTTTTTTTTTTTTTAAAGATTTTATTTATTTATTTGCGAGAGAGAGAATGAGAGACAGAGAGCACGAGAGGGAGGAGGGTCAGAGGGAGAAGCAGACTCTCCGCTGAGCAGGGAGCCCGATGCGGGACTCGATCCCGGGACTCCAGGATCATGACCTGAGCCGAAGGCAGTCGCTTAACCGACTGAGCCACCCAGGCGCCCTCTCAATCTGCATTTTTAAAAGATTTTATTTATTTATTTGAGAGAGAGGAAGAGCATGAGTGGGGGGAGGAGCAGAGGGAGAGGGACAAGCAGACTCTACGCTGAGCACAGGGCCTGATGTGGGGCTTGATTCCAGGACTCTGAGATCATGACCTGAGCCAAAATCAAGGGTTGGCTGCCCAGCGGACTGAGCCACCCAGACGCCCCCTCAATCTGCATTTTTGATTCAATCTTTACCATAACTTCTCATGGTAGGCACTATTATCATCCACAGTTTATTGCAGAGTCCACCAAGGACCAAAGAGATAAGTTAGCCCGCGTACTAGCATGAGGCAGAATGAGGATTCAAATTAGCATTTGGAGGACTGCAGATGCCATGCTCAGAATTTTGCCGCCCCCATTGTTTCTGCAGATATATCTGTATTTCAATATTTGATTCAGATACATATGGTCATAGTATATATAGGGCATATTGGCACTGAAACAAAAGTTTAGTATCCACAAAGAATGGTACAGAAACATTGAACAGGACAAAAAGTCAAAATACTCACTTCAAACACAGGTTTTAGGGGGTAGATATTAAGTAGAATAATTATGGACACTATGTGTCATAATAGTGAGCACATAGGTTAAGCTGCTGTAACAAAGACAGCCAAAATACAATGGCTCATGTTAGACAGAAATTTCTTTTTCCATGGCGCCTGGGTGGCTCAGTTGGTTAAGTGTCTGCTTCAGCTCAGGTCATGATCCTGGGGTGCTGGGATTGAGCCCGGCATTAGGCTTCCTGCTCAGCAGGGAGTCTGCTTTTACCTCTCCCTCTGTCTCTCCCCGCTGGCTTGTGCTCTCTCTCTCTCTCAAATAAATAAATAAATAAAATCTTAAAAAAAAAAAGAAATTTCTTTTTCTAGCCATCAAGAAAAAAGAAATCTTACCATTTGCAATGACATTGATGGAACTAGAGGGTATTATGCTCAGCGAAATAAGTCAGTCAGTGAAAGGCTATATGATTTCACTCATATGTGGAATTCAAGAAACAAAACAGAGGATCATAGGGGAAGGGAGGGAAAAATAAAATAAGATGAAATCAGAGAGGGAAGAAAAACCATAAGAGATTCTTAACTCTAGGAAACAAACTGAGGGCTGCTGGAGGGGAGGTGGGTGGGGGGATGGGGTAACTGGGTGATGGGCATTAAGGAGGGCACTTGATGGAATGAGTACTGGGTGTTATATGCAGCTGATGAATTGCTAAACTCTACTTCTGAAACTAATAATGTACTATATGTTAATTGAATTTAAATTAAAAAAAAGAAACTTCTTTTTCATGTAATAGCTTGGAGGTAAGTAGATGTCTTGGATAAGTAGATGGTTCTGCTCCTTTGAGATCATCCAAGACCCAGCTTCTTTCCATCTTGTGGTTCTGTCTCACCCAGGGTATTGTCCTCATGTGCATGGTTAAAGCTGGTCACCATTATTTCCATAATATAGCTCAGGGGAATATGGAAAGAGAGTAAGTTCAGGACCAGTGGATTCTCTTTAAGTAGGTGACCTGGTAGTTACACACATCACTTCTGCTCATGTTTCATTGGTGAGAACTTAGCCATACCTAGCTGCAAGAAATGCTGGGAAATGCTGTCCTTTGCCATGTGCCCAGCTAAAACTGTTTTACTGTGGTAGGTGGGGAAAATGGAATTTGAGAGACAACTAGTTGTCTGCCTCAACTGTTCAGATGGGGAATAATCTCTTGGTTATTCCCCAGTGGCCAAAAAAGTTGTATATATTCAGGGGTATATATGGACATGTATATGGATATATGTAGGGCTAATCTATAGGGCTGGTCTACTGGAGGATGAAATACCACATGGAGCAGAGATGAGTTGTCCCAGCTAAGCACCCCAGAATAACCAGCCTGCCAACAAGACATGAATGGGCTACATCATCCAGCCCAGCTATTCTGGAGCCTCAAATGAAACATGAGTGAGAGGTGGGAGAAAGTTCAGGCACCCTCTCAAGCTTCATCAACCTTGATGTCAGGAGACTAGCTTGAGGAAATGGGACTTTTCAACATTCAGATGTTCTACTTTCTTTTTATTCTTTGGTTTTGACATGACTCTCTAGTGTTCTTGGCTGAAGTCCAGAGTGAATGGGCTCTCATAGTGGTTTTGAATTATAGAAATAGGACTTTGGAGTCTAACATCCCATCTAACCTCAATGAGCTTCTCTCCTCCCACTTTCTCAAGTCCTGAGTAAGAAATATATTTTAAAAAAAAAAGGAGGTACAATGTTGACTGATTTTTGTCTTCTTTGAGGAGGCAAACTCTTTCTTGTAATCTGAGTCCAGAAGTTCCCTTGAGGCAGATTTTGGGGGTACTTGGATATTCAGCATAACCACATGTGTCTGGCCCATAATAAGAACCAACTAGATGTTTAGTTGGCGGGATGGGTCAGAAATAAATATACTGGAGAGAGGGAGAGAGAGAGAGAGAGAGAAAAGAGAACCCGGTAGAGGTGAAAGGAAGCCCAAGTAGCCATTTTTGTTTTTGGACAAGGACTTATGAAAGCTCTTGATACAGGAAGTTTGACAATTCTAGGCTCAGAGCCATGCACTCACATACTCACACTCACATGCTCACACTTTTCTGGAGGTGGGTAAAAGATGGGGCAAGGGATACTGACTGGCCATCATGTGTTGGTTGTATTGGTTGTATGGGTTGTGCACTGCACAAATCTAGGGGCTACCCTAGCAGTATACAGCAGACCTGGTATGATGCCAATCTCTTTCTTTCCTGTCTCTGATTTCAGTTGCCTCGTATCCTGGAATGGAGATCTCAAAACAGTGGTTATGGAGTAACTGGTTGGAGTAGCTCATGATCATCTTGTGAGTGATACATTATTGCCATGCTGAATATTTGGTTATTTCCTACTTCCAGGCCATATGGATGCAAATAGCCACACATTATTTGCACATTTTCCCATCGCTAAGTGGGACCCATTTCCTCATGCCCATGAAGGAATGGGTTGGGTCATGTGGCATGCTTTGAACAATAGTATATGGCAAAAATGATGGCATGAGAGTTTCAACTCTAGGCCTCAAGAAGACTTGCAGCTTCTGTTCTTGCTTTCTTACAACTCTTCTGCCACCATGTAAACAACTGGGCTAGTCTACTGGTGGATGAGATACCACATAGAGCAGAGATGAGTTTTCCCAGCTAAGAACCCAACCACTAGACATGTCAACCTCTAGGCATGCATGAGAACATAATAGATCACCCAGACCCAGCCAAACTACCAGGAGACTATAGAGATCAGCTGACCTGGCCACAATCAGATGAACCACTGAGTTAACCTAAAAAAATTGAGACAAATAATAAATCTTTTATTGTTCTAAACCACTAATTATGGGATGTTTGTTACACAGCAAAAGCTAACTGATACATGGACATGGAGGAAGATTACTCTTGTCTATGCTCTTAAAGTTGAGTGTGATTATCTGATTTGCTTTGGCCAATGACAAATGAGCAGAAGTGATAGGAGTCATTCCTATGAGGGACCACTTAAGAGTCAGGGCACAATTCTCCATCTCCCTCTTCATTGCCAAGGTAACCAACATTGTTCTAGATGGTGGGAGCTTCAACAGTCTGGGAACTTGAATGACAATGATGTGGAACAGAGTATAATGTGCAGGATATTTTACATGAGTGAAAATGCACTTCTACCATTTTGGCCACTGAGATTTTGGAGATGCTTGTTATCGCAGCATAACATAGCCTGTCCTGATTAATACTACTCAGTCCAAAAGCCTGAGATATCCTCTGTCCCATATGAGCTGCAGTTTGCATGGATCCTGGTCCTGGAGGGAGCTTTACACCATCTTTTCTTTCCTCTCAGAAATTACAGGTTCTTCATTCCCATCATCCCTCAGAAATACACTTTATCTTCACTTAGCAAAACTCTTTTTTTCTTGCCTTAAGGAGGAAGGAGAGGAAACTTTTTTTGTTATTTAAAGAGACATAGAGCAAAGGGAATTTGCTCATTCACTTGTTCATTTGACATTTTAGAGGAGCTCGTTTTATTCATCCATTTACTCACTTCTTTATTCATTCAGCAAATATTTATTGAGCACACACTATATGCTACAAACAGTTGTGGGTGTTGGAAGTGCAGCTGTGAATGAAACAAAGCTCCTGTCTCATGGAGCTTGCATTCATGCATAATCAGAAAGCTATATAATACAATATCTAGTAGTGTTAGATGCATGAAAGAAAGGACAACAGAGGAAAGCAGGGTACGGGGTAGAGAGTGACTGGGGATGTTTTTCAGATAGGGTGAATAGAAATGGCTTCTCTGAATGAGTGACATTTCAGCAGAGACCTGAACAAAGTGACGAAGTGAGCTGGGGGACTATCTGAGGGAAGGGAATTCCAGGCAGAGGGAACAGCAAGTGTGAATCCCTGAGGCCTAGTTTTGTCACTCAAAGTTCAGTGGGGAGAGAAGGGAGAAGTGCATTTAGTGAACATCTCCCATCTCCCAGAAACGTTTTTAGGTGAACTTGCCACACTTAAAATCACTGTAGCAGAGACTGCTGAGTGTTCACCAAAATCCACATGTCCTGGTCTTCCTTGCTGTTGGGGGCAGCCAATCCAGTGGGAGGTAAGTGAAGGACCATTTGTGTACTTCTACTGGACCAGTGGACCATTGTCCTCCCAGTTCCTTGACTGGATCAGATTGCCTTCTGAAATGCTTCTCTTCAGGCATCATTTTTGTGAGAAGAATTAGAAAACTAATTGGAATTATGGAGAAGGTGCCCAGACTTTGGCTACTGGGCTGACTTCATTTTCTTTTTACTTTGAATTCAGTCTGGTTCTGCTTGCATTTCACAGTTTGTGTGCTTCTTCCCTGGGTCAGTGACTCAGTGGATGGTCACAATTACAGTTGCATTATAAACACCCCAGAGCTCAGTAGTTTAAAGCAATGATTATATATCCCCTTACACCTGTGAGTCAGCCAGAGTTGGCTACTCTGGAGAAGACTCAGCTGGATGACTCTGCTCCATATGTCTCTCATCCTCCTCCTGGGACAGTTGTTGTCATGGCCAGAATAGAAGTGCTAAAGGGCAGGTGGGAGCACTTGAGGCCTCTTAAGACCCAGGCTTGCAACTGGCTCAATGCTGCTTCTGCCCACAAGCCACTGATCGAAGCAAGTCCAAAGCCAAGGGTTGGGAAGGTACACACCACCCACAATGAGAACATGGCAAAGATAGGGATACAGGAGTGAGTGAATAATGGGGGCCAATTGTTCCATCTATTAATGGTCACCAACTCTTGCAAAAGACACAAGAGTTTAAAAGATGGTTGACTCAGGATGGTCTCATTCGCATGAGGGAAAAAGCAGAACTTTTTGACATTTTCAAAGGACTTTAAAGGAAACCAGGATGGCTATTTATGTTCATCATGACATGACTCATACAAGTTGTGTGATTTAAAAATAGGAAAAGTCAATGCTAATTACACAGACTTATGGCTTCTGGCATAACAATAATAATATCTTACATTGCACAGCATTTTAGAGTATGCAGTGCACTTAAATATTGGATGTCTCAGTACCTACTCAAAACAAACCCCCACAGTATTATTCTCCTAGTTTTGAACAGGAGGCAATTGAATCTTCCGTGACTTGCCCAAGGCCACACAGTTTACCAGTGCTAGAGCCTGGAATTAAGAAGAGCACTTGATATGTGGCGGAAGCTAAAGAATTTCCATACAGCAGAGGTTAGCAAACTACAGCCCAGGGGCCAAATTCAGTCTGTAACCAGTCTTTATAAATAAAGTTTTATTAGTACACAGCCATGCCCATTTATTTACACATGTGGTGCTTCTATGGGCGGAACTGAGGTATGTCACAGGGGCCATACGATTGACAAAGCCTAACATATTTATCTGGCCCTTTATAGAGAAAGTGTGGCGTCTCTTGACATACACAATCTCACTTTTTTTTTAAAGATTTTATTTATTTATTTGACAGAGAGAGACATAGCGAGAGAGGGAACACAAGCAGGGGGAGTGGGAGAGGGAGAAGCAAGCTCCCCGCAGAGCAGGGAGCCCGACGCGGGGCTCGATCCCAGGACCCTGGAATCATGACCCAAGCCGAAGGCAGTCGCTTAACCAACTGAGCCACCCAGGCGCCCCACAATCTCACTTTTTAATTTAATGTTTTAATCTGTACTATACTCACATGTTTCAAAATCCTCTAAATATAAAAAGGTAAGCAGAGAAAGTCACCTCCATCCTTGTCCTCTCAGGAAGGGTCCCCACCCTGACGAGAGCCCCCGTGATTTGTTCTCAGGCCTTTTTCCAGAGATGGTTTTAGCATGCACAGAAGCAAAAATTCTTTTCACTTTTCAATGGGATTTCATGTAATTCTCACCAAATCCCCAGAAGGTAAGACGGATTAGCCCCGTTTTACTGATGAGGAGACTGAGGCTTGTCTGAGGTGGTGGGCTGGCAGGGTGGAGTGGGGCCCGTTTGTTGTCCCAGACCACGGGACCCCAGGGCTTGTGATTTCACTTTGCAGGCCAGGGGCTCACCTGAACTGGGGGCTGCACTCACCCACAGGGGAGCCCCCCACCTCCTTCGGGTGGTCCCAACCACCACCACGTGATGCTTTCTCCCTATTCCACCCACCCCCATCTCTTTAAAAGTGAAAATGTCAAGCATACAGAAGGCAGGGAGAAGAGAATGAAAAATACAATAGGCTCCCTGTCCCCATCAGCAGCTTCCTCAGCATCATTCTGCTTTTTGTGTTTATCTTTCCCTCCCTTTTTTGTTGGAGTTTTTTGGAAATTCCTATCACAGAAAATTAACCATTTTAAAGTGAACAATCCTGCGGAGTTTAGTACACTGCTAATGCCATGCAATCACCCCCCTCTGTCTAGTTTCAGAACACTTTCATTCCCCTCCCAAAAGACACCTTGCATTCATGAGAGTCACTCCCCAACCCCCGCTCCCCTTGCTCCTGGCAACCAGAGATTTACTTACCACCTCTATGGATTTGTCTGTTCTGGATGTTTTATATAAATGGGATCAAATACTCTGAGACCTTTTGGTGTCTGGCTTCTTTCACTGAGCATCGTGTTTTCAAGGTTCATCTGTGTTGTACATGTGTCAGCCCCTCAATTTCTTTCTTTTTTTTTTTTTAAGATTTTTATTTATTTATTTGAGTGAGAGAGAGAGAGCCCAAGAGGGGGTAGGGTCAGAGGGAGAAGCAGACTCCCTGATGAGCAGGGAGCCCGATGTGGGACTTGATCCCGAGACTCCGGGATCATGACCTGAGCCGAAAGCAGTCGCTCAACCAACTGAGCCACCCAGGCATCCTCTTTTTTTTTACAGCTGAATAATATTCCGTTGTATGGATGAACCACATTGTCTTCATCCATTTGTCCCTTGATGGAAGTTTTGGTTGTTTCCTGGAAACAACCTCTCATCTCTCCCATAAATACTTCAATATGAATCTCTAACAAATAAGGACCTAAAAACCCAACACGATAAAAATACTATTAACAGACCTTTAAAAACGAACACTAATTCCTTAGGATCCCCTAAGACCCAGCCTGAATTCCATTCTCCCTGTCTAAACCACACCACTTTCTTAGATATAGGTGGTGATCATTTCACAGTGTATACAAATATCCAATCATTATGTTGCCCACCTGAAACTGATACAATGTTCTATGTCAATTAGACCTCAGTTAAAAAAACAACAACAGTGCCGATTTCCCCAGGAAGATAGATATCCCGACTTTGACTCCACCTTAGGAAAAATGTGGGGTCCCTCTGTGCCCCCAGAAGCCTCTTAGAGGAAAAACATAACCCTCACTAGGAGACCCTCTTTAAACAGAATCGCGGGAGGGTCGCCTCAGTTGTTAGAACCTAAGTCTTTGCCTGTGGCAGACAAACCCAGGAACTTGCAGTCAACTGCTTTTGTTGTTGTTGTTGCTTGGAAAGGCTGTTGTCCTTCTTTCTGCTTTTCTGTTCAAATAATACAACCCTCGGGCTAAGGAGAGGTGGGGGTTGGGTAAGGGGAAGCTGTTTGGAGAATGAACAAAAACGACTCAGGGAGAGGGTTAGCAGCTGTCTTCTAATGACTGTTTTGTGGGTGTGTGTGTGTGTGTGTGTGTGTTTTGTAAGGGCATCAATAATTTAGGTTGCTATTGGCGGAGGGCAGACGGCTAAATTCTAAGCGTGTTTCCACAGCCCGCTGCCTCACGCCTGTTCTACACGCCCCCTCCGCAGACCCCCCAAGTGGAAGAGGGAGAGCCCTCCTGTTACCATCTTTCCTCTGTTCCTTAGGAGAAGCCCATCCGAAGGGAGGTGGACTGGAGGATCAACAGCATCCTTCTAGAAACTAGGGTCCTGGGCGCCTGGGTGGCTCAGTTGGTTAAGCGACTGCCTTCGGCTCAGGTCACGATCCCGGAGTCCTGGGATCGAGTCCCACATCGGGCTCCCGGCTCAGCGGGGAGCTTGCTTCTCCCTCTGACCCTATCCCCTCTCATGCTGTTTCTCTCTCTCTCTCTCAAATAAATAAATAAAAAAATTAAAAAAAAAAAAAAAAGAAACTAGGGTCCTGCTCCGTGCTGGGAGGTGGCCGTACGGTGTTCAGGGTCTCGGAGAAGAGAGCAAGAAATTAATTTTCCCCTGAGGAGCAATGGGGGGGGCACGTCCTTGGCTGAATCTTCCTCCCGGTGCTGGGTCCCTGTGGAGCACTTTGCCGGGAATGATCAGTTGCTGATGAGCTGTCGGTTCTCCCCTCCCTCCTCCCAGAATCAGGGAAACCTCCTCCTCCTCCTCTTTTCCCCCCTGGCAGCTAGCACAGCAGCCCCACTTGGTGCCTGCCTTTGTGGGGAGCCCTCAGCTCAGAACGCGGCTGCTCCTGGCGTCCCCCCTTCTTTCTCCTCTTCTCCTTTCCATTGGACGGGCAATGGGTGCGTGGGCTTCCGCTGGCTCGGCTCCCCAGGCGCTGGCACGGTGCGACCCTCAGGACAGCTGGAGGACCCGCTGCGCTGGCCACTAGCCGCCCAGCCGGAGCCCCGGAGCCCATGCGATACCGGTGAGTGAGCGGGTCTTCCAGAGCTGCGGATGCCGGGGCTGGGTCCTGCGGGGCATCTAATCCTTACTTCCTTGCTGCAACATTACCTCCGTCTGCAAAGGTGGAAACGTGATGACCTCCCTCATCCCCTTCCTAAGAATAGTATTTTGGGGGGTGGGGGAGAGACTTTTTATTTCCAGATTTTCCTTGTTTCTGTCTTAAAAAACCGCTTCCCCTTTCTGAATAGTTTCTCTGCGCGAGAGGTGGGGGGCAGACCCCTCATTTCCAGCGCGTACTTGTTTCTTAAAAATCCATTCTCTTTCGACTGCGCTTGGCCACCTTGTAGCGCCTCTGTCTTTGCCCCCTGCCCTGGGCTTGTGCTAGTTGCCAGTGATTAGTTTCAGATCTAAGCCAAATTGTACTTTTTATGTCCTCCGCCCCCACCCCACCTTCACTCAAGTCTACAGGAGCGACTCTCCGCTTTGAGACCCAGGCAGGCTGGACAAGGGACCCGGCTCGGGATCATGCGCGCCTCCCCTCCCCCATCGCTTCTGTCTTTGGGGGTCCCCCCGAAACAAAAGTTGCCTACGCCCCGTGTGGCCCAGCCTTGTTTTCTGTGCTCAAGGCTGCGTGAATGCGTTGGAAAACGGGAGATGGCAGATGGAGTTTAGGCTGTTGAGAATAATTACATCGTTTTAGCAAAGCGCTTGCTCCGTTTAATATTTAATATTCTCCCCTCCGTTGCGCCAAATGACAAGCAGCGACAGCGCTTGTCACCCCTCTAGACCGATCCCTCCCTTTTCTTTTGGACACAGTTGACTCTCGGGGTGGCTGTCGTTCCTCAAGAAGTGAGAGAGACTGGCAGCGGGATCCTTCTCCCTTCCCTCCTGCTCTAGCTGCAGACAGTCACAGCCTCGCAGGACACGTGCCGCGGCGACCCGAGGGGGCGGGAGGGGGAGGTGGGCGGCTGGGCTCCTGCTTCGGGGGCCCCTGGGAGACTGAGCCCCGAGAAGGAACCAGAATAGATTGTAAACAGGAGGACGGAGCACCTTTCTGGAGGCGGCAGCCTCGCTGGGGCTGAACCGACAGGAGTGGGGAGCCCATACCTGCGCCCCCTCACTCCTTAGCTCTGAGCCAGGGCCCTGGGGATGGGTCTCCACCAGGGATCCGGCTGCGTCGCGTTTCCTGTTCAGAGTCCACGACTTCGGAGCTTCCTTGCCATTTCCCAGGCAGACTCTTTCAGGGACAGTCTTAGGCCCCTTTGGGGGCTGGGAGAGTGGGAGGCGGTGGTAAGGTGGGGAATGGTGGGAGGCTGGGGGTCTGTGTTTGATGCTGGCCTCTCCTTTCCCACTTGGCCTCTAGGCCCTAGGACACCCCAAACCCCGGGCTGCAGGAAGGCCCCCGGAACTCCACACATCTTGAGTAGCTGAGTTTATCCCTGTTGATATTTTGTTTTCCTCCAGAGATTTGCAGAGACTCCTAAAGATGTCACTTAGGGGCAAATACCATCTTTCCTTTTGGAGGGTTTAATAAGAGGGATTTAACACAATTCTGCTGTGTGTCCACCACCCACCCCTCCTCCCACCCCAGTAAACAGAAAGATCAGGAGCAGGGTTCCAGAGACAAAGTGTGGATTTGACATTGAACAAAGTACTGGGCCAATGACCTGCAAAGTAATGTCCAGTGCAACTCTGGGACATCAAAAACTCTGGCAGAGGGTTTTACTTATTTTATTATTCTTTTTGAAATGTTAGCTTATAGGACCAGAGGGCCCTAATGACCTGGGGCAAGTGAAGGGAGATTCTATTCTAGGATCTTTCAACCCTCTCTGTCTTCACTGTGACAGGCAAGGACTCTTGGGTTGTTCTACTCCCTCTGGCAAGGCCAAGTCTGTCTGATGGAGGAGGCTGACTGACTTTGCCGCTCATCAGAATCCCCAGACCTTCCCCTCAAAGTGCCAGCAGCACCCTCTAGGAATGGAGAGTCTCAGGTCCACCCAGCCCTGCTGAGTTAGCATCTGCATTTGAACACATCCTGAGCAGCCCAGAGCTGGTAGGAGTCTGAGAAGCTGTGAGAGCATGACTGGACCCTCAGTGCCTCAGTGTGCCTGGCTGACCACCAGACTAACATTGGTGTCCTCCTTCTAGGTTTCCTGGAAGGTCTGGCTAGGTGATGCACAGTCCTGGGTGGATAGGAGGTGCTCACTAAATCTTGGCTACTTTTTTAATAAGCAAATTTTTTCTTTTTAAGTTACTAACTTTTAAAATTTGTTTCTGTTTCTGTTTCATTTTTATATATTTTTATTTTTTATTTATTTACTTTTTTAAGATTTTATTTATTCATTTGACAGAGAGCACAAGCAGGGGGAGTGGCAGGCAGAGGGAGAGGGAGCTTGATGTGGGGCTCGATCCCAGGATCCTGGGATTATGACCTGAGCTGAAGGCAGCCACTTAACCGACTGAGCCACCCAGGCGCCCCTGTATCTTTTTTTTTTTAATGAAAAAAGTTACATTATTTTATAAAGAGGACATGTCACTGGATGTAGTTACACTGAGTTTTAAAAGAAAGGACAAGGACATTAGACTTTTGATAAATTGGCTACTTTGAAATTACTCTCCAGAGCGAGGGTGTATGTCCAATTTCTTCTTTTCTTTTTATTTTTTAAAAAAATATTTATTTATTTGACTGAGAGAGACACAGCGAGAGAGGGAACACAAGCAGGGGGAGTGGGAGAGGGAGAAGCAGGCTTCCCGCGGAACCGGGAGCCCAACTCGGGGCTCGATCCCAGGACCCCGGGATCATGACCTGAGCCGAAGGCAGATGCTTAACGACTGAGCCACCCAGGGGCCCTTCTCTTTTCTTTTTAAATTATAAAATACACATAAGGCACAATTTACCATTTTAAAGTGTATACTATTTTTGAAGATTTATTTTTTTATTTTTATTTTTTTTTAAAGATTTTATTTATTTTTTAGAGAGCGAGCGAGAGAGAAACAGCATGAGAGGGGAGAGGGTCAGAGGGAGAAGCAGGCTCCCCGCCGAGCCGGGAGCCCGATGTGGGACTCGATCCCAGGACCCTGGGATCATGACCTGAGCCGAAGGCAGACGCTTAACCATCTGAGCCACCCAGGCGCCCCGAAGATTTATTTTTTTTAAAGTAATCTCTACACCCAATGTGGATCTCGAACTCACAACCCCAAGATCAAGAGTCACATGCTCCAGCAACTGAGCCAGCCAGGCGCCCCTAAAGTGTGTACTTTAATGGCATTTAGTACACTCACAATGTTGTGCAACCATCCCCTCTATCTAGTTCCAGAATATTTCCATCACCCCAAAGGGAAGTTTCCTATTGATGAAGCAGTCACTCTGTCTTCCTCCTCTCTAGCAACCGCCAGTCTGGGTTCTGTCTCTGTGGGTCTCTTATTCTCCATATTTCATATAAATGGAATCATACAGGGGGGCCTGGCTGGCTCAGTCAGCGGAACGCACAACTCTTCATCTTGGGGTTGTGAGTTTGAGCCCCATGTTGGGTGTAGAGATTACTTAAAATTAAATCTTAAAAAAAAAGTAAATGGAATTATACAATGGGTAGCCTTTGTGTCTGGCTTCTTTCACTTCTAATTTCTTTTTTTGTAGCTCACATTTCCCTCTTCCCTGCCTTTCACGTGATCCACCTACCCTTGCCCTAAATCATTCAGGTCAGACAGGAGTAACAGAACCGTATCACTGGACCTACATGTTCATTCTTAGTTACCAAGAACAAAGTGTAGGGGGGGCTCAGTCTTCAAACATTTTTTAAGACTGGGTGCAAGGGCTACCCACCTTTTTCTAAAGTGGCTCCAACTTTTTTTTTTTTTTAAAGATTATTTATTTGAGAGAGCGAGAATGAGAGAGAGTACATGAGAGGGGGGGAGGGTCAGAGGGAGAAGCAGGCTCCTCGCTGAGCAGGGAGCCCGATGCGGGACTCGATCCCGGGACTCCAGGATCATGACCTGAGCCGAAGGCAGTTGCTTAACCAACTGAGCCACCCAGGCGCCGCGGCTCCAACTCTTGTATCCAGTTCTGTCTCTCCAGCCAAAACCATCACTAAAATTTCTTTCAGCCTTAAGGGGAGACAGTTTCTAGATGATTTCTTGAGAGTTTTAAGATCTCAAGACACAAGATGGCTGAATCACGGTGGCGCCCAGTTAGCATTCGATAAATAATTGTTGAGTGAAGGAAGCACATCAGCACTAATAATTACCGTCATAATGAATTAATGTCATAACATGTTAACATGTTGATACCACACACAGCCAATGACTGGCCGAAGGGGCAGAACGAGCAAGGGGATAGTGAAACCCTCACCTAAGGTCAAAAACACGTATCGAACAGGGGAAAAATCCAGAGATGCGGAGTGTAGGCAAAACTACCCACCAACTCCTGCCGAGGACTTTGTAGAGAGCAGATGTAGGATGGTTTAGTTTAAGAAACAACATTGGAGAAGAACTCTCCCATGGGAGAAATTTTTCCCCCTGGCAGTCTGTCCTTTTTACTTTTATTTTTTAAAAAAGATCTTCTATTTATTTATCTGAGAGAATGAGCTAGAGAGAGTGCACATGAGCAGGGGCAGAGGGAGAGGGAGAGGGAGAGCGAGAAGCAGACTCCCCCGTTGAGCAGGGAGCTTGACGCGGGGCTTGATCCCAGGACCCCAGGATCACGACCCAAGCCGAAGGCAGATGCTTAACCGACTAAGCCACCCAGGCGCCCCTGACCGTTTTACTTTTAAAACCTCCAGCACAGGGACGCCAGCACAGGACGTTCCTCGGTCCTGTGGCCAGGAAGAGCCCCAGGCAGGGAGTGGCAGGTGTTGGAGGTCGGTAGCCATGGGCATGTGTGGACAGGTGAGGGGTGTGGGCACTGGCTGAATTCCCTTGGAGGCTTCCTAGCAGAAGCATCTTTTGACCTGGAGTTTGGGGTGGGGAGAGGGTAGGGCATTCAGGATGGAGGCAGAGAGGTGTGGAACTCGGGGGTGCTTTGAGGATTGGCACTAAGGAGTCATTTTGGAAGCATCCAATGGATGACCTGTTAGTCTATGATGAATTGGAGGGAGGAGATACTCAGGGAGCTATGAGCTTGGAGGAATGCATTACGGTTCATCTGATGGGCGAATGAGGGCCCGAAACCATGGCCAGTGGGAGAGGAAGTATGAGGTGGAGTCACCAGCCCTGACAATGAGTAGAATGTGGGGTGAAGGAAGGGGAGAGGGGGCCCACAGTGTTTGGGAGGATGAATTCCACTGCATTTTGAGTTTCTTGCCAATTTGACGACCAGAGGGCCCCTGTGAACACCTGAGTCTGGGCATCTCCCTTCTCTGCTTAGAATCTTGCATGGCTCCCACCTCACTCAGCAAAAGCCAAAGTCCTTTGAATGGCCCACAAGGCCCTGCACCTTCTGTCCCCATCGCCTCCCTGTCCTCACCTCCTTCCGTTCATCCTTACTCACTCCATTCCAGCCACACAGGCCTCCTTGCTGTTCTTTGAACACACCAGGCATGCTGCAGCCACAGGTCCTTTGCACGGGCTCTTCCCTCTGCCTGGAATGCTTTTCTCCACCCAGACACCCTCATGGCTCCCCCTTCACCTCTTTCAGGTCTTTACTCCAAGGCTTCTTCCACACTGGGGCCTCTTCTGGGCATCTTCTCTAAATGACACGCCACTTCCCCTACCTTTCTCCTCTCCCAGTTTCTTTTCTCTATCTGACATTCTGCATATTTTACTTGTTTATCTTGTTTCTTGTCTGTCTCCCCCACTGGAATATCAGCTCCATGAGGGCAGGGACTTGAGTCTCTTTTGTTCACTGCTGGGTTCCCAGTGTCTAGAACAATGCCTGGCACACAGTAGGTCCTCAATAAATACTGCTGGGTGAGCAAATGAATACATGAGTGAATGAGCGAGTGATGGGAGGATAATGAAGGCATGACCTGAATGAAACTGGGAGGAAGAATTCAGCTTGAGATTCAGTGGCTCACGCGGATCCTGCCCAGCGGCCCCCGCGGCGGGGGTGGGGGGGGTGTCTCCCTTCCTCTCTCCCTCCTCAGTCCCAGCCAATGTCCTGGGGCTACCCATGAAATCCAGGCATCCCGGGCGATCTGTCCATGCCCATGGGAGGGAGTCCGCGTGTCCCAGCTGTGCTGTGTTTGGCCAGTGAGGGAGAAAGCAGGTGAAAATGGACAGTAACTGTGTCATGGTTTCTTCTCACCAGGGGATGGACTTTTGCAGCCGTGTTCAGGGCCGTGCTGGCGGGCTGGTCTCAGCCCAGCCCTCGGCCTCTGCCATTTGGCCTGGCATTTTCTTCAGTTCTGTTCTCATGTATTTGGGGCAGTTCTGGAGTTTTGCCCCAAGCAATGAGAGTTCTTGCTGGCCCTGGCTTTATTTTTCATGGCACCTTGCTCTTCGCGTCTCTGTGCGAAGGTGGGGTGTGGGGTGAGTCCACACTGCCCGAATCGGGTAGCCTTTGTAGACGTCTTTCTCTGCTTACTGTGCCCTCAGTAAATGGGTGTCAGGACAGGAGGCAGGAAGGCTGATACACTGGGACCACTAGGAATGAAGTACCTTCATTAAGACGCATGGGTGTTTCTGGATCACCTCTTCTGATTTTCTTTTTTACACATTTAGAAATTTTTCGCAAAATACATATAACATAAAATTTTACCATTTTAGCCAGTTTTTAAGTGTACCATTCAGTGGCATTAAGTACCCTCATGCTGTTGTACAAGCATCCCCCCCATCCATCTCCAGAGCTTTTTCATCTTCTCAAACTGAAACTCTGTCCCCATGAAACATGGACATCCCCCCTCCACCCTCCCCCACTCAGCCCCTGGCTCTCCCATCCTACCTTCTGTCTCTATGCATTTGACTCCTCTAGGGACCTCATGCAAGTACAATCAGACAGGATTTGTCCTTTTGTGACTGGTTTATTTCCCTCAGCATGATGTCCTCAAGGTTCACGCGTGTTGTAGCAGGTGTTAGAATCTCCTTCCTTTTGGGGGCGCCTGGCTGGCTCAGTTGGTGGAGCATAGGACTCTTGATCTCGGAGTTGTGGGTTCGAGCCCCATGTTGGATAGAGAGATTACTTAAAAATAAAATCCTGAAAAAAAAAAAGAAAAAGAAAAGAATCTCCTTACTTTTAAAGGGCTAAATAATATTCCACAGTCCGTATGTACAACATTTTGTTTATCATTTATCTGTGGGTGGACATCTGGGTTGTTTGCTTGTTACCAGTTTTCACTCCCCCCAACAGTGCACAGGCTTGCCTTTTCAGCACACCCTTGCCAACATGTATCATCCCTTGACCTTTTGATAATAACCATCCTAATAGGTGTGAATATCTCAGTGTGGTTTTGACTTGCATTTCTCTGATGGTTCGTGACGTTTGGCACGTTTTTACGTGCTTGATGGCCATTTGGATGTCTTCTTTGGAAAATGTCTATTTCCTCTGCCCATTAATTTTTTTTTTTTTGATACTGAGTTGTATGAGTTCTTTGTAGATTTTGCATGCTGACTTTCTTATCAGATCACGATTTGCAAACATTTTCTTCTATTCAGTAAGCTGCCTTTTCATTTTGCTGATGGTTTCCTTTGCTGAACAGAAGCTTTTTAGTTTGATGTAGTTCCATGTATTGATTTTCGCCTTTGTTCCTCCCTGTTATAAGTTTTTACTTCTTGACACTCACCTCATACCTGGCTACCTGCTCTGGAGATTGTTTGTTCAGGGCTCGGAAATTACTTTTACTATCAGCCAAATAAAACATCATCCGGAAGGTGACAAATGCGTTTGAAGGTCGGTTAAAAATGACATTTGGATTATCGTCATCCTGGCTGTTAGAATCCACGGTCTGCTGAATTTCACACTCATCAGCCTAGAACTCTGGAGGGGATACCATTTCCATGGGTCTTAGCAACCCTTCTTTGTCCCGGGTGAGATTAAGATGCTTTATTGACTGAGGTTTAAACACACAGACAAGACAGGAAGGAGTGAAACCACCCAGGAGAGCCTCAAACAAGTGGAAGAAAGAAGAGGAAAGGCTGAGAGAGAACAAGAGAGAAGAGGTGGGGGGTAGAGATTTCACGTGGAGATGTTATTTCTTAGCTCGCTCTCTCTCTCTTTAAAAAAAAAAAAGATTTTATTTATTTATTTGAGAGACTGCCAGCATGAAGGGCAGAGGGAGAGGGAGAAGCAGGCTCCCTGCTGAGCAGGGAGCTCCACATGGGGTTTGATCCCAGGGCCCTGAGATCATGACCCAAGCCAAAGGCAGAAGCTTAACTGACAGAGCCACCCAGGTGCTTCTCTCTCTCTCTCTCTCTCTCTTTTCTAAGATTTATTGATTTATTTGAGAGAGAGAGAGAGAGAGCAAGCACAAGCAGGAGGAAGGGCAGAGGGAGAGGGAGAGAGAATTTCAAGCAGACCCCCCCCTGAGCATGGAGCCCGACCTAGGGCTTGATCCTGGACCCTGAGATCATGACCTGAGCCGAAATGAAGAGTTGGACACTTAACTGACTGAGCCACCCCGGCACCCCTCCTGGCTGTCTTTTTAATGAACACTTTGGTGTTCTCAACAGGACTGCACACTTGTGTGTATTCCACTTGAATGCGAAGCTTTCAAAGCACAAGGAAAACATTCGTTGAATGGAACCAGTGTTGCTTCTGTCAAGTGGTGTATTAGTTAGGGAATGCTGTGGGCTGAGTTGTGTGCTCCCAGTTCCTATGTTGAAGCCCTAACCCCCAGTGAGGTGGCATTTGGAGATGGGGCCTTTGGGAGTTAGATGGGGTCACCAGGGTGGGGCTTTCCTGATGGGATTAATGCCCTTATAAGAGGAGACCCTGGAAGACTTGCTCTTTCTGTCTCCTCCATGTGAGGACGCAGCAAGAAGGTGGCCATTGTGAGCCAGGAAGAGAGTTCTCGCCAGGAACTGACCATGCTGGTCTTAGACTTCCAGCTTCTAGAACTGTGAGAAAATAAATTTCTGTTGCTTAAGCCACTCAATCTCTGATTTGTTATGGAAGCTGGAGCTGACTCAGACAGGCATGCTGCTGTAACAAATAGACCCCCAAATGCATGGCAGGTTAAGCACGATGAAATTTTGTTTCCAACTCACCTGATAGCCCTGGGAGGGTGTTCCTGGCCAGGAAATGGCTCTCCTCCTCCACACCGTGCCTCAAGATCATGGAGGACAAAATCCTGACCCCCAAGGATTGTTTATGTTTTAGGAGAAGTGGGCCTTGCAAGAAGATTGCTCAGTGCCAGACTCTGGGTTGGACCTCAGAGAAAGGTGTTGGGAGTCCCAAGAAACCCAGGTCCATATCCCTGGCCTGTCTGCTCCGTGCTCTGGGAACTTGGGTGAGCCACTGCACCTCACCAAAGCTCAGTCTTATCTGTAACACGAGGGAGTAGATTTCCCACCTCCTCTGGGACTTGTGTTTAGGAGGGGAGACCTGACCTATGGCTCTTTTCCTGCCCAACTCAAAACTTAGTTGTCAAGAGGTAGGGCACGTCTAATCCTTCTTAATGAATTTCCTATGATTCTTTCAACTTAAAAAAATTTTATGATGTAACAAACATGCAGGAAAATGCTCAAATGATTTTTTATACTTGCATATATATGTGTCCCCACTGTCACCCAGGTCAAGAGCCAAGGAACTTCTATCCCCCCCAGTGGATTGTCAGGTTAAGCAAATAAAAAAATTTTAGAACACCTGATTAAAATTGAATTTCAGATAAACAGTGAATAGCTTTTTAGTGTAAGTATATCACATGCAACTGGGCATTCTGTATTTTATCTGGAAATCTCACCAGCAGGCTCCCTTGTGTTGCCTCCCAGTCAATAGCTCCCCACCCCCAAGGTCAAAGTATTCTTCTTGATTCTCATCACTGTGGATTCGTTTTGCCTGTTTTTGAACTTCATGACAATGAAATACTGCAGTGGGTCCTGCTTTGTGCCTGTCTGTGAGATTCCTCCACATTATTGACTTCAGCACGTTCTTTTTTTTTTAAGACTTTATTTTATATATTTGAGAGAGAGAGAGCATGAGGTGGGGGAGGGGAGGGCAGAGGCAGAGGGATAAGCAGGCTCCCCACTGAGGAGGGAGCCCGACATGGGGCTCGATGCCAGGACCCCGAGATCATGACCTGAGCCGAAGTCCGATGTTTAACTGACGGAGCCACCCTGGTGCCCCTCACATTTTTTTTCATTGCTGCATAGTATTCCCTTATATGGATATATCACTGTTTGTTTCTCATTTTCTTGTTGATGGGCCTTTGGGTTGCTTCCAGTTTGGAGCTACTATAAATAGAGCTTTATGAACATGACTTTTGGTAGCTTTATGCATTCATGAGTGGAACTACCTGGCTGTTTTAAGGTTTTCAATTTTCCTTCCAGACGGGGGGGGAAAGACATCCACTGGCACCCGTGAATAAATTGAAGTCTTTTAGGGTTATATTCTGGCCCCTGCCTAGCCTTACTTTTATTTCCTGAATAAAGGACCTCGGGACATTTTTGAGTTCCCATGCTCTCTCTCTAGGAGCATCCTGTGTCTTTCCAATGTGTATGACGAGCCTGAGAAGTGTTAGAGAATGTTTTACCTTTGCTTTTTTGCTTCGTTGCCATACTTCTACTAATTTTCACTGGAGATAAAGCTGCTTTACCAGTAATTAGCACTTGTTTCGCTCATGGGTGGTGATGCCCGGTGCCCAGCACAGCTGTGTAAATGTCTCTGTCCATGTGCAGGGGGTCACAGCAGGCCCCCAGACTTCCCTGCAGTCGCCTCCCTCCCCACTCCTTCCCCAGAGCTCCAGTGCCAGCCTATATTAATCACAGCATCTCCAGGCACCATCTGGTTGCCATGGAAACTCAGGCTGGTCCAGGTATAGCAGTAGGGGTCAGTCCCCCCTCTCAGGTGCGGCTTCAGTTTGGATTCAGGAAAGTGGTGGATACAGCGGTACCTGGTGCTTTGTAGAATTCTATTCTTATAACATTAACAATACGGCTCTCTGTGGCCTCAGGCTTCACGTGGCTTATGCTCTTCTATTTGCTTTTCCCCATTGTCTTCTCTTTGCACCGTCTGTTCATCGAACCTGGCTGCTTCTGAGGGAAGCAAACCCCACATGCTTTGCCATTTCCTCTGTGCTGTGGTTGGGCAAACAGAGAGAGGGAGTAGCACACCTGGTCATGGGGCCCAGCAGGTGCCAGGGACGGACACCCGGCTGGGAAGTGCCCGTTGGCTGGGGATGTGTTTATTTCGCATGCGTACATGTGGACAGCTGGGGCTCCATTGGAACCGCTCTGCAGAGCATGCTGGATGGTGTTGCTAGAGCAGCTGGCCCCCGTCCCCACTGCTGCCAGGCCCTGCCTGCCTGCCACAATATCAACATGAACCCCGGTGTTGACCAAGCACTTCCCATGGCCCGGCGCTGTGCTCAGGATGCTGCCTTCCCACAGGTTCGCTCGCTGACCCCTCACGATGGCTCTCCGTGGTACCTATCACCACCTCCACGTTATGCTGGAGAAAACAGACTTGGAGGGTTCAGTAATTTGCTGGGGACCACACAGCGAGTTGATCGTGTGCTGGGGTAGGACCTGGCATCTTCTTTCCCACCATACTTCATCCCTTCCCGACTCAGGAGAAGTCCTGGGCCCCAGGCAGTTGCAAGGTGCTTGATGATGTTTTCTTGGGTAGACCCATTCCTGAGATCATTCATTCAGGCAAGAAATATTTAAGGCGGCAGGGACCCAACAGCAACGAGACAGATCAAGATCCTTGCCCAGGTGGCGCTGACTTCCTTTGGGGGAGGCAGATGTTATCCAAGGCTGCACATAAGTACCCAGTCCCAGAGAGTGATGAGCTCCATGAGGAAGACCTCGTTGGAGGATGTGATGGGGAGCGCCTGCATCTGATCATAGCCCTGAATGATGAAAGGGAGCTGGCCTGTCGGAGATGAGGGGAACAGCATTCTAGGAAGAGGGAACAGCAGGTGCAGAGGTGGAATGAGCTTGGCGGAGACCAGGAACGGTGAGGAGGCCGATGAGTCTGGAGCTAAGAGGGCAAAGGGGAGAAGAGATGGGTATGAGGTCAGGGAGAGGGCTCAGCCCTGTAGGGTGTGGCTTTTATTCCCATAACAGTGGAAGTGCTGACTGCAGACTTTCAGAAAGACCCACTGACTGCACAGCCGTGTGCAGGGCAGGAGTTGGGAGTGGGAGCGGGGAAGCCCACTGACCCAGGAGAGGCAGCTACGCAAGGCCAGGTGAGCGTTGTGGTGGTGGTGGGGCATGCAGTGGCTAGAAGTGATCGGATTCAGGACCCGCTGATGCATCTGATGCAGGGAGTGGAGGGAAGTGAGGAGCCAGGAGTGACTACTCATTTTGTCGTTTGGGCATCAGGGTAAATCGGGAAACCCACAACGAAATGGGGAGCCTGGGAGCATGTGCTGGAGGGCGGGGTGGGGAACGGAGCATCCTGGCTTGGGGCTGTGGGACAAGCAGGTGGATGTCATCTGGGGTGTATGCCTTAGATTTTGTCTTTCCAGCTCCTCCTCCCACCTTCCCGGGTACAAATATACCTTTTGTAGGTGTGTGGAACTTTCTCCATCAAGGTGCTTCCACTGTGCCTGGTCTCTAGGGTTTTAGCTAAGTGGTAGGTACTACACAATACACCCAACCTGTAAGATAGATTCTTTTTTTTTAATACTGACGCAGTAATAATATATATTTTTTTTGGCAGGGAGGGGTGACTCCTGCAGGTAGAAAAGGAACCTGGTAGCAAGGCACTCGAATCTACCTTCTGTCCTCAGCTTTATCTCTGTAAAATGGGAAGGAAAATGCCTTCCATGTGTGCATGCTTATAACAGGAATAACAGATTTTGTTTTCCACGCAAAGGGAATGTACGTGGAAAAACACAAAGACTTTATAAATGCATGATTGCAGATGTTTTAGAGTAAGGTTTCATGAGAATAAATTGAAGCGTAAAGGCATCATGAAGGATAGATCTATTACACTCCATCAGTTAAAAGATTTGGAAAAAACCAGAGGGTAACTGTTGTCGTTAAACTGATAGTGAACTGATCTGCTTAGGAGGGGCTAGGAGAGCTCTTTGGATGCTTCCAGCAGGATGAGAGGAGATAATTGGGGGTTGGGAGAGATGAGCTTCCATTCCCACACCCATTTTATGTATTTATTATTTATTTTTGGCAATACAGGGTGGCCTGAACCCATCTCCTTACACCTCTGGTTGTTGAGGTGACTTATACAACATTTGTGCATGAGATTCAGCCTCCTAACCCTATTTCATTCATGCTAGCCTTCCAGTGGGTTTGCTTTTCCTGGACAGATGTGGAGTGGCTAGTGTGGGGACTTTTCAGGTGGGAAGAATAAGTCTGAGATGGAAAATATGCTGCTGGGTGAGGTGTGCATGCCAAAAGCCATGGACTGTCTCACTCCAGGAGGAAAGAAGTAGAGTCCTCCCCATGGTCCACCAGGTCCCATAAGCTCTGCCCCATCACCTCCCCAGCCTCATCTCCTCTGCTCTCTCCTCAATCACTCACAGCTGCTAGGGCCTCCTCCTCACTGTTCCTTGAGCAAGTCACACATAACTCTGCCTCAGGACTTTTGCACCTGCTCTTCTCTCTGCCTAGAACACTCTTCCCTCAGATACCCACATGACTCCTGCATCACTTTCTTAGGGCCTCTGCTCACATATCATTCCCTCAGTGAGGCCATCTCTGACCTCCTATTTAATACAATAACCAGCCCACCCAACACTTCCTATCACCCTTTATTATGGACTCAGTTGTGTCCCACCCCCTTCATATATTGAAACACTAACCCTCAGTACCTCTGAATGTGACCGTATTTGGAAACAGAACCTTTAGAGAAGTAATTAAAATGAAATGAGGTCATATAGGTGGGCTCCAATCCAGTATGACTGGTGTCCTTGTAAGAAGAGATTAAGACACAGACATACACAGAAGGATGGGGAGGCACAGGGAGAAGACAGCCATCTATAAGCCAAAAAGAGGGCTCAGAAGAAGTCAATGCTGCCAGCACCTTGATCTTGGAATTGTAAGCCTCCAGAATTGTGGGGAAATAAATTTCTGTTCCTTAAGCCACCCAGTCTGTGATACTCTAGTATCCAGCAAGCAAATACACCTTTCCTGATTAATTTCCACCACAGTTTTAGCCCCTAATCTCTACATAATGTACTTATTTTATTCATCATACATCTGTTCCCCCAGTAGAACGTCTGTTCCACGACAGGAGGATATTTGTCTCGTTCTGGGCTGTGTCCCCAGCTCCCAGCCAGGGCTCTTACACAGTGACTGCTCACCTAGTGTTTGTTGAGTGAATAAGTGAGTGAAAATGAAGACAAAGATCTCGGGACTCCAAGTTCCTCTGAGTGCTATCTGGTGCTGAGTGTCCACCTGGTATCTTTGTGAGTGTTGGGAACCCGGTCCCTTTTTTCCAAAAACCCAGCCACGTGGCGAAGAGTAGGCTCACTGGATAGATGGCCACGCCCCACGTGGATTTTAAAGCCGACCCCTTGACCTTGCCCTTTCAGTTTTCTAAGTCTGTGCCGCTCACGGGCCCGGGAACCTGAGGAGAGTGAACGAGCAGGCTCCTCATGACCCGTTTTGCAGACGGGAACACTGAGGTGCTGAGCCATCCGCCGTCCCGCCCTCCGTGGTGTGTCCCTCCATCAGGGTGCGGCGGTTGCCGGGCAGCTCCCGAGAACCGGCTTCCCGGCCCGAGTTGCCAAGGAAATGCTAAACCCCGCTCGGCCGGCCGGGGGGCAGCGTGAGTGGCCGTCCCCGGGCTCCCTTCCCTCCTGTCCCCGGGCTCCCTTCCCTCCTGTCCCCGTGCGCTGCGCGCCGCGCTCACCCTCCGCCCGCTCTCTGCTCTCTCCTCCAGCTGCGCGCTGTGCTGGAGGCCGAAGACCCTGCGAGTTCTGAGCGAGGCCCATGGATGTGGAAGGCCTCCCGGGTCCCGGACCCCATGTTCTCCCCGCGCAGTTATGACGCCCTGCACGACGGCGGCTCGGGGCCCCTGGGTGCGGACCGCACGGCCAGCGCCCCGCAGGACGCGCGGATCCCCCGGATGAGCGGCGCCTTCCAGGGCCCCACTCTGAAGCGGCGGGGCGGCGTGGTGGACCACCGGGATGTCATCTTGGCCCACCAGGCGCACAAAGTCCACAGCACCCCCCAGGCCAGGAGGAAGGAATGGGAGTGAGTACGCGGGGCAGACGGGCTGGGGCACCGGGTGGGGGGCAGGCACGCCCCAGGGACTGGAGAGCACCCCTAAAGCGAGGCTGGCGTCTGAACCCTTCCATGCCTGTAGACCGCTACGGCCTTGCTGTAAGCTCCTGTGAACCCCTGCGCAGCCCGGGGTGCAGTAACAAAGGGGGTAGGGGTAGGCGCACCAGGGCGTCCGCGGAAGACCCTGCGCCCGGGTCTGTGGGTGTCCACTCGGTGGGGATGGCCTCCGAGTATTTCCAATGGGAGGCATTCCTGAATCCGGCCGAGAAATGCTGTTTTCGGGGGTGGGAGTGGTGGGAGGGGTGGGGACCGGGAATCGCATTTCTACCTCAAGCACTGAGACTAGACTCCAGGGTTTGCGGGCTGGAGATGAAGTTTGTACTGCAGGCAGAGAGGGGGGCTGGGGAAATGTGCTCGCTCTGGTTTCTCTGGTCCTGGGCCCTCTCCCTCTTTGCCAGTGACCCCGAAAGTGGGTCTTCTCCTAGGAGTCTAGGAGACTTGGGGAGGAAGGGCGGGCTTTGAGCCGGCTCTGTTCCTGTGATCTTGGACAAGTGCCCTCCCCTGGGCTCATACCCTCACCGTGAAATCGCTCTTTCTAGGCTGATGATGGAAGCAGTGTGTGAACGTTTCAGTCCCAGGTACAGAAGGAAAGCTGGTGCTCTTTTTCTTTTTCTTTTTCTCAAGAGCTTCTTTGGCAAAGGCTCAGAACTGGGGTGGATTCCTGGACAGACCTCAAGAAGGTGGGATTCTGAATACACATTTCAGGGCGACTGGAGCTGAGGCTGGCCTGGACGCTAATCACTCCTGGGGATCCTGAAATCCCCTCTCCCACCCTTTCCAAGGCTCCAGTCTGACCTCTGGGAAATTAGCAACATGGTCTCCAGCACCACACACAGCTCTCCACCCGGCTTCCCTGGAGTTTCTGTCTGCTGGGAGGAAGAGCTGGGTTATAAATGCCAGTTGGGTTCAGGGGTGTGCTGATGAGGGATGTGTAAATAGAGAGTGCAATGAAAACTCATCAAAAGGTGTTGCTAATTTGGCCTCTGAGGCGTTTTCCTGAA
The DNA here is from genome assembly GCF_054177405.1 of Leptonychotes weddellii. Taxonomy (NCBI): domain Eukaryota; kingdom Metazoa; phylum Chordata; class Mammalia; order Carnivora; family Phocidae; genus Leptonychotes; species Leptonychotes weddellii. The sequence continues at coordinate 7,896,418 of NC_138369.1, read as the reverse complement.
GTTAGGCTGACATCTGGTGGCACATTGGGGCATCATTTAGAAAGGCAATGTGATAAAGCTTTATTTATTTTTCCACACGGTGTTCCTTCTGATTTTCTCCTCCCCATCCACCTATCTAGCCTCCCACCCACTCACCTATCCTTCTATCTTTCCTTCCTTCCTTCCTTCCTTCCTTCCTTCCTTCCTTCCTTCCTTCCTTCCTTCCTTCCTTCCTTCCTTCCTTCCTTCCTTCCTCTCTCCCTCCCTCCCTTCCTTCCTTCCATCCATTCACCTGTCCATATTTCTATCCATCCACCCACCTACCCATCCATCTTTCCATCTGCCTATCTGTCCATCCCTCCTTCCTTAAATAACTAGGGTGTATTTAACGTCTGCAGCTTCAATGCCAAACACCGATCTTCTATTATTCCCTCTCCAAAACTTGCCTCCTCTCTCCTCTCCCTTCCCTCTTGAGTCTCTGTTTATTTCCATTCTCCTGTTTCCTTTTTTTTTTTTTTCCTTTTGAAAAGAAATTTGATTAGTTCTCTCAGAATCAGTGAGGCTTCTTTAAGGGGTTGAAATGAGTTATTTCTGCAGACCACTGAAAAGAGATTTTTAGGGTAAGGAAAAGTGTCAGTGAATTAAAGAAGTAAAAAAAAAAAAAATTCCCAGTTGCCCAAGGAAAATATTATAATTTATAATAATGACGGCAGCTAATGTTTATTGGGCGCCTACTGATAGACAGACACTTTGTAATCTTGTTGTCTTCTCCTGTTCTGCCAGGTAGTAGAGTCTGCATCATCCTCAGTTCACGGATGAGAAAGGAGAGGCTGGGAGAAGTGAAGTAACTTGCCCGGGGCCTCCCAGCTAGAAAGTGGCAGACCCGGGGTTCAAACCCTGGGGCTGTCAGCCTCTAAAACTCAAGCTCTTTTTTTTTTTTTTTAAGATTTTATTTATTTATTTGCGAGAGAGAGAGAGGGAGAGAGAGCACAAGTGGGGGGGCAGAGGAAGAGGGAGAAGCAGACTCCCCACTGAGCAGGGAGTGAGATGCTGGGCTCGATCCCAGGACCCCGAGACCATGATCTGAGCCTAAGGCAAACACTTAACCGACTGAGCCCCCCAGATGCCCCCAGAACCCAAGCTTTTAACCATTTGGCCAAAGAGTTTCTATAACAGAAAGTGGCGGAAATTTACTTTCCATTCACTCAGAAAGAAATTCAGTCATATCAGGGAGAAAGAGAGGAGAGGTGGAGGGTCTTCAGAATCAGGAGACATCGGTTACGGTGTCAATTCCATCACAACCTCCTTGAATGGCCAACTCGTGCCTCAGTTTCCCATTCCTGTTGCTTTCTAGGATCATATGAAGATTCGCAATCTTTATAGCCACGAGCTCCAAACTTCTGAACTCCTACCCCTACCAGTAAAACAAACATGCTTTCAGCACACCACAACACATATATTTTTATTTATTTGTCAATTATATAAGTATTCTGCTATATTTATCATATGCCCTATACAATAATATACATAAAATAGAAGTGTCAAAAACATGAGGCACCAATGGGATACATTATTTTTAAGTGGTTTTCATTTTTTGAATTTAATTGTACAAAAGCTCCTGTTTTTGAAGTTTACTTTCACTTTTTGAATACTGTGTTTGTCAGAGCTCTTTCCTCTGAAAATGTTCAAATACACTGAGTAGAGAGAACAGTGAACCCCACGTACACGTCACCCAAATTTAATAATTATCAGAATTTTGCCAGACTTACATCATAAATCCATTTTTGTCTTTATTTTCTGAGCTATTTTCAAACCAATCCCCAACCTTGTATGAGTTCACAAGCTTCAGACGACATCTCCAAACCACACAGACATTTTCATACTCATATCCCATTGGCAGAATTAACAGTGACTTTTAAAAATATCACCTAACTTCCACTCCACATTCAAATGTCTCCGCTTGTCTTTATACAGCTGATTTTTTTACATCGGGAAGGTCTGTGTGTTGCATTCGGTCATTATATCTTTTTTTAAAAAATATTTTATATTATTTTTTAGAGAGAGAGAGGAGTGGCAGAGGGAGAAGCAGACTCCCCGCTGTGCAAGGAGTCCCCCAAAGCGGGACTCGATCCCAGGACCCTGGGATCATGACCTGAGCCAAAGGCAGACGCTTAACTCACTGAGCCATCCAGGCATCCCTACTTCTTTCTTTTACCAATATTTAGGACACCCTCTCTGTGCTCAGCTCCATGTGGGGCCTTGGGGACACATCAGTCAATAGTCTGCTCTCACGGCAATGATGCTCTCCACCCAGCAGGAAAATCCAATATGAAACAAATGGTGACCAACAGGAAGAGTGCCGAGGGGCTGTGATCTGGTGGGGGACCCCCCTCCCCCCGAGGGCCTCCCTGGGGAGGATTTCCAGGCTGGTTCTCATCCTGTGCCTGCAAACCCCTGCAGGGCCTTGTGAGACGCATGTTCCAGCAGGGCTGGGGTGGGGGTGCCCTGGGACTCTGCATTTCTTTCTAACAGGCTCCCACATGAGGTGGGAGGATAGTCTCAACAGCCAGGTTCTCGGTCATCACCACCGTCACTGTCATGGTCAGAGAACAGAGGGCCCGGGTGGGAGAACGGAGGGTGGGGGGAGGAGAGCCAAGCAAACTGCAAGGAGAACCGTGAATGAAACTTTTCATGCTGTGAAGATAGTGATCATAACCAACATTTACGGAGCATTTACTATCTGCAGGGTGCAGCGCCAAGCCCTTTCTATACGTTAACTCATTTAATCCTCATCATCACTGTTCTAAATAGATGGTGCAGAAGGTCATTATTTTCGAGTGTTTCTGTGCTCCACGACTCATCACAGGCACAGAGCAAGCTTGTGAAGCCGCTCGAGCTGGTGGTGGTATTATTAGTCCTCCTTATGCAGATGGGCAAGCAGGTCCCCAGGGTTACTGAGGCACCTGGGGGCTGAGTCAGGACAGCATGGCAGGATCTGGACTCCCAGGCCAGAACTGGCTGTTTCTAGGATGTGGGGGCTCAGGCTCAGCCATCCTGTAGGTCACCAGTTGGGGCTGGGGTGGGCAGCCTAAATTGTCCTGGTCCCCAGAGCCTGAGCTGAGAGGAGGGGACGTGCCAGGTGAGGAAGAAGGTTTTCGCTGGACTATTTAGGATTATATGGGACCGTTGGTAAAATGACTACTGCCACTGGACCCCAAGGAGCATGTTTAACCCACATGTGACCTCAGTGGTTGTTGAGATGGATTTGGGTTTTCTGGGGCTCATACCTCACTTGGGTCAAACCCGAAGTCCTCCTGAAGGCCATCAAGGTCCAGTGTGATCTGCCTGTCACTTCCCTGCTTTCACCTCTTCTCACTCTCCTCCTTACTCACCCTGCTCCAGCCACCTGGACCTCCTCACTGTTCCTTGAACACATCAGGGCAGTCCTGTCTCAGGACCTTTGCATTGGCTGTGCCCTCTGACTGGAATAGCTTTGACCCCTACACCCATATGGCTCCTTCCTTACCTCCTTCTAGCCTTTACTTAAAGGTCATCTCCTCAGCAAGCCTTTCCTCACCACCCTGTTTAAAATTCAGCCTCTGTACCTACCTATTCCTTCTGCCTTACTTTATTTTTCTGATGAGCACTGATGACCAACTCATATTTATTACACATTTGGCTTTTTATCTTGTTGATTACTTGCTTGTATTCTCTCCACTAGCTCCCTGGGGGCAGGAATTTTTGCAGGGTTTGTTCTTTGCTGGGTCGCTATCTTCTGGAACCGGGGTCAGGAAGCTACAGTGAGAGAGCCAAATCTGACCAGACACCTGTTGTATGGCCCACGGGCTAAGAAAGGTTTTTACATGTTTAAGTGGTTGAAAAAAATCAAAAGAAGAGTAATATTTCTTGATATGTGAAATTGTATGAAATTCAAAATTCAATGTGCAGTAAGTTTTTTTGGAACGCACCTTGGCTGGTTTATGCACCTCTCATCCTGTGGCTACTTCTGCACCACGGTGGTGGAGTCGAGTCTCTAACACACTGGGCTGCAAAGCTGAAAATAGGCCATTTGCAGGAGTTTGTGGGCCTCTGGGCTGGAACAGCTGGCTTTGGTGGTGACCTGGTGGATACCCAGGCCAGGGGAACCCAGTTCTCCCCCGGCGGTGCCCCCGCTCGCCTGCGGATGCCATGACTAACCACCAGGTGGCGGTGTGGCTCCCGAGCGGAGCGGACGCGGGCAGCGCAGAATGGGAGGCAGTCTGCTCACCAACCCCGGTACCCACCTCCCCGGCTCATTCTTCCTTCTCAGTGTTCTGAGAAATGGAAGGCAGCCCCAAAGCGAGAATCCAATTTTCATCGTATGATACTCCATCACTACATATATGGCAATGTCTTTTTTCATGCACAAAGGGCTTGTAAAGATGAATTCGGGGGGATCTCGAGGTTTGAAGGGCTCCCAGAGGGCTGAAGGCTTCAGGTGAGTCCTGGGGTCAAGTGTGGGGTCCATCTGGCCTTGGGCTGGGGTGTGGTTGAATACCTGGACTGGGAGCCAGATGGCGGGAGTTCACATCCTAGCTCTGCCCCTCACAGACTCTGTGACTCCGGGGGAGGGACATTCTTCTCTCTGCGCCTCAGTTTCTTAGTCTGTAAAATGGGGATAATCATGCTCATTTCTGGAATTCCTACAAAGGTGAAATTTAATGCATCATTATATGGCAAGTGTTTAAGACAATGGAGGCACGTAGTGAGCCTTGACACCAGTTTGCTATAGTCCCAGGGAGGGTAAATCATTAAACACCCAGAGGCCTCAGTTTACACAGTGTTAAAAAAAAAAAAAAAAAGAATAGCAGGTTGTTTAGATATCACAATTAAACCAAATCTGACCTTTAAAGACCTGCTTGGAAATCAGAGCACTTTTTTTCCTTCTTTTTTAAGGGAGGCAGTTGGACAGTTCTAGCCTACTTGATATTTAAAAAAATATAGGTCTGGTCCCAGGGAGTTTCTTTTTCAGTGTGGCTGGCTGGTTTTTAGTGCAGAAAGACCCTCCTTTTGTCCTTTGAAGTAGTAGCAGCTTTGGCTGTGGCCAGCCATGGAGGACCTGGGGCACATCCCTGCCCCATGGTGCCGTCCCCCTCCCCCCCCATCCCTTATGATCTATCAGATTTTCTATGCTCATTTTTGAAACCCAAGCAGCTTGTGAACAAATGTCCCTCCAGAGTTGCCTTCTTGCCCATTGCTGATTCCAGTCTTTTTTCCTGCTTCCATCACTCCAGAAGTCTGTCTTTTCAACACCCCAAGTTTCTCTTGATAGTGTCTGTGCACCTGTGCCCTCCAGATTGTCTGCACTGGTCCCCCACCCAAGGGGAGTGATCCATCGGCTTCATCTCTGAATGAACTTCCACCATGACTCTTCTCACTTCGGCCAAGTCTCACTGGCCTACCTTCCGTTCCCAGCATTTTCAAGTAGTGTTTGCACCTCAGGGCCTTTGCACTTGCTATTGCCTCTGTCAGGAATGCCCTTGGCATGGCTGGCTTCTTCTTGCTTTCAGGTCTCAGCACAGATGTCTCAGCACAGATCCACACTGCGGATCACATCACTCTGTTCATTGCCTGAAATTCTGTGTTTCCTTCTAAATTGGACTGCCAGCAACATGAGAGCAGGGTTTTTGTCTTCCTTGTCCACTGCAGTATCCCCAGTGCATAGAAGGTGCCAATGTTTGTTGAGTGAATCGATCCCTGGGAACTTGAACATCTATATTGATGACTTCTCTTTCTCTGGCTTGGAGACCTGCAAGTCTCTTTGAGCCAGTGAACATCATTTTCTCTTCATTTCTCTGTCCAGGGCATCCTTTGGTTCCAAGTCCTGCATGATGTACTCAGGAGGGTCTATCTGGAGGAGGAGACAGACATGCAGACAAAGACTGTATACATCACCCAGGGGGTATACAGAGAGCAGTCCTCATTTATCCCACAATCACCATGGGCCTGGCCCTGGGCCAAGGGGCTTCGGGTATGAGCTCATGGGGGGGGTCCTCACCCCAGCACCCATTTCACAGAAGAGGCCACTGAGGCACAGAAAGGAAAATGATAGAGACTATGGGGCAGAACCAGCCTTGGAACCCGGATCTGTCCAAGTTCAGAGCCCAAGCTCGTAATTCCTCTTCTTGCAAGTTCATGAACTTGGAAATGCCTGGCATAGTAGAATGAATGAATGAGGTGTGAACATTAAGCTTTCACCTGCGTTTTAGGTACTAAACTTGATGAAGGAAGATTCTTTTCTTACTGAACCTTGAATCTTGGGCTTTGCCCAGCACAAAGCTTTGTGGGTAGAAGACACTCGATATCTGTTGAACGTGGTTATGTTGAGTCTGAGACAGGTTCAGAATGAAATCTATGAAATCTTGAAGGTGAGTGGCACGCATAACCCGTCCTCTAAATCTGCTGCTGGAGTCGGCTCAAAGAGGCCAAATTGGGATAAAATAAAATGAAATAATTTCTCACCTTCTAACTTGTCACAGCCCCTTAGGGAAGGGGGGCAGGTCTTATAACCTCCAGATGAGTCCAGGGCCAGGAGTCAGATCCACGACAGTGCAGTTAAAGAACAATGCCACTGTCTCCCCAAAAGCCAGCTTGCAAAGCAAATCTGGTCCCCTGCCATTCCAGAAGGCTGTTCTTGCCTGTTTTAAGTTTTTCTGGAAGGCCCCAAATGTTGTACAAAGGATAGATTTGGAGGCAAAAGGAGCTGCCTTCAAATCGTAGCCCATCCCACGAGAGCTGGGTGACCTTGGGCGAATACCACAGCCTCTCTGGGCTCTGGGGGAGATCCTGGTGCAGAGAGTTTGGGAGAGCACATTGACATGGCAGGGCTCGGATAACAGGGTCTTGGAGGAAAAGCCAGCCTGTCTTTCCCTTCATGTGGTCTGGGAATAGCCTGGGAAGTATGCAACATCTAGTCTCTCCAGTCTGTGTCTTAGGTCAAATGATTCTGAATAAGAAGCCTGCGCAGCTTAGTGACTCTGGAACCATCTGAATTCACACTCTGGTTCTGTCCATACCGTGTGACCTTGGGCAAGTGACTCCACTAACAGTCTCACTTGCCTTGTCTATAAAATGCAGAATAGAGGGGCGCCTGGGTGGCTCAGTCGCTTAAGCATCTGCGTTTGGCTCAGGTCATGATCCCAGGGCCCTGGGATTGAGCCCCGCATCAGGCTCCCTGCTCAGCGGGGGAGTCTGCTTCTCCCTCTCCCTCTATACCTCCTTTTGTGCTCTTTCTCTCGCTCACACACTCTCTCAAATAAGTAAATAAAATCTTTAAATATATGCAGAATAGAATAGCACTTGCTTCATAGGGTTATTACAAGTATTAAACATTTACAAAATGCTTAGCATGGTGCCTGGCACATTATAAAGTGTTACAGGTGTCATAAGTTAAATAAAATGAACAAGTTCCCACCCATGCCCCTAGCTGTGACCTCCAAAAAGGCATAGACCTTATCTTATTGATTATGTATCACCAGGGCTTAAGCGCATAGTAGGTGGTCAGTAAAGGCTGGATAGAAGCAGCATATGAGATTGGAATGAGTTCATGGCTAAGAGATGAAAATCTAACCTCAAAATCTGGGGTGCAAACTAATATAAAGGGCCAGAGAGTGAATGCTTTCAGCTTTGGGGGTCATGTGGTCATATGGTCTCTGTAGCAATGACTCAACTCTGCCTTTGGAATGTGAGAGCGGCCATAGAACATGTGTCAGTGAATGACTATGTACCAATAAAACTTTATTTACAGAAAGAAGTGGTGGGCCGTATCTGGCCTGAGAGATGTAGCTTGCTGACTCCTGCTCTAAACCATAGAGAGAGGTTAGTGGAGACAAAGAGAAGATACTTCGTATGGTGCTTTCTGGAGAGATGATGATGTCAAAAGCCACCAGTGGTGGCTTAAGCCTTAAATTGGAGGGTCTATTTATTTTTGTTATTTTTTAACATTTATTAAGCAGATGTGATGGCCATCATTGTAACAGGCATTCTGATACTTTCTTTTAATCTTTAAGAAAACCTTAGTGAGTATCTTTACTTACTCTTTCCTCCTTTTTAAATCATGAAACTAGAGCCCAGAGTGGTTAAGAAATTTTCCAAAAGTCACAGAGCTCAGAAATGACCTTCTAGCTCTTCTGGGTCCATTTCCAAAAATCTGGAGGCCTTTCCCTCCAGGGCCAGAGAAGGGCTGGGACCTTCTTTCAAAGCTGTCAATTAAATGTTCACAGCTGCCCCCAAAAGCCTCCAAAAATGGGGAAGCATCTGAAGGACTAACGAGAATATGTTGGAATTTTCAGCAGACACATGTGACTGAAATTCTTGACAAACTGGCACAGCGCCTGTATATTGGGCCTGTTGGTGAGCCCTCTGGAACATTGTGGAACTCTTTAGTTCCTGCCTCAGAATATGGATGCTCAGTTTAAAAGAGGCTTCATCAAATAGAGCCATGCTGGAGAGCTGCTCCGGTTTCTCTGTCATGGAATGTGGACCCTTTCTTGTGTGTTTTTTTTCTCAGCCTTTACCTGACATGTCGGCTTGGTTGGTTCCTACAAGGGCAGACAATAGGCTGACCCATTCTCTTCAGATCCGTGTGCACGATCTCCAGTCCCGAGTCAGGCCTGTGTGCTGGACTCTGGCTGACTGCAGCAGGTTAGCAGCATGCTGGAGTCTTGGATTTCTTTGCAGTGGGGAAGGTTTTGGTGATAGTGTGTCCATTTGGCTTTGGCTGTCCTACAAGATAATCAGTAGCAGATTTTTAATTCTGCTGGCCCTCCTAGCCTTGGCACCCATCATTGACCCTGTTAGAGCATAGATATCACCGGGCTTACCAGAGTTTCGATTGGGCAGGTTGGTTAGGGCCTGAGAATCTATATTTCTCAAAAGCTCCCCAGGATGCTGCTGCTGGTGGTCCGGGGTCCACATTTTGAGAGGCATGGCTTTGGGTCAGTGGCTCCCAACTTTGACTGCACATCAGGATCACCTGGGAAGTTGTAAAAACCCCAACGCCTAGGCCATCTGTACCCCATTAAATCCCACTCTGGGAGTGGGGTCCGAGCATTGGCATTTTCAAAATTTCCAGGTGATTCTAACATGCGGTCATGCTTGAGAACCAAGGCCGCAAGGTCATCGTTTCTCATTTTACTTACGATATACTCAGAGGAGGTCCCCAGGTTTATACACAACTTGGAAACTTAAAATCCACTGGAGGATTAAAAAAATAATGTCTAATCCATTCCTAAGCCAACACGGAATTATTCTCATATGATTCATGGTTTGGATTCTTATTCTTTTGGCTTCAATTATCTCTTCTCTGTGTATTCAGATATTCAGCTGGGACACATTGGTACAGCTTATTGTTAAAATATTAAAATATTTCCATACCAGTTAGTAAATAGCCTGGAGTTCCCCCTCCGCCCCCCACTGAGTGAGCTCCCCCACCCACCAGGTCCCTTCTGGGTCCTCCCATGCCTCCTAATGATCCATACTCTAGGGGTGGTGCCTCTTGCTGGTTGGTAAGTATTTTAAATTTTGCCCAGTGCATTTGACCTGCTTGCCCATATGGATACCTTGAATGCAGATGGGGATCTGGAATAGGTAGCAAACCCCTAGCCATCAGTCCACACTGGTTACCTTTGATACCTTCCCTTGTCCTGCAAGATCCCTTCCAGCTGGAGATTCAACTGTTTCTGAGACACATTTGGGACCCAGGAATCTTTGGGGAGGCCTAGAACCTAGAACCCCAGATACCCCATGCATCCTACCACTCTTGGGGAACAGTTAGTCTGTACTTGGGGATCCCCCAACCTCCACATCCTCCCATTTGCTACCCTTAAAGGCACCTTCCTCCCCCTGTCTTTGGGCACAGCTGGTATAATTTCCTGAATGAGTTCTGGATTTCCGAAGAGACAAGAAGGGTGTTGACTTCAAAGAATGTTTCTTCTAGGGCAGGAGACCACAACTTCCTGTAACAGAGAAGGCTGTATTGGAAGAGAGGTGTGAGCAGAGTTATGGGTGTGCATGGGTAGGAGAGATAGTCTGGGGAGTCAGGGGTGGGTCATGGAGATAGTGAGGAGGGTATCTTGGGGTAGAGGGTGGGGAGCAGGGCTGGAGAAGCATGCCACAGGGGAGGATTAGCAAAGACACACTCACAAGGGACCCTTTGCAGTCTGAAGAAGTGCAGGGACCCCTTTTCAGAATTTTGTTTTTAAATGCATAAAATCAGGGGCGCCTGCGTAGCTCAGTGGTTTAAGCATCTGACTCTTGATTTCAGCTCAGTTCATGATCTTGGGGTCCTGGGATAGAGCCCACGCAGGGCTCCCCACTCAGTGCGGGGTCTGCTTGAGATTCTCTCTCTCCCTCTCCTGCTGCCCCTCCCCCGCCCCTCTCTGTCTCTCTAAAATAAATAAATCTTAAAAAAATAAATGCATAAAATCAAACACAAAGAAGACCAACTATAGTAAAAATTAGTAACCAAAATATCTGAAGCAACGGGTTTGTCATACTCTTACAAATATGCTTCTTTGGCCTTTTCGCCGCGTCGCTGGTGCCTGTGCCGTCCGCTCCTCCTCGCCTGTCCTCTCCCGGCCGAAGCCCGGGGGACCAGAGCGAGACGCGGGGACCATGTTCCGACGCAAGCTGACGGCCCTCGACTACCACAACCCGGCTGGCTTCAACTGCAAAGATGAAACAGAATTTAGAAACTTTATTGTTTGGCTTGAAGACCAGAAAATCAGACACTACAAGATTGAAGACAGAGGTAATTTAAGAAACATCCACAGCAGTGACTGGCCCAAGTTCTTTGAAAAGTATCTCAAAGATGTAAACTGTCCTTTCAAGATTCAAGATCGACAAGAAGCAATTGACTGGCTTCTTGGTTTAGCTGTTAGACTTGAATATGGAGATAATGCTGAAAAATACAAGGACTTGGTACCTGATAATACAAAAAATGCTGACAATGCAGCTAAAAATGCAGAGCCATTGATCAACTTGGATGTAAATAATCCTGATT
>NC_138369.1:7869107-7884898 GCF_054177405.1 Leptonychotes weddellii | reverse complement strand
CTTCATTCCTCCCCTCCCGCTACCTTCTTCTTCTTCTTTTTTTTTTTCTTAACATATCTTGCATTATTTGTCTCAGAGGTACAGATCTGAGATTCAACAGTCCTGCAGCAGGAGATCATTCTAGAACAGAACAAGAACAAAGAGGCATGATCCTTGGAAATGCCTGGAAGAACCAGCTAAGGAGGTTACAACTGGATCATTCAGAGCAAGGGAAGGTAGTGTTCCAAGAAGGAGAATGGGGTCCACGGCATCAGATCCAACTGAGAGATCAAGTAGACAGATATAGGGAAGAAAGCAGGGAGCTCCAGGTGAGCAATGGCTGAGAGCCAGATCCTGGGTCGTGCGGAGTTGAGGGGAGGTGGATGAGCAGCCCCTCTGTTCTCCTAGTCACGGAGTCCATGTAATTGGACATGGGAGTCATGTTTTGACTCCTCTTGGTGTGCCACCGAGTATTTTCCGTTCTTGCTTTGAAGTGTTTTGCTCATCTTGCGTTGGTGGGCATCTAACAACCCCACTCTGACACTGAGTTCTGGTCTTCATCAGTCTCCCCGTGGAGAACCAGACCAACCTCTTGGCCATCTTCTTAGACTATTGCCACCTCCCCCGACTTACGAGTTCCGTTCTTCAATGCTGCCAAACCTTCCCATCTGAGTTTTCATCAGACATTGACTCTGCTTCTGTGTTGTCTGAAGCACTGAGTGAGGGGTCGGATAGTGATTGTTAACTATTTTGCAACTATTTTGCAAAGTCAGCTTGGCCAAGGTTTTTCCTCTTGGGGAGTTTACAGTCTAACGGGAAGAGCAGTTAGAAGGTGGAGATGATCACAGGCATCGGTGATATTGATCACAGCTGATACTCACCGTCCGTGATACGGCTGGTTCTCTGCCTCCTCCACCTTGAGGATAGGTCATTTCTAGGTGGAGTCTTGAAAGCCCCTGTGGGACATGCCACATTCCCTTCTTCCTGCTGTGACAAGATGGACCTCTATCATCCTGGATCCAGATCCCAGCCTCCTGCTCCCATGTTGGACGTGCAGCAGGAACAAGACATGAACATCGGTTCTGCTAAGCCACCAGGGCTGGAGGTGGTCTGTTACAGCTGCACAGTTGGGCCATCCCAACTCTGATCACAGCGTTCGTGCCTGCCCCAGACACTGCATGCTGGTCTCTCTTCTGCTATGTGGGATCACATTCTTCCCTTCCTTTCTAATTCCTTCCCAAATACTATCAATTTTTTAAGAATAGCCTTGGCGAAGCCTCCTTGAAACTTTCATAACATTTACAGTCCCTGCATCACTGTTTAACACCTAATCCTTTGCTGTGGTATCTATTGCTTGTTTCTCTCTACCTGCATCCCAGGACACCAGCCCTCCGTGGGCAAGACTTTGGTCTGTCTATTGCATCCCAGCATCTAGAACTTCCAGGGAATCAGTAGGCACTCAACAAATATTTTTTTCTAGAGATTTTATTTATTTATTTGCGAGAGAGAGAGAATGGGTGGGAGAGAGAATCTGAAGCGGATTCCGCACTGAGCACAGAGCCCGACTTGGGGCTCGATCCCACCACTGTGAGATCAAGACTTGAGCCGAAACCAAGAGTTAGATGCTCAACTGACTGAGCCACCCTGGCGCCCCTTTCAGCAAATATTTTTGAATGAATGAACGGATAGAGGAATAAATGAGTGAGAACTTTTATGGAGTTGCGTTTGAATCCTTCCCATGGCCATGTGCAGTGCAAAGCATATAGAAGTTGCTGAATAAACATGGGCTGATTAAATGAGTGACCTCATGGCTTTCCCCTAGGACTGTAGACTTTTGAGCAAAGACTTTTGCCTAGAATTTTAGGCAAAGACTTGTTTTTAAATGATAAGATGATTATGGGAAGGTGTAAAGGAAGCATAGTCTGCAAATGGGTAATGTGAGTGAGTCTGAGAAATATGGATACGCAAAATGGTGTCCAGAGGATTTGGGGTGGGGAATGGAAAACCCACTGCTTTGGAATCAGAGGTATTGATTATGAAGCTTTTGGCTGCAAATGACAGAAAACCCAACTTAAACTTTAAAAAAAAGTGAAGTATAATTCACATAACATAAAATTAAGCATTAACCATTTTAAAGTGAAAATTCAGGGGCATTTAGCACATTCACAATGTTGTGCCACCATCACCTCTGTCTAGTTTTAAGACATTTTCATCATCCCAGAAGGAAACCCTATACTCATTATTGGTTTTACTAGAGGGATGTGGGCTTCAAGCACAGTTTGATCAAGAATCCAGCTTCCTTTGTAATTCTCTCAGCATTCTCCTCTGGAGCTGGTTTTGTTCTTAGGCTGGCTTCTCTCAGGTTTGTAGATGGCTGTTACCCCAGTTAACATCTAGGAAGAGGGAAAGACTGGCTTCCTGTGATGCTCTCTTGAGAGCAAGAAGTTTCCTTCCCAGAAGACCCTGGTAAACTTCTCCCTGGGTCATATTGACCCATGTTGGCCCATGCCGCCCATCCTGGAATGAATTGCTGATGATGAGATTAAGGTTGACGGTAATCCGACTAGATTAACTGACTGGGTGGCTCGGCTCTGGCCCACTGCCTGAGATGAACCTAGGACTGCATCCCTACTCCATCATTTCCCAGCTGTATGATTATGCATCAGTGTTCCAACCTCTCTGAGCCTCAGTTTCCCCAGCTGTAAAATGGGATCATAATAATACCTGTTCATAGAGTTCTTAGGAGGGTGAAGTGAGTGATGGATGTAAAGCACCCAGCACAGTCCTTCCCACAACAGACAGCCCAGTGGATAAAACCATGAATAACAGCTGTCAGCGACTGCTTTGCCCAACTCTGCGGGCACCATTTACATAGACTATGTATGTGCTGGTGCCTTCTGGAATTGTTCGGCATGGCAGATCTGCAAAATGCTTTCCAAGGATTAACTTGATTCACCTTACAACATGCCCGTGAGTTAGGCATTATCTTCGTCCCCATTTTACCCATGGGGAAACTGAGGGACAGAGAGGTTAAATCACTTACCCTGGGTCCCACAGGGCACAAGTGGCATCTGAATCCTAGCATCCTGACCTCAGATCTTGTTCCATTGGCACCACCGAGCTGTTGGTCTCTGGCATTTGCCAGCCACCAAGCTCAGCCCCTGGCATTTCGTGTCATCTGTTACAGAAACCCAAGGGGGGGCGGGCAGAGATCACTGATACCGTTGACAGGCGCACTGATGAGCCACCACATATTGCAGGTCAGCTGCAAGCGTTGGGATTGAGCCCACGTCTGCCTGACCCCAGCGTATAGCCCCCTAACTAACCCCCATGCCAGGTGGCTCTGAAAGTCCCTGCACCCACCTGAGCTCCTGAGAGACGTCTGAGATGAGGATCCGAGTCATTATTGTGATGGTTGCAAAATATTGTAGTGAGTGGGTTTCAAACACTGTAAACAGGTTTAGTCCTCTTCCGTTCCTTTGCAGAGAGGCAATTTACTCCGAGCTGAGGAACCTAAGCTAAATTTAACTAACCAAAGCTGGTGAGCTACTGCAGAGCCCTGAGGAGGTGCTGCCTTGGCCGCATCAGATCAGAAGGCTGGGAGCTTCGGGGACCCTCCTGGAGGCCCCCTCCCTCCCGCCAGTGGGTGGGGGTCCCGAGGCAGGTCTCTGGGTGCCCCAAGTGTTGCGGGGTCAGAGGTCAGAGATTCCCTGGTTGTGGTCTTTGCCAAAAGAGCGGGCGGGGCTGAATAATAGAAGGGGCTTCCTCTTGCTCTGTCTGTCTCTATGAATTTGTCTTTTCTCTCTCTGACCCTCTTTTCTTCCTCCCTTTCCCTCCGTCCCTCCCTCCCTCCCCCTCCGTCCCTCCGTCCCTCCCTCTTTCCCTCCCTCCCTCTTTCTGTCTCCGTCTCTCTCTGGTCTTCTATTTCTCTGTCTCTGTCTATCTGAATTCTTCTTCTTCTCCCTGGGTGTCCCCCTCTCTCTGGGTCTCTCTGTCTCTGTCTCTGTTTCCCTCCATCCCTCTCTCACACACGCACATGCTTCCTCTCCTGCCCCCTTCAGCCATCCCCTGGTTTTGCTGCTCCATCTACATGACCAGGACACCATCCGTCTGTGGGTTGGGCACAGGCACAGAAGATGTCTTGGCCGCTGCAAGGGCACATTCCACCAGAAGCTTGTATGTTGAGTCAGGTTCCCTGAAAGCAGAGCCCGAGATGGGGAATCTTGGGCAAGGGATTTCTCGAGGGGGTGTTTTCAGGAGAGACCTCTAAGGCAGTGCTTCTCAAAGTTGGCTGCACATTATAATCACCAGGGGAGGTTCTAAAAAGTCCTGATGGCTGGGCTTCACTCCTTACCAATTAAGTCAGAACCTCTGGGGGTGTTTCCAGTTTGAGAACCAGTGGTCTATGGAAAATGAGGGACGCAGAAAAGGGCAGGGGAAGAAGCGGATTAAGGATGTGCGTTCAGGCCGAGTTCAGCCCCTGCCTGCTGCCAGTGGAGAGGGATGGGGGGGCGGCCTGGAGCAGGAAGAGCACCAGAACTGAGCCCACCTGGGGCTGGGCACTGGGCTGCGAGCTACCGGCAGCCCAACCCATAGGAGCCTCGGGATGGTGCCCCAGCCTGGTAAAGAGGTGCCAGGAACTTCCTCTCAGAATCCCAAAACAGGACCCTGGATATTCCAAGGTTTGCATTTCTGCTTGCGATTCCATGCCTTTCACTCTCTAAATGATGCAGTGTTGGGTTACTATTACAATCAAACTGGCAATGGTTAGTGTTGGATGTCCACGATGATTAATATTATCATTATTAGAATAACCATTGATATTATGATAGCAATAATAGGAATAGGGGCAGCTGTAACCTAGCAGTTCAGGGAACGGACAGTGTCCCCACATGGTCTGGGTTTGAGTCCTGATTCTGCTACTTACCAGCTGTGTGACCTTGGGCAAGTCCCTTCACCTCCCTGGGCCTTGGTTTCCTCATCTGTAAAATGAGATAGTGATCATGTCTATGTCATCAGGTGAGTTAATGCCTGTAAAGCGCCTGGCATGCAGGGGGTGCCTTGAATTGTTTCCTATTTATTCTTACTCCTATTCTTGTCGCTTCTACGAGATCTGTCAAGTTTGAACCTTCCCCGTAATTTGAGATGTATTCTTTGTGCATAAAAGTGGGTAATATATTAATGAATTAAAATAGCTCTCTCCAAAATTGCCTTGTTGGATCGTGCCTACAACCCTGAATGGTTTCCCTCCCCTCTCTTCCTCTCCAGCAGTGCTCCCACCCCTCCCCCAGTTCTTAGAAAGATGGTGGCTGTCTCAGTGGGACAAGAGGGCCCGTGGATGGTGAGCCGATTGATGCGGCTAGTGCTGAATGATTCTAATCAAATCTTAGAACACCAAACCCTTCCATAGGTTTGCATCCACACAGGTGGTGTGCCGCGAGGACTTCTGTGTGTTTTGAAATGGTCAAAGTATATGTCACCGAATCACTGCCTCTCAAGACACCTGATGTCATACTTCCCACATATTACTGGCCAAGCAGAAAGGCTTGCTTCCGAAGGGATTTTTCACAAACCGGAAGGACGCAGGAAGTAGAGGAACAAGGCAGAGCTGGAACGGCTGATGGGTCGACTTGAGAGCTGTCAGAGAAAGGGCTGAGCTGGCCACTGTCTGCTTTGCTCCCAGGACAAGAAGACATCTCCTGGGTGGACAGCCAGACAGCCTCGGTTAAGGGAGCGGTGAAGCCCAGGATGGCAGGAGGCATAGATAAGAAAGGGCCCAGCTCCCTTAACCTCCTAGGCCTGAACAAGCCCACCGGAGGACAGACAGAGACTTTGCAGATGTGGTTGGGGAACCACTGGCCGCAAACTTGAAATCACGGAGAAAATGCCAGACAAGGCCCGGACTGGGGTGAGGCATTTGCTTTGGGTGCAAAATTTAAGGGGCACCAAAAAACTCAGTCATCAAGGTAAATATTTTAATGCAATATTTTAAAAAATCAAAAGTCAATGTGAACAGGGCGCCTGGGTGGCTCAGTTGGTTGAGCGACTGCCTTCGGCTCAGGTCATGATCCTGGAGTCCCTGGATCGGGTCCCGCATTGGGCTCCCTGCTCGGCGGGGAGCCTGCTTCTCCCTCTGACCCTCCCCCCTCTCATGTGCTCTCTCTCTCTCATTCTCTCTCTGTCTCAAATAAATAAATAAAATCTTTAAAAAAAAAAAAAAAGTCAATGTGAACAGCTGTGATGAGCAAAACACCAAAATTTTAAATAGGGGCAAGATCAGTATTTCTGATTATTCCTTTGGCCTCCGGCTCCCGTACTGCTTGGCGTGTGTTACGGGTTGAATTGTGTCATCCCCTGAAATTCCTACGTCCTGAAGTCCTAACCCCCAGTACCTCAGAATGTGCCCTTGTTTGGAACAGGGTTGTTGTAGATGTGATTAGTTAAGATGAGGCAGACTGGATTTGAGTGGGCCCTGGTCCAGTGTAACCGGTGTCCCTAGAAAAAGGGGAAATTTGGACCCAGAGATGTGCACTTGGGGAGAGCACCATGTCAAGATTGAATTATGTTGCCACAGGCCAGAGAACTACCAGAAGGTAGGAGGGAGGCCTGGAACAGGGCCTTCCTTAGGGTTTTTAGAGGGAGCCTGGCCCTGCCAACACCTTGATCTCAGACTTCTGGCCTCCAAAACTGGGAGACAACACATTTCCGGTGTTGAAGTTACTTAGTTTGTGCACCATGTTGTGGTGGACTTGGCTGCCTGAGACCTGGCCCGGCGGCAGTTAAATTCTGTCCCCAAAGTAAGCGCCTTACTCTCCTCGCCTTTGTTCCAGGGCTGATGCCAGAAGTGTTAGGAAACAGGATTTAGGTCCTAGTTTCGTCTCCTTCCTCCCTCCCTCCCTTCCTTCCCTCCTTCCTTCCCTTCCTCCCTCTCTCTTTCCTTTCCTTCCTTTCTTCTTTCTTTCATTCCTTCCTTCCCTCTTCCCCTCTCTTTTAAATAAGAGCTTTTTTTTGAGATACAATTCATATCCCATAGAACTCACCCCTTTAAAATGTACAGTTCAGTGGTCTGTAGAACATGATAAGGTTGTCCAACCATCAAAGAATCCCATATCCCTCACAGGCTGTTGCTTTCTGGGTTCAACAAAACAAAACACGATTCAGAGCAGGCCTTACCTGTCCAGCTCAGGTAAAGCTGATCACACCTGCTTGGGTGCCCCGTCTGAGGACTCACCTCCATGGTAATAAGATCCGGCCCAGGCGGCGGTCAGGTAGAGTGCCCGAGGACTGGGATCCTCTGCCCCTTGAAATGCCCAACTGCCCCTTGAAATGCCAGCTCAAGGGAAGGTCCAGGGTAGCTTGGAGGAAGCCCCCAGATAGGACAGCAGATGGGAGGCCCTCAGGGAGACTGGGGATAGTGGTTATTAATTAACTGGAATAGAAACATTTCACAATTTGAACAGCTCAGGGGGTGAATGGCAGCCGTGATTGTAACTCCTGGTTGGTTTGGAGTTTCTTCCTTTATTTATATTTTTTAAAGATTTTATTTATTTATTTGACAGAGAGAGAGGTAGGCAGAGGGAGAGGGAGAAGCAGACTCCCCGCTGAGTGGGGAGCATGACTCAGGGCTCGATCCCAGGATCCTCGGACCATGACCTGAGCCGAAGGCAGACGCTTTGCCTACTGAGCCACCCAAGCGCCCCATGGAGTTTCCTCCTTTAAATACTAGCTCCCCAATTAGACCCATGAGCTATCTGAGGGGGGTGTCCAAGAATCGGTTATCTGTGTGGCCCCAGTGTGTGCATGGCATACCGTGGGTGCTCAATAAACATTTATTGAATTGAAATTTAAAGCCTGGAGAGTAACAAGATTTGGGGGAAAAAGATGGTGAGGCTGGTTTTCCCCATGATGCTGTTTTGATGTGAGGACTCCCTCGTGGAAGGGCACAACTTGTTGGACAGGCGGGATCATACACTCAGCAGGCGTGGATTTGGGTCTTAGACCCTAGTCTCCTTGCCATGTCACCCAGGATGACTTCTCTGTTTCCTGGTCTGTAAGATGGAAGTGATAATGGTTTAAGTTTTGGCTTGGGGTCTCTGAGGCAGATCCTGGGATCAGAATTCAAGTGCAAATAGTTTTTTGGGAGGTGGTCCAGGAAACACCTGGAGGGAGGGGCTGAGTGAGGTGAGGGAGGGAAGGTGGGTTGTTAATGGTATGCGATCAAGCCAGTTACCAGTGGGCAACTGGGGCTCAGTTTCATCAGAGGCCTCTGGGAGGCAGCAGAGAGCATGATTTTCAGAGTCACCCCACAGGTGGACAGGGGGCTGGGTTCTCATCAGTTAGTTGAGGATATTAATTGCTTCCGAGGATGTTAACACCCCAGCACTTCTGGCTGTCCTCCTCCCTCGAAATGGAGGATATTGTGGGTGGGACGCCAGCAGCATCTGGCATAGGGTTTCTGTGAATATTCACTGAAATAATGGATGAAGACCGCAGGTGCTATTATCTCTGGAGCTGTAGTTGCCAAGCTCAGTGGAAAGAAGGTGGATCTATTCATTAGGGTAAGGCTAGGCTGCTATAACAAGAGGCCCAATACAAATGCAATGTCTTCACGAGGGTAGGAGTTTATTTCTTTCATTTGTTAAATCTCGTTTGTTATGGCGATGGGGTGGCTCTGTTCCAGGCAGTTATTCAGGTCCCTTCTGTCATGTGGCTCTGTCATCGCTGCAGACACTTCTCTGTTCCACACACAGCTCCTCTGGCATTTACCATTTCTGGACCTGCCCGCCCCATTCTCAATAGACAGCACCTGCATCTCTCAGCCTAAGAGCCTTTCCTGGCAGCCAGAGTTCACTGTGTGTACAAACAAGGCAAGCCTGAAGTGTTGGGGAGATTACCCCTCCAAGGAGCAGCCCAAACCAATGACTGCTGAGGCATGGTTGACAAATACCCCAGTTCCCTCCCCCTTGGGTAGGATGGCTCTGGGGTGTGTGTGTCCTATGCTGCCTTCCAGGACCCTCCAGCAGGATTGAATCCCAGGTGTCCGCGGTGGTTCCTGGCTGCATCCTCTACTCTGTGTCACCTCCGCATTCCCCAGCTGGTGTTTTCTGGGGTCACTTCACAAATACATGCTTACACTAGAATCCTTGTTTCAGGGTCTCCTTTTGGGGAACCCAGACCAAGATACCATCCCCCGGGTATCACCATTCACTGGCTTACCAAGGTTTACAGCCAAATGTGAAGAGATGTCACTTGTCCCTTTCCTTAAGGTCCAGAATAAGCACCTAAAATTTCTGCTTGGGAGTCACTGGTCACATGACCACACAGAATGGCAAGGGCTGCTGGGAAATGTAGTCCTTCCTCATACCAGGGTGTTGGTGGACACCAGTGATCTCTTCCACAAAGGTGATTCCTGAGGATCAGAACTTAACAACCTTTATTCATGCAGTGCGTAATTCACTTGTGGATAACATTGTGTTCACAATCATGTCTTTCTCCCTGCGTTAACTTAAAAGTTCCTTTTTGGTTCATTCCCAGGAGCAAAGCCAGTTCCCAGCCCTGAAATCTTAGTATTATAGCATTTGAAAAGTGATGAAGCACAGATAAATCTTTTTTTTTTTTTCTGTTTAGATGACACATCTATGGATTAAGCATATGGACCCTAAGATACCTGCCCCCACCCAAGACAGTCGACCAGACAGTCACAGAGCCCAAATACATGCATGCGTTTCTTGAGTTAGAGTGACCTAGTATTTGTACCCAATTTTCTTGGGAACACTTTCTGGCTAAATATTTTTTAGAGGGTTTTTAAAAATACTTTAAAAGTGAGTCCTATTTTCTTTCTTTCTTCTTCTTCTTCTTCTTTTTTTTTTTTTTTGGTGGGGGGGTAGGTTGTTGGTGAAGCTTAAACATCACGCCTCCTCTTTTCTCTAGAGGAGGCAGGAATGGGTGGGAATGTCTCCAGCTTGCCAGGCAATGCATCCCAGAGCCCAGAAGAGCTGGTTCTTAATCCTTTTTGCCTTGGAAGCATTTTTTTCCACCACCCCAGCATCTTGCCAGCCAGTTCTTCTGTGTTCTCCTCTTCCTCCCCCGACTCAGAGCCTTTTTCTAAAGCTCTCAGATTAAAAAGTGCTGAGGCCAGTGTCTCTAAGTGCTCTGGCCTCCTGTTGTCATGGCAAAGGGAGCTGGCAAAGATGTACTAACTCTTTCCTCCTCAGGGGCACCAGAACCTGGGGCCATGGTTCAATCTGGGGCTTTAACCACTTCCGCTTCCAACAGCGGCTCTCTACCAGCTAGCTCATCATGCTTTTTTAGAATTATTATTCTTTTTTTGCATTTTAAAAGTTTTAAAAAATTGAAGCGTAAGATGCATTGGGCAAGATGTGTAACACGCATCTGCTTTCAGTTCATAGCGCCATGAATTTTTACCGAGCTATACAGCTATGTGAACATCGCTCATGTCCAGATGCAGAACAGCCCTGCCCCTCACAAGGTTCCCTGGTGCTCCTGCCCAGACTATATTCCAATCTCCTATCACTATTGGTTGGATTTACCTATTCTTGAAGTTCCAATAAACAGAAACCCCATTGTGTTCTTATTCTTTGTCACAGACAATTGCCATTTGTCTAGTTGCAAGTGTGAATAAGACATCTTTAGGAAACCTTGCTATTTTTATTGATGTGTGACTTGTGACAGCAATAGCAAGCATTTATGTGGTGCTTACTGTGTGCCAGACACTGGCCTGAGTGCCTTGCGTCTATCAACTCTTTTAACCCCCACACAACCTTGTTGGGTAGGTACTACTAGTATCGTGCCCACTTTCCAGATGAGGAAACTGAAGTGCAAAGGGTCCAGGTGACTTGCTCAAGGTCACACAGCTGGAGTTTTCAGAGCTGGAATTCAAACCCAGGCAGTCTGGCTGTGGGATTGACCGTGGCCTATGACCTCTCAATTCAAGTGTGGGGGACTCTGAGATGGTCCCAATGATCCCACCTCCTGATCTTCATGCCCTTGAGTGTATGCTGGACCTAACGATTCGCTTCTAACAACTAGGATACAGCAGAGTGATAGACTCCACTTCCCAATTAGGCTACAAAAAGCCTATGGCTTTTGTCTTGCTCTGCTTGGAGCTCTCTTGCTTGCTGGCTTTGATGAAGCCAGCTGCCATGTTGTGTGCAGTCCTATGGAAAGGCCCATGTGGCAAGAAACTGAGAATGCCTTTCAGCCAACAGCCTGGGAGGAGCTGAAACCTGCCAACAACCATGTGAGTGAGCTTGGAACTGGACCCTTCCTCAGCTGAACTCTCAGATGAGACCACAGCCCTGGATGAAACCATCTCAACGGCAGTCTCATGACAGAACTTAAGACAGAGGCACCACTAAGCCTTGCCAGAAACTATGAAGTCATAAATTTTTTGTTTTTGGCTGTGAAGTTTTGGGGTAATTTGTTATACAACATTTGATAACTATTCAACCAAACAGAAGCAGTAGTTTTGTTCTGCAAACATGACTTCAAGGCAAAACCCCCAGGCCAATCCCACCAATGCCCCTAAGCCTTTTCAGTGTAAAACTTCCAGAGCCTCTTAAGCTTCAAGGCCAAGTTTAACAAAAAAGCCCAACCCCACCCTCAGCCCCAGTCACTTGGTCCAAAATTGTTAAAAATCTGTGTGTGGTGGTCTCACACTAAGGGCAGTGGGAAGTATTGTATGTGCTGTCTTTCCCCCCCAAAAAATATGTTTTACTGTGAAATCAATGAGTTCTTATTTTTAAAAACTCAATGTTTTATTTTTTATTTTTTTAAAGATTTTATTTATTTGACAGAGAGACACAGCGAGAGAGGGAACACAAACAGAGGGAGCAAGAGAGGGAGAAGCAGGCTTCCTGTGGAGCAGGATCCCAGAGTCCTGGGATCATGACCTGAGCCGAAGGCAGATGCTTAACGACTGAGCCACCCAGGCGCCCCCAAAACTCAATGTTTTAAAAAATGTTTTTAAAACTGAATTTACCTCGGGTGCCTGGGTGGCTCAGTTGGTTGGGCGACTGCCTTCGGCTCAGGTCATGATCCTGGAGTCCCGGGATCGAGTCCCGCATCGGGCTCCCTGCTCGGCGGGGAGTCTGCTTCTCCCTCTGACCCTCCCCCGCTCATGTTCTCTCTATCTCATTCTCTCTCTCAGATAAATAAATAAAATCTTTAAAAAAAAAACAACTGAATTTACCTCTCGCCCCCCCACCTCCAAGATGATTCCCATTAATTGTGGCGATGGGCCTATTTGCATACTAAGCAAAATTAGCATCCTACATCCCTATTGCTTTGGAAAGTGTCTTTCCCGCGAAATAGGGGATGACGATGATGTCCTTATGATGGGGGCTAAGATTTGTTCTGAACCTTCATTCCACATTGTTTAATGAGCACCTACTATGTGCTAATCTGTGTTTCAGGGCTTGGGATCCATCAATGCCTTCATTTGAAAATGTTTTTTAAAATCCTTGCTTTGGGGTGCCTGGGTGGCTCAGTTGGTTGTACATCCGACTCTTGATTTCGGCTCAGGTCATGATCTCAGGGTCCTGGGTTGGAGCCCTGCATCAGGCTATGTGCTCAGTGGGTAGTCTGCTTGAGGTTCTCTTTCTCTTTCCCTCTGCCCCCCCTTCTCCCTCTCTCAAATAAGTAAACAAATAAACAAATCTTTAAGTTAAAAGACAAACAAAAATAAAATCTCTTCTTTGTCTTCTGCGATATTTTCCCTCCCCCTTTTCATCTGTAAAATGGGGATAATGCTACAACCTGCCACATACATTTTGAAGAGGGTCTATTGAGTTACGATATGTCAAGCTTTCAGCCAAGTGCCTGACATGCAGCAAGAACTGTATTTACTAGCCATTGCTGGGATTATTCTTCCTTTAGACTTTCCCTTCCTTTCTTCCGTCGTGCATTTCTCTTTTTTGCATGCCTTCTCACTTTTCCTTTCTCATAGGGAAGGAGGGTGGTTGAATGCTGACAGTGTTCTGTGTGGGTCCATTACCAGTGTCTGGGAAGAGAAGAATGAACTAAATTAGAAGATGCGTTTGGCCCGCTCAGGGAGCAGTAGTGGAGGCTGGAGCCAGCTGGAAGGAGACGGACGCATCTTCCTTGCTTTTCCCCATCCCATTTCCCCTGCCCCCCTCCTTGGACAAATGATTTCTCATTGTTTCCGGGGATCCAGAGGAGTTTAGCCTGGCAGGTGGGCGCTGGAGTCTGGGGCTGGCCACACAGCAGAAGATGGAAGGAAGGCCTGTGCTGGCAAGAGCCACCCACTCCTTTATCTGCCTGTCTCCGAGGTCCCTCTGTTCCCTTCCCACACACCTTGCCTGCTATTTAATCAGAAGAGAGAATGCAGGCGTGGCTGCCACCCGTCAGAGGCAGAGCCTTTTGTTTTCCTTCTCCTTTTAAAAAATGAATCCATTGTCAGAGGAAGGCAGCACTTTACTATTTAATCATTCACTTACTTGTTCATTCAACCCAACAGCTATTTGCTGGATGCTGCTGGTGTCAGTGCTGGGAACACAAACATGAAAAGACCATAGCACTCCCTCCCCAGGAAGAGCAGTCTAGTGTGGCTGACATTGATCAACAGTCACCACGGTGTCACAGGAATGCTGCAGGGAGGCACATTTAGAGTGCATTGGGAGCTCCTGGGTTTGCTCTGTGGAATCAGGGAAGCCTTCCTAGTGGAGGAAGCATTGAGCCAGGGTATGAGTGATGAGCCGAAGTTTGCCAGGGTGATAAATGTGTTGGGGGCAGGTGGCATTCCAAATGGATGGGATAACCCAGGGAGATCAGTCAGCATTCTCTTAGTTGTAAGAGATAGAAACACAATGCAAACTGACTCAGGTTAAAAACAAAAAGGTGTGTGTGTGTGTGTGTGTCTGTATTGACTCAAGTAATTTAAAATGTATGTTTCAGGAATGGCTGCATCCAGGGGCTGAAATAACGTCAGATTTCAGGAATGGCTGCCTTCAGGTACTGGGATGAGGTCATTAGCTTGTGGTATAATAAAAAAATATATATATTTGGGCTTTGCCTTAGCCCCTATACAGCTCCTAAAACTCTTGGAATCTCTGAGTGATATGAGTGTCTTTAGTATGCTAGTGAAATGACTCTTGGCCAAGGGCTCCAAGTTGCCAGCAACTGTTCTAGATTGGGGGAGTAAAGATAAGATGCAATCCTTCTTCTCAAAGGGCTTATGTTCTAGAGAAAGGAGGAAGCCCAGGTAAGTTGATTCTCTTGACAAATATTAGAAAAGAATTTATGAAATGTGTGATTCTTGATGTGGGTTGGTGTGGGTCAAACACTTGGGGAAGGGAATGGCTTCCAGGTTCCAGGGTGGAGGGAGCTTGGTACTCGAAGGCCTAGAGGTATGGAATAGCTTAGGTGTTGGAGGAACAGAAAGTCATTGAGCACAGATACCCACCTGTGCTTCTCCAAGCAGCCTGCCCACCTGACACCAATGCCAGGGTCACACCCAAGTGAAACAGTCTGTCTGAGGATAGCAATTTTAAAAGCTTCCCTTGTCTTGGGAATTCTAGTAGGCAACCAGTATCTCTGGGCTAGAGTTTGTGGTTCAAGGATGCTGCAAGAGAGGATTCTGGTAGACAGAAGTCAAATCAGAGCTTTTGACTTTACCCAATAGGCAGAGGGCAGCCTCTGGCAACAGTGTGGATGCTGGGTGGGAGGCAGAGGCCTACAGCAGAGGACTTTAATGTAGAAGCAAAAGTTAGTCATGGAAATAATTACCATATGATCCAGCAATTCCACTTCTGGGTATAGATCCAAAAGAATTGAAAGCAGGGTCCTGAAGAGGTATTCGTATGCCGAATTGATAGCAGCATTATCCACAAGAGCCAAAAGGTGGAAGCAACCTAGGTGTTTGTCAATGGGTGGCTGGGTAAACAAAATGCAATATATACATATAATGGAGTAGTTATTCAGCCTTAAAAAGGAAGAAAGTCCGGACACATGCCACAACATAGGTGATCTTTGAGGACATTATGCCAACTGAAACAGGCCAGTCACAAAAGGGCAAATACCATATGATTCCACTTCCGTGAGATCCCTAGAGGAGTGAGATTCATAGAGGCAGAAAGTAGATGGTGGGCGCCAGGGGCTGGGGGAGGGGGACGAGAAGCTAGCATTTCATGGGGACAGAGTGTCAGTTTGGGAAGATGAAAAAATCCCGGAGATGCTCGGTGGTGATGGTTGCATAGCGACATGAACACATTAATGCCACAGAGCTGAACACTTAAACATGGTCAAGGTGGTAAATTTCATGTGATGCGTATTTTGCCACAATTTAACAAAATAGAGAGAGTCATTGAAGAATTTTGAGCCAGGAAGGTTTTTGATTGGCTGTGTGAGTTGGAAAGAGCCCTCCATGGGCAGTGTAAGGGATGATTGACGGGAAGTGATGCTGAAGGCAGGGGAGTCAA
Source organism: Leptonychotes weddellii (assembly GCF_054177405.1). Lineage (NCBI taxonomy): Eukaryota > Metazoa > Chordata > Mammalia > Carnivora > Phocidae > Leptonychotes > Leptonychotes weddellii. The sequence goes on along the minus strand of NC_138369.1, from coordinate 7,869,461 downwards.
GAGGGAGGATCCTGCAACAGTGCAGGCAAGCAGTGATGGAGGCCTGGACGGAGTGGTTATGGGATGGAGAGGAAGGGATGGGTCAGAGGGGGATTTGACAAGTGACTGGTTGATTAACTGAGGAGGGTAGTAAAGAGAGCTCTGAATCTGGTTAGACCTATTATTAATGCCTGCAAACACTTGTATCATCTCAACTGGGATTCGGAGTTTGATGATTTCTTTCTTTCTTTTTTTTTTTTTTTAAGATTTTTATTTATTTATTGAGAGAGATAGTGATAGAGAGAGAGCATGAGAGGGGGAGAGTCAGAGGGAGAGGCAGACTCCCCGCCGAGCAGGGAGCCCGATGCGGGACTC
>NC_138369.1:7767846-7868607 GCF_054177405.1 Leptonychotes weddellii | reverse complement strand
ATCCCGGGACTCCAGGATCATGACCTGAGCCGAAGGCAGTCGCTTAACCAACTGAGCCACCCAGGCGCCCCTGGAGTTTGATGATTTCAAATGCACGGTTGTACTCGTGGCCCATCTTACTGGCAAATCAGCACAGGTTTGCATAAACGGATAGACATGGACCTCTGTGAAGAGAGCTTTATGTGAGCGGACCAGGGTAGGGTGTAGGGCTGCAAGTCACAGCAAACTCAGGCAGACTGAACGGTAAGGGAAGGCGTTATCTTTCGTGACCAGAAGTACAGAGGTGTATGGGCTTCAGGATGGGATTGATCGAGCACTATTTTAATTTCTCAAGGATCCAAAGTCTTAGGATGGATGCTATTGTAATTGGGGCTACCTGCTTCTCTGTTCATGCCCAGTGAAGAAAAAAGGTAGTTTCCCATGGCTCTTGTAAGAGACGTGCATTCTTTGCAGATGTCCCCAGGAAATGTTCTTATGGGCTTTATTGTCCAAATTAACACGTGTAGGGGCAAGTTGGGATATTTTGTGGTCACTGCTGATCATGCAACATGGCTTGAGGCAGATTCTACAATGTCACATGGAGGTGGTTAAGAGTTAGGTTGGGTTCGGGGGAACTTAGCAGCCCCAGAAGTCAGACACCCACATCGTCCCATCATTCCATGGAGAGCTGTGTCATTCCATGGAGAGCTGTGTCAAGGCCTGGGTATCCTGACGGACTGCAGTGGGGGGTCTGCAATTCAGGACATGGGGCCTGGCTAGTGGAGAGTGCCTTCAGGTGAGATGCAGGTGCCCCTTCCTCCAGGAGTACACAGTCTATCCTAAGGAGCATCTTTAAGGGCATGTAGGTCTAGTCTTTTACATTTTTTCTTTTTTTTTTTTTAAAGATTTTATTTATTTATTTGAGGGAGAGAGAGAACACGAGTGGAGGGGAGTGGCAGAGGAAGAGGGAGAGGTAGGCTCCCAGCTGAGCAGGGAGTCAGACGCAGGGCTCCATCCCAGGACCCTGAGATGATGATCTGAGCTGAAGGCAGATGCTTAACCAACTGAGCCACCTAGGTGCCCCTCCAATCTTTTTAATTTTCAAAAAACCTTTTTATCATGAAAAACTTCAAACTTACACCAAATTGGAGAGAATTGTGAAAATTACCTCCACAAATGCATTTCCTATCTTTAATCATTGTCAACATGTGGCTTAGTCTGGGTTTCTCTTTACCCCCCACCTACAATCTGCACTTTGCTGGATTACTTTAAAGCAAATTCTAGACATTATATCATTCATCTGTTAATCTTACAGCCTCTATCTCTAAGGGATAAAGAGTCTATTAAAAACTACAATGACAATGCCATTGTCTCAAAATAATCTTTTTATTTTGGAATAATTTTAGATTTACAGAAAAGTTGCCGAGATAACGGGGAGTTCCTGGATGCCCCTCATCCAGTTTCCACTAATGTCATTATCTTACATTAGTGCGATCCATTACCATGGTACATTGCTATTAATTAAACCACAGATTTTATTTAGAATTTACCAGTTCTTCCATTAATGTCCGGTTTGTTGTTTTAGGGTCTAACACTAAGTACCATTCATTTAGCACAATGCCATTTTCACATCTACCAAAACATGACTAATTCCTTAATATTGTCAAATAACCATTCATTATCCCCATTTCTCTGGTTGGCTGATATGTCTTGCAAGCCTCTGGGAATCTACACCAGTTCTGCCAGGTACTTTTTGTTTTCTTGCCACTTATTTATGGGAGGAACTGGATCATTTGTCCTGAGACCATTCCATACTTTGGGTTTTGCCGATCGCATCCCCCATGGTGTTGGTTTAGCATGCTCCTCTGTCCTCCATGTTTCCTGTTGAACCAGTGCCTCAATGTGGTACAGGGGTTGGTGAAATTTTTCTCTAAAGGTCCAGATAATAAATATTTGAGTCTTTGCAGTTCATATGGTTTCAAACCTGCCATTGTGCTGGGAAAGCAACCATAGACAGTAGGTAAACAAATGGATGTGGCTTAGTCTCAAAATCAGGTGGAGGGCTGGATTTGCCTGGGAGATCATAGTTTGATGATCCCCGAACTAGAGGATCAATCAGATTCAGTTTTGGTGGTTTTGTTTTGTTTTTGCAAGAATGAGTCTTTGACAGTGCTGGATATTTCCTGTTGCCTTGTCAGGTGACACATCACATCTGGTTGTCTCTTTTAGTGATGTTGAATTTGATAGGGATTCTGATGTTACCAGCTTGGTCCATCTGTCATGAAGGTCTCCATCAGTGGACTGTATTTCAACCTTCCTCTTTCTTCTGTGGCTAGGAGCACTTACGCAATGCATGCCTTGAGCAACCATACATGGTGGCCTCTCTCCAGCATCTGTTATTGCCTTTTGGAATCTCTGGTTTAATACCACACATAAGGTAGTTGCCCTAAAGGTTCTTAAAGTGCCACAAACACTGCCACTCAGTCAAGAAAAAGTTTCCAGAAGATTTCCCAAGGAGGCATAGAGTCTGCATTTGTCTAGATCAGAGGTTGTGTACAGATTGCAGTTTTCACTTTCCTTTTTTTTTTGCCAAAAAAAAAAAAAAAAAGAAGAAGAAGTCTCTGCCAACTCTTAAAATCTGGAAGATTTTACAGAAAAATCTGGCTTTTATATGCCTCTTGGAAAATGAGGGAATCTGACCACTTTGGGCCCACATTCAGGTGCGGCAATAGCCCACTGGAGCTGAGAGGAGTGCTCCCTTTAGATGAGGCCTCTATATCAGGCATACATTAGGGAATGGTGGGGACTGTGGCATACTGCAAAGCACATGCCTTCTCATTTACCAGGTGACAGATGCTTTTCCTGAGTACCTGTGTGAGCCTCTCTGGCCACTTCAAAATTAGTTGCTAATGTTTCGGTAGTTAATACATTTACTTGTCCTCCCCCTCCCCAGGTGGGGCCATTCCCCTCCCTCCCTTCTATCTCCCATGCCTTGAACATTCTTGGTTTCTTACATGTCTTTCCAGTGCTACTTCATGCAAACACGTGAAGTGGGTGCAAATATACTTACTTTAATTTCCTCTCCTCTCTTACATAAAAGAGCATGTACTCCACATGCAGCTCAGTATTTTGCTTTTTTCCCCACCTAACCGTATGTTCTCGGAGATCTTTCCAGATTAGTTTGGTAGGAGTGTCTTTATTCTTAGAGAGGCAGTGTTGCCCCCGTATGGTTGAGAGAGCAGGGGTAGCTAAGGAAGAGGGAGAAACTGAGGCTCCCTCTTCCATCCTAACCATGAGTATCTTCTTGGGAGCCTGGGTGTGATCTGAAGGCCACCTGACAGCATCCTGCTCCCCTACCATTGCCATACTTTCGGGGTTTTGCCCTTGCAGTAGAGGGAAAATGGCATCTCGGTGCAGTTTTAATTGCTTTCTCTTATTAGGAGTGAAAATGGGCCCCTTGTCATCTGTTTCAGGGCCGTTCGTATTTCTTCGGGCACCCGGGAAAGTGATTACTGAAGCAGAGGCAGGACATGCATAATAGGTGGCGGGTCTATTTTTAAACTCGAGCCACTGCTGCCAGTCAACACACTCTGATGATCATTTGCTTTGATTTTTGGCACGGAATTGGCATTCTCACCTGTTTCATTTTAATTTCAAATATCTGCGGTCTCAGGTTCAAATGTCACCTTCCTCCGAGCACGTGTTGAGTTGTCTTATTTGTGTCATATGGTCTTTGCTCCCTCACCGTTATCACTCACCCCCCAAAGAGAATGCAAGGTCCGTGAAAGCAAAGATGAGCAGAATGTGGCCTCATGGAAGTTCTGGTTGTAGGGTTGTCGAAAGGACGGCGATCTCTGGTTTCCTTTGGACTCACAGATTCACACGCAGCACCTTGAAGGAGAAAGTCCTTCATCCATCCGTTTATTCAGTGACATCTTACTAAGCACCTGCTCTGTGTCATACCCCATGCTAGACCCTCTAACATCCTAATCTGGCAAGTACCTGGAGGGCTCTCAATGAAGAGCAAAGCTTCTAATTGCAGATCGGAGGGAAGAGGTCTTTTGGCTATTCGGACAGTATCACAAGGGTCTGGAGGTGGGAAAGAAGATGGTGCATTTAAAGAATTGAAAGGAGTCTGGGTCAGCTAGAATGGAGAGCATGAAAGAGAGGAGGCCAGGGTTGGGGCAGGGACCAGATTGTGCAAGGCCTCTGGGCCACATTCATGGACCTGGAATTTATCCTGAGATGATGGTGTCCTGGAATTTGAAGGAAGCAGTGGTGATGGGGAGAAGTGGGTGGATTTGGGAGGTCTTTGAATATAGAATCAATACATCTTGGTGACTGATCAAATAGTGGGATGAGGGGGAGGGAGGAGTCCAAAATAAATCCCAGTTCTGTGCTTCAGGAACTGGGTTGTCTTAAAGGCTTCCATGCTTGGTTTGTCTAGTGGCTAGAAAGCGGTATCACCAAGGCCAAAGTCATGGGTGTGATGCTTCCAATAGATTTTCGGTCTGTCCCACAACAGCAGGCAGCACCTCTGTCCATGTAGACTGAAACACAGGCATCATTTGCCACGTCTCCTTGGCATCCCAGGAAGGGGTTAGCACAAGAGCAAGGGCACGGAGGCTAGAAACAGTTTGCAGGGGACAGTAGGGGTGGTGAGAGATGGGGGTGCCCAGGAGATGGTGGAGATGCATTGTATGGGTGGTCTGAGTCCCAAAGGAAGATGGGACTTTTTCCTCAAGGGCAGGAAAGTAAAAGTTTAGGAGCAGAATTGGAGAGAATGTCAACTCTCCTTAAAACATGTTGGCTACACACACCATTACAGAAAGGGTGTGTTCAACAGGATGAGCAATGCTAGCTGCTGTAACAGATAATCAATTGTGAACACTCAGGGCCTGAACATAGTGCAAGTTTCCTTCTTGCTCACTTTGCTATCCAGGATGGGTGGTGTATCAGATAGGATAAGTAATGCTAGCTGCTGTAATAAATAAGCCCTGAATGCTCCATGACTGAACACAGTGAAAATGTCCTTGCTCATTCAACTGTCCAGGATGGATGGTTCTCCTGGGAGGCTTTTTTCTAGGTGGTGACTCGGGGATCCAGGGTCCTTCTGTCTTGTGGTGCTTCTGAATTTGGCTGGGATAAGGAAAGAGAGAACAGAAGAACAGGGGGACCACTTTTTTTTTTTTTTTTTTTTTTTTAGAGTGAGAGATTGCGTGAGCAGGGAGGGGCAGAGGGAGAAGGAGAGAATTCCAAGCAGGCTCCATGCTCAATGCAGAGCCCGACCCAGGGCTTGATCTCAAGACCCTGAGATCATGACCTGAGCCAAAATCAAGAGTAGGACACTTAACCAGCTGAGCCACCCAGGCGCCCTGGGACCAGACATTTTTTATGGGTCAGGCTTACAAGTGGCTCACACTGTCTTTGGCCAGAATGCAGTTCCAGGGCCCCAACCAACTGCAGGGAAAGCTTGGGCCTGTCTCCTTGCCATATGCCTTGGAGGAAGAGGTGGCAGGACTGGGCAGATCTGTAGCATTGTCTGTTCCACAAATGGCACCAGAAAGAGAGGGTGGTTGGATAAACAAAATCCATCTCCATGATTTATGGTAACTGGAGGAAAACACACATGTAGAGGGTATGGCTTTGGTGGTGAAGGGTCAGGAACATCATCTGTGAAGACAGAGTTTTAGAGTCAAGTCTTTCAAGTTCACTCTATCAAGATCCCTTGAACATCAGGATCTACTTCGGAAGTAACTTTGTTTTTCCCTCTTTTTTTTTTTTTTTTAACATCTCCAACTTCCTTCCTGATCCCAGGGTCTTCTTACTTTGCCAGAAATTTCAGACTGTTTTTCTCCAATGCATGACTTCTAGGCTGATTTTTCTTTCAAATGTTTCCTTAAGTCCTTGGTCCCTTCTCCAGAACAAGTGGTTATTTTCTCTGCCAGCCCCAGGCAAAAAAGAGACTGAGCTTCTGTATACTAATTACTAGGCTATTACTGTTATTATTCAGCTGTGGAAAAGAGTCTTCAGAAAACCCCAAATATAATTCACCTTATTGACATCTCTCTCTGTCTCTGCCTCTGTCTCTCTCCCCATTCTCTTTCTTTGCCATCTGTCTCTGTCTCTCTCCTACCAACCCTGTTTTATTGCATCCCATGCCTTGCTTTCATGGTCCTTGTCAACATCGTCATTTAGCTTTTGTTGATGTGATTATTGGATTAATAAGAAGATAAGGGCTCTCTGTCCAGTTTTTCTTTTTTCTTTCTTTTTTCATTTTTTCTTTTAACGCCTCCCTAGCCCAGAGCAGGAGCTCAAAGATATGTACTAATCGATGTACAGCTATTAATGCCTAATTATTAACATTCCTTTCTTAGCGCTTTCTCATTGCTCTGACTCATTCCTGCCATCTTCTTGGCTCCTCCCTTCACCTCCTTCAGGTGTTTGGTCACCTTCCCTGACCTTGCCCACCCCAGCAAAGCTGCAGTTATGCCACCAGGACCAACTCTTACCAGCCCCGGTTCCCCCTTGTTTCTTTTCTCCTGGTCCTTTTCTATTTTATTTATTTATTTTCGTTTTAAAAGATTATTTATTTATTTATTTATTATTTTAAAAGATTTTATTTATTTATTTGTCAGAGAGAGAGTGCACTCAAGCAGGGAGAAAGGGAGGCAGAGGGAGAAGCAGATTCCCTGCTGAGCAGGGAGCCCGATGCGGGGCTCGATTCCGGGACCTTGGGATCATGACCTGAGCTGAAGGCAGACGTGTAACTGACTGAGCCACCCAGGTGTCCCTATTTATTTATTTGAGAGAGAGAGAGAAAGAGAGAGAGCGCACTTGTGAGCACGAGCTGGGGGAGGGGCAGAGGGAGAGGCAGAGAGTCCCAAGCCGACTCTGAGCTGAGCGTGGAGCTTGAGGCAGGGCTCAATCTCACGACCCTGAGACCATGACCTGAGCTGAAGCCTAGAGCCAATCGCTCAACTGACTGAGCCACCCAGGTAGGTGCCCCTGTCCTTTTTTATTTTTTAATTTGGGCTACCACACAACCAAGTTCACAAATCTTAACTGTGTGCCTCAATAAATTTTTGGCTCTGTGGATAGCTTTGGAACCACAATTGGTTCAAGATAAAGAACCCTTCCATCCCCACCTCCCTGGAACATTCCCTCATGCCCCATCCCAGGCCAGTACCCCCACCCCTGAAGCAACTGCTGGTTCATATCATCATAGATTGGTTTTGCCAGGTTTGATGTGTGGGTCAGCAGCTTGTGCTTTTCCATTGCTGTGTAATATCCCGTTTCATGGAAGCTCCCCAATTTATTCATAAGCAGAAATTAGTTGTGCTTGTTTTGAACTTCATGTAAATGAGTTGGCTGTTTTATCTTTGTCCTGAGCAATTGCCACCATCTGACATACTATAAATTTTACTTATTTATCCCATTTGTGTTTTTCTTCTCTTTAGAATGTCAGCTCCCTGAGGGCAGGGATCTTGTTAGTCTCGTTCACTGATATACACCCAGCAAGGAGTATTTGATTCTCACTGAATGATCCAACCAGTGAAGGAACTTTTAGTAAAATAGATAAGATCACATTTTCATACTATCATTTTAATGGCCATATAAGATTTTTTTTCCTCTAGAACCTACTTAATTTCCCTATTGTTGGACATATTTAAACATTATACAAGAATGCTACAATAAAATCTTCATATAACTTTTCCTTTCTTTGGATTATTTCCTTTGTATAGATTGCCAGAAGTAGTTTTCCTGGGTCAAAAAAGGACTCATTGTTAAAGATTTCTGTTACATATGGCCAAATGACTTCTCCAAAGGGTTGTGCCAATTTACATATTTACCAGCAATGCCTGAGTCCCCATTTGAATGCACACTGACCTGTATCTAGTATTATGTTTTAAACTATTTTTGATAATTTAATGGACAAAAACAGTGGTGTCTTATTATTTTAGAATTCTGATTATTTTTTTGATGGAAACTGATAATAGTTATTCCACAGATACTTATTAAACATCTTCTCCACACTAGGCTGTGTGCTGGGTCCCTGGCACTGGTGAGTAAAGCAGATGTGTGTTCTGTGCCCACGTGGAGCTTACCACCAGGTGGGAGGTGTCTCTCAAGGTCCAAAGAGGAGACAGAATTCACCCCCACCCCCCACCATAGTTCAAATGAAGAGGCTTTAAGGAGGGACTGGCTTGAAGAAGTGTGGAGAGCTGGAGTGATGGAGGAGGGGCTGCCTGGCAGGAGCCATCATGGTGGAGGGACACCGCCACTCACCAGAGATGTGACACCAAAGCAGAGAGGGAGTGGGGAAAAAATACCTTCCCCTCCTTCTCCTCCCTGCTCTGGGTTCCTGCAGGTGCCTCCCATTGACAGAGAGCAACAGGAATCCAGGGAGCCTGGGAACTGGGTGATACTCAGAGGAGAGAAGAGTGGGGAATGGGTCTGGCAGGGGTAGAGTGGGCAAATGGAAAACCACGTTCTCAGGAGGAAATACTCATAAAATAAATAAACAAGCAACAAATAGTTGTAAAGAATGCTCCAAAGGAAACCAACGAGGTGCAGCAACAGAGTAGCCGTGGTGTGGGGGGATGGGATCTGCTTTAGCTCAGGAAGTCAGGACATGATAGCAATGATAATATGTAAATAGTTCTTAGAACAGCCCAGATATCATTCTGGATCCCTTAGCTGCAGCAACTAACTTGATCCTCACAAAAAGCCCCTGATAGATACTGTGATTATTCCCATTTCACAGATGAAGTTTTCCAAGACTGTAGGAGTTCATTGTGGAAACCTGTGGTGGTGGTGGGGTCTCAGATGGTCCCCACTATGCATTTTGTAGGGACCTAAATCTGGCCCACTGGTTTTCAGTTGTGAAAGTAGAGCTACCTCATTCATTTGTTAATTCATCTGACATTTCTTGAGGGCTTATAAAGCTAAATAAAACTGGTTTTTGTACTCGAGTGGTCTTATGTGAAGGAACAGGTAAAGACCGCTTGTTCAGACCATTTCCATGTAGCAGTCAAGAATTTTATTTGGCTGCATATAAAATAAAATGCTGCAGTGGCCCAAGGACTTTTTTCCCCTCATGACCAGTCTCAAAAAGGCTGCTGCAGCCCCAGACATCACATCTGCATTTCAGGCAAGGAGAAGGTCAAAGGACAAAGGTCATTTGAGACCAGTGCCCTTATGTTTCACTGGCCAGCATTGTTCACATGGCCATACCTCCCTAAAGAGGAGCCCAGGAAATGTAGTTCTGAAAGCTAGAGAAGAAGGCACGAGTGGATAGTGGGTGGGCAACCAGCTGTCTCTGAAACACTCTGTCTCAGGTGTCTGTTACAGTGTCTGGAACATAGCAGACGCTTAATAATTAGTTGTTAAATGAATAAATGAACAAGATATAATATGGCAGACCATTCCACGAACAACAATGGGAGTAGAGATGAGGACTCTAATCCAGTGTTGGCAGAAGGTAGGGGGCAAAGAGGGAAAGGAGTGGGGCTGCCAGTGGGGGGAGGTGGTTACATTTAATCTTCTAGTAGACTGAGGAGTCCTCAGCCAGTCTGCCCTGAAATTGCCAAATACCCTATTCCCACAATTACTTTGTTTTCTTGACTCCAATCCTTCTTCAGCTTCCTTATGTTTATCTTTATGTTCAGATGATCCCTGGGCTTATAGAAGGGTAGATGAAGGAATGATAATGTTAGATTAAATAGATTCTCACACAAGGCAGAGACTTCGCCTTTCTCCATATTCTCCCTGATGGCATTTTATTGGCTTTGATAGCTGTAGAAGCTTAGTTTGGGATTTTTCTGGCAAAATTCCCAGAGAGCAGGGTTTATCTAAACTACCTAATGTGCAGCATTTGCAAATACTTATTAATAGATGTTTGCATTTTCATTCTTTATGAATGCTGCTGTGGGGTGATTCTGTAATTCAAGAGGGACGTGGTAATGTGGATCGCTATCCCTTCCCATACTACCCCTCCCTCGGTCTCCTCCATCTCGGCTAATGGCAGCTCTGTCCTTAGGCTGCTTGTGTCAAAATCCCCAAGGTGTCCTTGACTTCTGTCCTTTGCTGCCACCCCACGTCCAATCCATAAGCAACGCCTGTCTGCTTTGCCTTTAAAATATATGCAGAAACAACTCTCCACGGCACTCACCTGGTCATGGCTCCCATTATGTCTCACCTGGATCAGTGCAATTGCCTCTTCTCCAGTCTCCCAGTTTCTCTTCCTCTCTCTGCTCAGGTGGCCAGGGAGAGACTTTGAATACTTGAGTCAGTTCTCCTCTTCTCAGCACCCTTCATGGTCCCCAGCTTACTCAGAATAAAAGCCAGGGCGCCTGGGTGGCTCAGTCGTTAAGCGTCTGCCTTCAGCTCGGGTCATGATCCCCCAGGGTCCTGGGATCGAGTCCCACATCGGGCTCCCTGCTTGGCAGGAAGCCTGCTTCTCCCTCTCCCACTCCCCCTGCTTGTGTTCCTGCTCTCGCTATCTCTCTCTCTGTCAAATAAATAAATAAAATCTTAAAAAAAAAAAGAATAAAAGCCAAAGTCCACTGCAATCCACAAGGCTCTGCACATTCTACCTTCACCTAGTTATCTGTACACACTGAGCACGTTCCTGCCTCAGGACCTTTGCACTTGCTGTTCCCTCAGCCTGGAATGCTTTTCTGCAGATTTTTGATGGCTCCTTTCTTCACTTCCTTCAAGTTTCTGCTTGAATGTTACCTGACCAAGGAGGCTTCCTTGGTCATCCTGTTTGTAACCCACTGAACTTTGGTCCCCATGCCTGACTTCATGTTTCTACACTACACTGCCATATTAAGTAATTATTTATTTATTGGCCATTTTCCCCAGTTAGAATGTCAGCTCAGTGAGGGCAGGGATTTGAGACCATGTGGTTCTCGCCTGTGTCCCTGGTGCCTAGAAGAGCTCCAAGCACACAGTAGGTGCTCAACAAATATATTTAATAGATGAGGCAGAGCATATTTGTATGGCCAATCTGGAAAGACACTTGGAAATATGTATCAAGGATCTTACAAATGCAACAATTCTACATCTGATCCAGTAATTCCACACGCTGGACAAGAGGACAATATCTTTGCCTTCAAAACACCAAGACACAACATTACTCATTGCCCTATTAACTTTTATTTAATTTAATTAATTTATTTTTTAAAAATATTTTATTCATTTATTTGAAAGAAAGAGTGAGTGAGAGAGAGAGCATGAGCAGTGGGAGGGGGAGAAGCAGACTCCCCTGCTGAACAGGGAGTCCGATGGTGCACCTGGGTGGCTCAGTCAGCTAAGTGTCCAACTCTTGATTTTGGCTCAGATCATCATCTCAGGGTTGTGAGATCAAGCTCCATGCTGGGCTCTGCGCTGGGCGTGGAGCCTGCTTAAGATTCTCTCTCTCCCTCTCCCACTGCCCCTCCCCCCACTCACTCTCACCCTCTCTGTCTCTCTAAAATAATAATAAACAAAATTTTTAAAAGATTTTTTTATTTATTTGAGAGAGAGAGAATGAGCAAGAGCACGAGCAGGGGGAGGGGCAGAGGGAGAAGGAGAAGCAGACTCCCCACCGAGCAGGGAGCCCAATGCAGAACTCGATCCCAGGACTCTGGGATCATGACCCGAGCCAAAGGCAGTTTCTTAACCGACTGAGCCACCCAGGCACCCCTGCCCTATTACTTTTAAAAGCATCTAGTTGGAAACATTATTAAAAGTTTGCAAAAGAGAAATGAGTAAGTAAATGTAGCCTTTAAAAGGATGGTTATAATATGATGCCAAGTGAGAAGATGGTAGAGGAAACCTCTGTTCCAGAATACTTGGTACTAGGAAGAGCGGCTCAGAATGAACCCACTGAAACTCAGAATCCAGGTGGGACTTTGTCCTGTAAAATGAATCCAAACTTCATAAACCTAAGTTTGTCTTTCAATCATGTTGAACAAAATGTAAGTAATGATTGCAAATATATTCTCATTCTTTTTTTTTTTTTTAAGATTTACTTATTTATTTTGGGGGGGAGGGGCAGAGGGAGAGGGAGAGAGAGAATCTCCAGCAGACTCTGCACTGAGCATGAAGCCCAATGTGGGGCTCCATCCTAGGACCCCGAGATCATGACCTGAACTGAAATCAAGAGTCGGACACTTAACTGACTGAGCCACCCAGGTGCCCCTGCTCTCATTCTTTGAATTAACGAAGAATGAGTCAACAGTCAACACATTTTTGCATATGCATCATTTCCTGTTGAAATTGTATGGTCGAACAATGGACCATCTTTGATTTTGTCACGTGATCGTGCAGGGAGTCACTTTCGCACACTGATGCAAGGTCTTCCTCAGTTCCTCAGAGGGCCTTTAAAATCATGTACTTATTAGTTCATTCTCGTTTGAAGTCTTCCTCACTGTCAGCTGCTTGTTTTCTGCTTTGCGGTTGTTAACTGGCTTCACACGTTTCTCATTTGGCAGCGGCACCGTCTACACTGCAAGTGGCTCTCCCACATCACTTGCATTGACTTCATGAAATCCTGCTGTCTTTGGCAAAGATTTCCAATTTTCATGTTGCAATCGATTCACGTCATTTCAAATTATATCATCGAATTTCAAACAACCATCAACAAATCTGAGATAAACACTGGCAAACACATTGATCTGATGGGCTCCAAAGCGATGCTTGTGCTAGTCTCTGGAATGGAAAATGGTGAAGTTATCGGTTCATTCGTGAACATGTTTATGTTAGGATGACTTTTGCTTCCCTAAGCTCATAACTGTGTGGATATCTGGATAATGAACCATATAATGAATACTCAGATGATGAGGAACTATTGTATATAAAACATCTTTATGCTATAATTACCTCTGTCTGTAAAATAAAAACACGGGGCTGGGGGGAACACCAGACAGAAATAAACAGAATACCCCTAGTGTTTGTATTGGGGTAGTCATAGGACAGTGGCTTAAAATATTTTTTTAAACATGGAAATTACTTTACTTTTGAAAAACATTTTAAAGCAAATTATAAAAAGTTTAAAGAAAAGGCTCATGCTTACCTGGGGGGACAGGAATCTCTTTGTAATGAACGTGAGTCCAGGTTGGAGGCAGGGAGAGTTAGCAACACCAAGACCCAGGCTCTGAGTCTGTCTGGCATGTTGTGTGGATTATCTCATTTAATTCTCACAACCACCAATTAATTGTAATTTCCCTGTTTTACAAATGAACACGCCGAAGCCAGAGAGGTTGAGCACCTTGCCCAAAGCCACACAGCTCAACCACACATCATGCTGCCTTGTAACACATCTCTGAGCCCAATTAAATCTCTTTCTTAGGGTGACTTGGAAATCATAACACTTTGAGACATGTTCTTGAGCGAGCGTTTCAGGTAGGAGACTGAAGTGATTTCTGTGAGCATGGGATAAAAGCATTTTCTGCAACAAAAGATACAGAAGATGCCAGGGGAAGGAATAAAAAAGACATAGAAGAGAGGTTTAATGTTCTGTCAAGTCAACCCGGATGGTCTCTCTGTGGGACCACATGCGTTTGAGCAGCCTGAACATAAATGCATTCATGTTTCTCTCTGCATGTAATTCTTAGATGGAACTTTTATTCCCTTCAGATGAGTGTTGTCGAGATCTCTTTTCTGCTACCTTTGTCTGTGCCTCCGATGGGTCCTTCCCCGTGTTTGCCTTCCATATTTTTGGAGCACTGGATGCCTCCTTTGGACACGAGATGCAATTTCACCCGACATGCAGTAACTATCACCAAGGAAGCCAACACTCGTTTTTTACACTTCTGTTGCTGGCGCATTTATCCCTTCCATGATTCCCCAGGGTGCGTCCTGCTCTCATCCCCATTTTGCAGAAAAGGAAACTGAAGCTCAGGGAGAATAAGTGATAGTTCCTCTTAATGTATGGAGGAATGGTATTATTACTGTAGCTGTGTCATTCCTGAGTGAGAAAGCCATCTTCATGGCGGTGAAAATCATGGAGCTCGGAAGTGCAGGGCTGGATGGTCACCCAGACCGATGCTGTTCAACAGGAATACAACAGCGGTCACACGCATAACTTTAAATGTTCAAGTGGCCACATTAGAAGAGGTAAAAAGAGACAAGTAAAGTTAGTTTTAGTAATATATTTTATTTAACCGAACATACTGAAAATGTCATCATTTCCACCTGTGTGGAAACATTACTGATGAGATATTTTGAATTTTGTTTCTTGTACTAAGTCTTCGAAATCTGCTGTGTTGTTATACTTATATCTCGATTTGAATCAGTCACATTTTAAGTGCTCTAGTGGCCACATGAGGCTTGTGGCTACATTGTGGAGAGAGAGAGTCCAAATCTTTTGACAAGTGGTTCTGGGATTTCTCTTTTTTAAGATTTTCTTTCTTTCTTTATTTTAGAGAGCGAGAGAGCACGAGCAGGGGTTGGGGGGAGAAGCTGAAGGAGGGGGAAATAATCTCAAGCAGACCCGGCGCTGAGTGGGAGCCCGATGTGGGGCTGGATCTCACAACCTTAAGATCATGACCTGAGCCGAAACCAAGAGTCAGATGCTTAACCACCCGGGTTACCCAGGTGCCCCAGTTCTAGGAGTTTTCTATTATACAATGGGGCTAGGGCAGCATATATATCAGGGGTTCCTGATTTATATTCAACTTTTATCCTACAAGCCCCTTAAATACTTTTGTAGAAGGAAAGAAGGAAGAAAGAGAGAGATGAGAAGGGGAATGAGGAGGAGAGGAAGGAAGGAATGAAAGAAGAGAGGGTGGGAGGAAGGAAAAGAGGAAGGAAGGGAGGGAGGAAGGAGCTTCCTTTGGCCCCTAAATTTTGAAAGAGGGAACAGACTCTGTCCAACTCTGTTGTTTTAGTTTGGGTTCCCCGCAGAAGCAGATCTGGAAGCAGAGATTCAACTGCTTTGGGGGCAGATCACAGGACACACTGGCCGAGGAGCAGAGAAGGGAAGAACCAGTTCTGGATATGCCATCAGGCAAATCACCAGGAGCAACTGGTACTCAGTTACCAGTGGGAACCTCTAGTGGGCGGCAGAGAGCACATTTCTCGGAGCTACAGCACCCTAGGACCAAGGGAGCTGGGGTCTTTATTCACCAACTTCCATCAATCACAGGTTGAAGGATGCTTCCAGGAGCTTTCATTTCCTAGCATCCCAGCCTGCTGCATGGACACTGCGGTGGCCAGAAAGAGCCTCCCCACCCCCCCTTCCCCCATCCGGGGCCTGGCAGTGGGAAGTCAGACCTGCCTGCACTGAAGTGGTCAGGTTCAGGCTGGGCGGTGCTGTCCACACCCAGGACACGCCTACCTTCTCATAATTCGAAAGCTCTTCTTTTTCATCACAAGCCCTCCTTAACATTAAGCGTGTTAACTTTGTGACAGTCGGGGCGCCATATGGGACGTGAGATTATTTAGCTATTGTCATCTCAGTGACAGAAAAGGCAGAACAGCTATGGAAGGACATCGCAGATGTATGCATATATTTACGTGTAACCCTGTAGACACGTGTGTGTTCCCATTCATGTTGTCGCCACGCTTAACTCTTACCACATTCTCTGTTGTTGTTGTGTGCGTGTTTCCTGCTCTTTTTTTCAGTCATTGGTCAAAACAGAAGAAAATAAAAGGGGGTAAGTCCACGTTGCCAAGGGAAGTAAAGCTGCCGTGATTCTAATCAGATGTCGGGACCGGATTTCTCCCATCTCTGTCCCCGGCCCCTGTCCCTCTCTCTCCCTATTATGACATTGTTTGTATTTGGTCTCTGGTTTATCCTTTGCTTCTTCTTAAAAAAATCCCAGCAAATGTTTTTAAATTTTCACGTATTCCGTCTCTCTCTTATAAAGATAGTTCACATTCCGCACTTCTACGAAATTTGCCCTGTTCCCTTTTTGAGGCGATGGGGTCCTATTTTGACCTCTCTTGGTTGCCAGGGCTGGAGCAGTGAACAGGATAGGCAGGCCCTTGAGGTCCCAGAACTCAAAACATTTTAAGGGACCTGCTGTGGGAGGAAAAGTGTCTCAGGTGAGTTAAAAGTATTGGTTGTGTGTTTTGGGTACTTTGATTGCCAATCTCAGGGATGACCAATCATTTGAAATAGTAAAGGACTCACCAGTGAGTGTGTGTTTCACATACAAGCCCACCAATCCAGAGCCCACCCCCCCCACCTCCTCTGTGGGGCTTTCACACTCAGGGCCACCATCCACCTGCCCTGATCACCCCGGGGCCAGGTGCCAGACAACCAGGGGCAGCCTCATGTCCCAGAGCCCTGAAGTTATTCGAACTAGCCAGTCCTAAGCCTGCTTACCCTACTCCACCTCTTCCTTCTTGAGGAAACCACAACAGAGGCTCTTGCCCACATTTTGCTTTTGCTCTTTTCCCCTCTGAACAATCTGGTGCTTCCCTCTGTGGCCCCGAGTGACATGGTGACATGGTGTCCCCCATCCTCTTGGCATCTGTGAGGAAAATGAGCTCTCTATTCGACGGCAGTCAGCTCCTGATCTGTTGGCCTCACCATACCTGAATAATAATAAAACTTATATTTTATTTTTATTTTTTAAAAGTCAGGTGCTTTAATGAGGGTACATGAGAAATGCAGTGGGAGCATTTTTTAAAAAAGATTTTATTTATTTATTTAACAGAGACACAGCGAGAGAGGGAACACAAGCAGGGGGAGTGGGAGAGGGAGAAGCAGGCCCCCCACTGAGTAGGGAGCCCGATGCGGGACTCGGTCCCAGGACCCTGAGATCATGACCTGAGCTGAAGGCAGCTGCTTAACTGACTGAGCCACCCAGGCACCGCAGTGGGAGCATTTTTATTCTATTTATTTGTTTTTTTTAAGTAGGCTCCACACCCAAGGTGGGGCTTGAACTCACAACCCTGAGATCAAGAGTCGTGTGCTTCACCTAAAACCTGTATTTTAAAACAGTAAGTGTCCAACATGGGATGACAGCCCTGTCGGCCCCGTCACCTCCCTTAGCTCATTCTGTCTCCCCTCGTTCCCATCCGCACCAGTCACCATCCCCACAGGTCTTTGCTGTTGAGGTTTCCTCAGCCTAGCCACCCTCCCCTGATGTCTGCACCTCTGTTCCTTTCTTTCCAAGGGTCTCAGCTTAAACGCCACCTTCTCAGAGCTCTCTTTCCAAAATAACTCCCCTCCTCTTCTTCTGAACCCCTACCTGCTCCATTTTTCTTCTAAAGATGATCTCTACCCGACATTTGCTAGATCTACCCAAGTTCACTCATTTCTTTTTCGGGTTTCTCTGCCCTAAAACATGAATTTCATATTTGTTCTATTCATGGCTGTAGGTATCCTTGATGCCTGGCAAAGGGCCTGATACGGAATAGATGCCCAGTAAACATTTGTTGCATGGATGAATGGTCAACAGGGTTGGCCATTTTTCTCGAGTGTTGCAGGTGAAGTAGCATGTTTGGCTCTGTCATCTGTGACTTTATCTCCAGATGTGGTAGAACTTGTTGTTTTTCAAATTGAGGGGACCTAGCTCAGCTGTCAGTCCAGAAAAAACAAGACGGGGTTTCCCTAAGCAAATGTGGTTCATTTGATTAAATTTCCCTTTGCTACCGTCTCAGGATACACATGAATATATAAGTAAGCATTTAATCAAGCTCCTGACTTACAGAGGGGTTAGATGCTGAATATAATTTGTAATTGCCTGAGAATATAGTAAGCTTGAGTACTTTTGTTTCCATAATTAAGTGTGAGGTTCCCGTCGCAATGTGAATCAAGAATACTTCAAGTAGTTGATAAGAAGAGTATTTTTCCTTTCGGAAAAGTTCAAACATATACAAAAGAAGAGAGACTAGAATGATAGCCTACTATATTCTTACATCCATCTTTAATCATTATCAACTCATGGCTCATCTTATGATACTGTATCTAAACTTTTAACATAATCTTACTTGCAAATTAAAACAAACCTTTAATTTGCTTTAACATAACCCAGGGTTATGATAAAGCAAACCTCAGACATCACATGATCTCATCTGTAAATATTTTAATACTTCTAAAAAGCGAAGGACTCTCCAGTCACTGTGGAAAACAATATGGTGATTCTTCAAAATATGAAACATAAAATTACCATATGCTCCAGCATCCCACTTGGGATGGGGAATACACCTCAAAGAGTTGAAAGCAGGGACTCAAAGAGATTCGTATACCCATGTTATAGGAGAATTGTTCACAGTAACTGAAAAGTAGAAGGCAGCCCAAGTGTCCACTGACAGATGAATGGATAGACAGAAATGGTACAACCATACAATGAGCTATTATTCAGTCTTCAAAAGGAAAGAAATTTTGGCATATGCCATAACATGGACAAAACAAGGACATTTTGCTAAGTGAGATAAGCTAGTCATAGAAGGACAAATACTGTATGATCCTACTTTATAAGAGGTCCCTAGAGGAGTCAAATCCATAGAGACAGAAACTAGAATGGCAGGTGCCAGGGGCTGGGGGAGGGGGATGGGTGTTCGTGTTCAGTGGGGACGAGTTTCTGTTTGAGATGGTGGAAGAGGTCTGGAGAAGGACGGGGGGGATGGTAGCACAATAATGTGAATATATCCAATGCCACTGACCTGTGCACTTAAAAATGGTTCAGATGGTCAATTCTATGTGAAGCATATTTTACTATCAAAAAAGAATAATTCATTTGAAAAACCATGACCTTAATGCCTTTATCATATGGGTGGCAGAACAATGGTGGTATTTTTCAGTCCTTATCTGGCTTTATGTTTGGCAGCATTTACCACTGGACCCCCCATCCCTGGGGCTTCTGTGGCATCACCCACCACATTTTCCTCCTACCTCCTTGATGGTGCCTTCTCAGCCCCTACTAGAGGTTTCTGTTTCTCTGCTCTGTCTTCAAATGTCAGCCTTTCTCAGGAACCCTTCCTAAGGCCTCAACCCTCTCTGGGTCTGTAGTCCAAAATTATTCCACCCACTTCCAAGGCATTCATACTGATGGTCCTGGTGCTAGTTTGCTGGAGCTGCCGTATTTACTACAAACTAGGTAGCTTAAAGCTCATCTCAAAATCCTTTAACTTGATTGCATCTGCGGAGATAATTTTTTCCAAATAAGATCACATTTTTGGGTTTTGGAAATCAGGATGTGGACATATCTTTAGGGACCACCACTCAACCCATGACAACCCCCAAATATGTGTCCCTTTTGCAATTTCTTTCCTGAGTCCAGAGCCATATAGACAGCCGGCAATCTGATTCCCATGAGTCTCCCAGTCTAATCATGAGCAAATAGCAGACAAACCCAAACTGAGGGGCATTCTACAAAATACCTGAGTGGGTACTCCTCCAAATTATCAAGACTGTGAGAAACAAGGAAAGAAACCATCACAAAGAAAGGGGAGTAGGGAGACCAGATGACTCAGCAGCATGTGGCATCCTGGTTGGGATCTCCAAACAGGAAAGGTTATTGGTGGAAAAACTAGTGAAATTTGAGTGAAGTTGGGGATCAGTTAATAGAATCCTACCTGGGTGCCTGGGTGGCTTAGTCAGTTAAGTGTCTGATGTCAGCTCCGATCATGATCTCAGGGTCCTGGGATTGAGTCCTACATCTGGCTCCCTGCTCAGCAAGGAGTCTGCTTCTCCCTTCTCTGCCCTTCTCTCTGCTTGTGCTCACATGCATGCGCACCCGCTCTCTTTCTCACATTGTACCGGTGTTGGTTTCTTAGTTATGGGCTGTGTAAGATGTTAACATGAGGGGATGCTGATTGAAGGGCATATGGTAACTCTCTTGTACTATCTTTTCAAGCTTTGGTAGATCCGAAATTCTTCCAAAATAAAGTTTGTTTAAAAAAATAAAAATAACCCGATACTGAAATCAGTATCAATGACATTCACAGAATGTCAACGACATTCACAGACTCGGATCCCAGGTATGGAAAGTTGACTTATGGTGATTTTTTAAAATAGACTTTATTTTTTTGGAGCAGTTATAAATTCACAGCCAAATGGAGTGGAAGGTACAGGGATTTCCCATATACCCACCCCCTACCCTGCACACACACAGCCTCCCCCATTATCCACGTCCCCAGCAGAAGGTACACTTGTTCCAACTGATGAACATGCACAGACACACCATTATACCCAGAGTCCATAGTTTACATTAGGGCTCACTCTTCATGTTGTATATTTTGTGGATTTCGAGAAATGTGTAATGACATGATCCATTATTATAGTCTCAGAGTAGTTTCACCGCCCTAAAAATCTTCTGTGCTCCATCTATTCATCTCTACTTCTCCCCTAACGCTGGCAACCAGTGATCTTTTTACTGTCTCTATAGTTTTGCCTCTTCCAGAATGTCATATGCTTGCAATCATGCAGTGTGCAGCTTGTTCATATTGGCTTCTTGAACTTAGTAATACACATTGAAGTTTCCCCATGTCTTCTCATTTATTGAGAGCTCATTTCTTTTTAGCACTGAATAATATTCCATCTTCTGGTTGTCCCACAGTTTATCCATTCACCTACTGAAGGACACCTTGGTTGCTTCCAAGTGTTGGCAATTATGAATAAAGTTGCTTATTGGCATCCATGTGCAGGGTTTTGTGTGGATAGAAGTCTTCAAATCCTTTGGGTAAATACCTAAGAGTGCCATTGCTGGATCCTATGGTAAGAGTAAGTTGAGTTTTGTAAGAAACCACTAGGCTGTCCTCCAGAGTGGCTGCACCATTTTGCATTCCCACGAGCAGTGAATGAGAGTCCTGTTGCTCCACATTCTCGCCAGCATTTGGTGTTGTCAGTGTTCCGGATTTGGGCCACTCTAACAGGTGTGTAGGGGTATCTCCTTGTTTTAATTTGCATTTCCCTGATGACATATGATGTGGGGAATCTTTTCATATGCTTGTTTGCCATCTGTGTGTCTTTGTCAAGGTGTCCGTTGAGGTCTTTGGCTCATTTAAAAATTAGGTTCTCGTTCTTATTGTTGAGTTTTAAGAATTCTTTGTATATTTTAGATAACAGTCCTTTATCAGACATATCTTTGCAAATATTTTCTCCTTGTCTGCGGCTTGTCTTCTATTCTCTTGACAGTGTTTTTGCAGAGCAGAGAGTTTTAATTTTAATGAAGTTCAGCTTTTTAATTCATTCCAAGGTCATCTAGATTTTCTCCTATGCCATCTTTTAGGGGTTTTAGTTTTGTGTTTTATATTTAGTCTGTGATCCATTTTAATTTATATGAAGAGCATAAGATCTGCGTTTAGATTTCTTTCATTTTGTGGATGTGGATGTCCAGTTGTTCCAGCACTATTCATTGAAAAGACAGGTTTTCCTCGTATTTCCTTTGCTCCTTTGTCAAAGATCAGTTGATCTATTTCTGAGCTCTCTCTTCTGTTCCATTGATCTATTTCTCTATTCTTTTGCCAATATTATACAGTCTTGATTACTGTGGCTTTATAGTAAGTCTTGAAGTTGGGTAGCATCAGTCTTCCAACTTTGTTCTTCTCCCTCAACATTGTTTGTGTTGGCTATTCTGGGTCTTTTGCCTCTCTGGACAATCTTTAGAATCAGTTTGTCAATATACACAAGATAACTTGCTGCAATTTTTTAAAAAAGATTTTATTTATTTGAGGGGGAGCAGAGGGAGAGGGAGAGAGAAAATCCTTAAGCAGAATCCCCACTGAGCTTGACTTGCTGCAATTTTGATTGGGATTGTATGGAATCTAGAGATCAAGTTGGGAAGGACTGGCATCTTGATTATATTGAGTTTTCCTATCCATGAACATGGAATATCTTTCCAGATGGTGGTGATTTAAACATCTATTTACCATTTCTTGACTGCTTATTGTGTGCCAGTCATTGTGCTAAGTGCTTAGCTGCTTGATCTTAATTAATCCTTACAGCAACCTGTGGGGTAAGGAGATTTGTCTTCTTTTTACACACAAGGAAGCTGTAGTTCAGAGAGGCTATGAGCTTTTCCAAAAACACACAGCTAGGAAGCACTATAGCTAGAGCTAGGATTTGAACACAGGTCTGCGAGCAGAATTAGGCTCTGCCTCATTTGTTTTTAGGAATTTGTAGGACAGTCATGCTCTGTAATGTCATGTCTGGAGTGACGGCCACATTCCATCTCTGGATTCACTCTGCCTACATCATGACCCACAAATGTCTGGATTATAGGATTTGTTTTTTGTCATTTATACCCTCTATCTCCCAAAGATCTTGGTACTCATTCCCTGACTGGTATCCAGACCAGAAGGCAGAGACCAAATGTCTTTTGGCTGATCCATTTTTGCAACTCAACATGACTGGATTAGCTGGTAATTGTTTTAGCAGCCAAATGAATGCGATTTGCAGTTATTTATTTGGGGCACTTATATCAGAGATGCTAGCCCTGTTCAATTGAATAACATTCTCAAAGCCAGTATGGTAATGCTGCTGCTGATTGATAAATTAAACCTCCAGCTGGCAGATGTGTTAAAGATTAGAACCAACGGCTGAGACTGATTTCTGGAGGCCTGCTATTAAACTGCTTTTATCTATGATGCTAATGAGATTATATATCGTTCTACCTGGTCAACATTAGTAATTTGGATTAATGGAGAGCAAGGTACTACCTACTACAGTTATTTGAGGGGCCTATGAAGATTTCTTGCCCATCCATCCCCATTTGCTAGGTGATAGTAAGATTCTAATATTAGAGATTCATTCTTTTGGTTAAATGAATTATTTTGTTCTCTGTAAAGGGAATCCATAAGGATAATGAACTTGGAGCACTGTCACACTTTAGGGTGCCTGAGTTGAGTTCTTTCCAGAAAAGGGTGATTGAGCAATTGAGGGGGTTGGAGAACTTGGGAAGATTCTGAGGAGGAAGAGGTATACTCAGCCACATCAAACTTCATAGGTGAGCTTTGGGAATGCCATTTGATGAAAGGAAAGTGTAGACTCTTCTGCCACTTTGGCGGGAAGCATTTGGAAATGTGTGTGGATATCTTTGCTTGTCACAAGATCGGGGGTACCACTGACACTTAATGAGCATGTGCCAGACATACTAAACAGCCCACAATGCAAAGGACAGCCCCGAACAACAAGAATTTTTCCACCAAAAATGCCAACAATGCCCCCTTGATAACTCTAGAGAATGCCAAGATAGGGATGGTAAGTTTGCCCCTTCCAGAGTAGTGATTGCCAAACCTGGCTATACCCCCAAGGACTTGCTGAATGAGAATTCAGGTAGAGGGGAGGGCCCAGGAGTCTGAATTTTACAACACTTTGCAGGTGGTTCTGATATGCAGCTGGCTTGTCTGCTGTCGAAGCATGGGTTAGAGCATTCTGGAGGACCACTCTTTGTCTTCTAGTTTAAAAAAAAAGAAAAAAAGACCAGTGTTTGTTGTAGGGACTTCACAGTCAAAATACACAATGAGAATTACAGGTCACCATGACAAGTGGTGCCACTTGGGATCTACATTCAGAAGCATTACAAACATTTTCTTTTGAAGTGTAGCACACACAGAAAATTGCATAACTCATAGATGTATAATTCCAGTGTATGTGTGTGTGTACACTGTGTGTGTGTGTGTATATATATATATATATACCACCCCCTCCTTATCCATTCATCTATTGATGGACACTTGGTTGCTTCCATATCTCGGCTATTGTAAATCATGCTGCAAAGAACATAGAGGTGCATATATCTTTTCATTTCCCCATGTATGAACTGTATATAATAGGAATTATACACTATGTTCTACTATGTGTCTGGCTTTTTTGGCTCAGCATCATGATTGTGAGATTGGCCCATGCATTTGTGTGTAGCTGGGGATCATCCATTCTCACTGCTGCACGTATGAATGTTCCACAGCGCATTTATCCATTTTCTATTGATAGGCATTTGAGAAGTCTCCAGTTTTTAGCTACTACAAATGTGCTGCTATTCACATTCTAGGGTGTGTCTTTCAGTAGACATATGTCCTCATTCCCCCTGGGCATATACCCAAGAGTGCCAATGCTGGACCACGGGATATTCAAATGTTCAATATTGGTAGAAATGGCCAGTTTTCCAAAGCGGTTGTACCAGATTACACCTGCCTAACAGAGTACAAGTCAGACGTGGTTTCAGATTCATGTCAGTGACCTGGGTAAGTTTTTGTTTTTATTTTTATTTTTTTTTAAGATTTTAATTATTTATTTCAGAGAGAGAGAGTACATAAGAGGGGGGAGACAGGCCAAGGGAGAGGGGGAAGCAGACTCTCGGCTGAGCAGGGAGCCCAATGCAGGGCTCGATCCCAGGACCCTGAGATCATGACCTGAGCTGAAGGCAGATGCTTAACCAACTGAGCCACGTAGGCGCCCCCTGGGTAAGTTTTTAAACTTCTCTCAGCCTCAGTGTTTTCACCTGTAAAAAGGGGCTTCTATGAAGACTCCATAGAATTTTTACCTTGATAAGGACTTTACCAATGAGAGGTTACTCTTTCTTGAAAAACTCCGGGGTCTTTAGAAATCTGTGTAGGTAACACTTATGCCAGGAAACTCAACTGTCTTCTCAGGAAAGTCCATAAAAACAAGTTATTGTAAGTTTGCTTTGCACGACCTTCTTACATGACTGGCCTTTGGCATCCATGCACCCGGGATTACTTCTTGTTTCCCATTGGCTATTATTTTCTCTCGAGATATGAAGCAACATCAAGTACAAAAATCATTACTATTTGTCGAGAATCCTGTATGCCCTATCTCCTTGCAACTCTAGTTGCTCTTGGTTTTATCATTTTGTCCATACTTTGACAAGTTAGAAAATCTTGAAAATGCTATAAGCAACCTGTAAAGGATGACTCACAGGCACAGAATGGGGAATTTATATAAAGCTGTATCTTTTCTAGAATGTTCCAAAGAACTCAAATACTGATGGGGGTCAGGGGATCAACTCAAATTCAACTAGCTAAGGCTTAAAAAAATATTTGCCTTCTTCATCCTGTTCCCCAACCCCTACCCTCACCCCTGCCTTCCAAGTCTATACATGGCTTTCTAAAAATTCAGTGGTTTCTTGGTACATCCACTTTGGAATACAGTTTGGTGCCATTTTACAAACCTGAAGATAGGCATACCCTGGGACCCAGAAATTTCATTCTTAGGGCTATTCCTACAGAAATGCATGCTCATAGGCACAGAGTATTTGAGGCAGGAATGTTTAAAGCCCCAACTGGAAACAATCCAAATGTCCATCAAGGGGATAATGGATAAACAAATTGTGGCATACTCTTTCAGTGGAATACTATGTAGCAGTGAAAGTGAATCAATCACAGCTACACATGACAACAGATGAATCTTAAAGACATGATGTTGGACCAAAGAAGCCAGACATTACAGGATATATACTGTATGATTCCATTTATGTAAGAATCCAAAAAGATGCCAAGTAGAACTGTACTGTTTGGGAATGCACAATAAGGTAGGAAAAGTATAAAGAAAAGCAAGGTTATTAATAGTATAACGTCAGAATAGTGATTATTGCAGGGGGAAGAAGACCTGTGTGTGTGTTTCTGGGAAGCTGGCAATGTCCCATTTGTAGCCCTGGACCTGAGTGTTAGTTTCAAGAACGTTGGTTTCACAGCAAAGTCTTCAACTGTACATTTATGCGTTAGGCATTTTTCTGTGTGTTTATTCAACTTCACAATATAAAAAGGAGAATGGGAAATAAACTTCAGTGGTTCTGGAGGGAAGTGAACACCGTGCCAAGTATACCACCCAGAACCCCTATCCAGCCCACTAGGATCTGGTTTAGTTATCTGCCTCTAGCAGTTAAGATTTGCCACCTCTGGAGTCTTTTCGAAAAGAAGCTGAGCCTTTTATTCCAGCTTTCAGGGACTCTGTGACTTGAAACTTTGACAGATGTGCGCCCCCAAATCGTTCTCCTCAAAAATGTGTCTTTTGCTAAACGGACCAGATTTGTTTAGAGACTAATTGCACCCCTGGACACGAATCTCCTTCTCTTTTCATCATTAAGTTTCTTCCTCCTAACGTACTCCTTGCAAGCTGCTGAGAGTGTCCGGTTGTCTGCAACCGAAATGGAACCCATTGGAAAACAAGGTTTCCTCCCAGGGGAGCAGGAATCTGTCGTCCCAACTTCCCCCCTGCCTCCCGACCATCCGGCTCTCCCCTCTTCTCCCCCACAAACTCCGCTGAGCCAGGTCCCCTCGCAGCTCCGCGATTGGTCGCGGGCCATCATGTGTCGACATTCTGGGTGGGTCTTTCTCCCGTTAAACTCATCAATCGCTCCTCTTTGGAGCTTCGCTGGCCAGTGGTTTAGACCTTTGAGCCCATTTTCCTTCTTCCTTTCTCTTCCCCCACCCCTCCACACCAGTCTTATTTTAGCAAAACCTAGAGGAGAAGGAGGAGGAGGAGGCATTGGGGGGTGGGGGGAACGCTAGGCATTGCAGCATCCGGGAGCAGCTACTGAGTGGCTAAGCGAACGGCGCATACCTCTCTCTCCCTCTCTCTTTTTCCCCTGTTGGGAATTTTCAGGATTTCATTGCTGCAATTTAACCCCAAGATGAGGCACGGTTGAGCGAAAGGCTGTGCGCACACGCACGCTCACACTCCTTCGTGAGCAGAAGAGAGCCGCTGGTGATTCAGGAAGAAAAAAAAAAAAAAATCACCCGGACCCTGCGGCTTCAAGACTCCTTAAAAGAGCCCTCCGGAGCGTTTCCCTCCCCCTTCCCTTCTTTCCTTTCCCGTTAATATTCTTTTTCATTTAATTTTATTTTTTGGCTACAGATCTTTCAGCCTTTTTAAGGTCTAGGAACTCAAGCAAAACAGAAAGGGGGATTTTTTTAAATTTGGGGGGCTGCCCTCCCCCCTGCAAAGACCTGGTTTTTATTTTTATTTTTTCAATAAAGATTTTTTCTAATGGGCCGAGCGCACTCCTTTTGCAAGATGCCAGCCTGACCCGGACCTCGGAGGAATTTGAAGCTTCCACTGCGTCCCGGGGGGGCGTCCTTTGCAAACCGTTCGCGTCTTAAAGGGGGTGTGCGTTTTTTTTTTTTTTAACTGTCTTTTTTTTTTTTTTTTTTTTTTTTTTTCCGGAGTGGGTGGACTGGGGATTGCCTGGATTCCTTCCTCGGTTATTTTTTGCCTCGCTTCCCTCTCCCCTCCCCCTCCCTGGCCCCCGCGCCCCGCCCCCGCACCCTCCTCCGCCCCTCCTTCTCCGGGGTCAGCCAGGAAGATGTCCCGAGCCGCTCTCCCCGGCTGGGGCCGGGCAGCCGCCTTGTGAGCCCCCGACCCGAGGCGCCGAGCCGCCGCCGCCCGATGGGCTGGGCCGTGGAGCGTCTCCGCAGTCGCAGCTCCAGCCGCCGTCTTGACAGCCCCGGCAGCCCCGGCAGCATCGGCATCGGCAGCGGCGGCGGCGGCGGCGGCGTCTTCCGCATCGTTCGCCGCAGCGTAACCCGGAGCCCTTTGCTCTTTGCAGAATGGCCCGCTTCGGAGACGAGATGCCGGCCCGCTACGGGGGAGGAGGCTCCGGGGCAGCCGCCGGGGTGGTCGTGGGCGCCGGAGGCGGGCGAGGAGCCGGGGGCAGCCGGCAGGGCGGGCAGCCCGGGGCGCAAAGGATGTACAAGCAGTCAATGGCGCAGAGAGCGCGGACCATGGCCCTCTACAACCCCATCCCCGTCCGACAGAACTGCCTCACGGTCAACCGGTCTCTATTCCTCTTCAGCGAGGACAACGTGGTGAGAAAATACGCCAAAAAGATCACCGAATGGCCATATCCTTTGCCCGAACCCGGCAGCGAACCCCGGCAGCTGCGCCTCCCCTCCTCCCTCCGCTTCCCCTCTTCCAGGCTGGGAGAGAGACCCGGGGGTTGATGGGAGGTGGGGGGGTCTTCCAGGGGCTGGGAGAGGGGGCACCGGGGAGGAGTGTGGAGAATCTCTCCACCCCGAGCTGGGTTGAGCTACCGTGGAGGCTTGGGATGGGGGAGCCGGGGGAGTGGATTCCTCCTAAGGACCGATTCCAGAATGAGGGCTGGGCCCTGGGGTCGTAACAGGGGCCTGGGTGGGAGCTTCAGAGCTAGTTCTGGATGGGTAAGAGTGTTCCCAAATGAGCATGGACCCGGCCGGGGCCTGGGCTCTCTGGCCAGGGCAGGAGAACCGTGGGGGCTTTGGCTGGGTTTCCTTAGGTGGCCCTCACTGGAATGCACGGGAGCCTCCAGAGCTGGAGCCCGAACCCAGCTCACTGGCTTCTCCACCCCTGCCTTCCCCGAAGAGGGGGCCCGCTCTCTTAGGGCAGGGCACTTAGGGGTTCCCGGGGCCAAGAGCCAGTGGGAAGAACACGTGGCCTTCACACGGAGGGGCTAGCACTGGCCAGAGCTCGTATCCCCGGGTGGGCCACTGGCCCCAATCTGGGAAAAGCAGTGGTGGGTTGGGGGCACTTATTCTCCCCTATGTCTGCCGGTCCCATTTCGTTCGTTCCCCCCTGCCCGGGGACCTCATCATCGGTTGGGGTGTAGAAAACATCCCATTTGCGCCATCTGGGGCCCTGACCTGGAAGACCCAGATGGACTCTTTCAATAAGGAAGACAGGGCAAGAGGAAATGAGGTGGCAGGTCCTTCCTAGGTACGGTGTCAGGCCTTGGGTTGGATTCGGCTTCTCCCACCCTAGGGAACCGGGAGGGGACACCAGGAGAATCAGCCTCCATGTGGACACCTCCAGGCAGGTAAATGCCTTCTTTTTTTTTTAAATCAAAGATCCAGAGGAAGAGGGTGAAGACCACATTTTCCTCTATTGAGATGCTATCAAAATGCAGATCCCCTTGTGTTTCTTTAAATCTGTGCCTGCTTGAAATAAACCTTGAGGAGGGCTTAACATCTGTTGAGATGTAGGCAGGCAAGGATGGGTAATTAGTCGGGCTTTCTAACAGTTATCTAAGCATGACCCAGATTCCAAGTGGGGGGACGCACCCTGCTCCCCAGGCTGACTGGCCACTGTACCATGCCCAAATGTGCTGCTCCTCGGCTTGGTTCCAACTGGCTGCCCTCCGTGTACAAATGAACGGGGCTGGATGGGCCCCTGGGGCTCCGCGATGAGCCCCCACTCCTTTGTGTGTGGTTTCCACTGTTACATACTCAACAGGACTGGGCCCCAGGTGATCCTGGGGTTGCTTATTTGAGGAGCTCTGTGGCTGGTGGATTCATTTTTAGGGGAACTCAAAATTGGGCAAGCTTTTGGCTTCTGGGTGCTGAAATTGTAAGAGGGCTCTAAGGTTTTGGAGTGTGTGAACAGTCTACTTTGAGGGTGGTGAAAATTAGGAGGTTCAGCTGGGGTCTTTCTGGAGGGGCACACCCCTAAGCACGATGTCATCTTGATTGGTGCATGAACCAGGAGCCCGGTCTTTGCCTCCCAAGTTCAAACCTCCTGAAGACCCACTGAAATGCTCAGGGGTCTTGTGATCACTCTGCCTGCCTCCCCATCCTCCGCCCCGGGAGTGGTGGGGGCTTGGAGGGTGGCAAGGTGTCAATGCGTGCATGCTCAAATAACTCCAGGGGTGTTCAGGAGGGAATCACTGGGCTGACAGGTTTCCATGTTGAAAATGGCTTTAGATCGCCTTCTGGAGCCTGGATTTGGAGTCTTCTAAGAGGAAAGGAAGGAGGTGGGAGTCCTAATGTGTCCTCAGCTCACCCCGTCCAGACTGAATCCTGCAGATCAGAGAGCTGTTGGAGAGGGAGGGGATTGCCAGGGACCCCTCAGAAGGAAGGATCTCTGGGGAGGGATGCAGGTGATTTGGGAGCATTCCATTTGTACTTTAGGTTTTCTTTGGCTTTCTTGCTTTGTGATGAGTTTGTGCATTTTGTTCTCTGCAGACAGTTTTTATTCTCTTTTTGGCCCGAGGCAGCAAACACATTATACAGCCCCACTCTGGAAGGGAAAGCTCTCCATCCCCCCAGTCTGTCACCAAGCAGGGTAATCCAGGTCTAAGATTTCTGGGGGGTTGGGGGGATGAGAGGAGAGGGGACAGAGAACTGGGTGGGGGCCGCTGGATAAGGGACTCGGGACCAGTGCAAAGAGATGGACTGTGGAAATGCTGACGAGCCAGGGTACCAGGGCAGATGTTGGCTTCTGTATCCAAACACTTCTGCCCTTTAAAATAATGTCTTTCAGTACTTATTCTGAACTTTTAGAATAAAGTCTAATATATGGATACAAAATACCTAAGTTAAGTCTAGTTTAATATGTGTTCACAAAGTGACCACAACCATTGCAAACAGTACCAGGACGAGAAAGAGGATGTGACCAGCCCCCCAGAAGCCCCCCTCAGGGCCCCTCCCCACCACTCACACCACAGAGCTAGCCACTACCCTGACTTCTAAGCCCACAGGTTCATTTTCCTCCATTGGGACTTCCTGTCAATGGAGTCGCAGGCTGTGTTACTGTGTTTGGTTTCTTTTGCTCAACGGCACGCCTGTGAGATTCATCCAGGTTGCTGCAAGGGGTTGTAGGTTGCTCCTTCTCGTTGCTTTGTGGCATTTTACTGTGTGACTCTACCACAATGTACTTGTCCCCTCTGCTTGTGAGGGCCATTTGGGTAGTCTCCAGATTGTGTCGTTAGGAACATTCTTGTACATGTCTTTGGCTGCACTTTTTTTTTTTTTTAACATTTCTCTTGGGTCTGTACATAGGAATGTAACTGCCCCTGCCATTCTTGGATGCATGTGTAGCAGGGCGTGTATTTGGAAAAGGCATCCACTAAGGGTGCAGCTGACTATGGAAAGCACCTTCTTCGCTGTCTCGTGGAGGAGTGAGCGAGTGTTCCGTGAACTTGGCTGTATGCTCATAGGGCCTAAGGGTGTTACTTCCAAATGCAAATTCCAGCATGGCACGCTGGGGGAGGGTGCAGCCTTCCGGTCTCCATGCCCTCAGGCACTTTGCCACTGCAATGCCTTTTACCCTTTTGCACCCTATTCTCGCAGCGCCTTCAAGCTTGAAGCCAGCCATGAGAATTAAGGGTTCTCCTTCCTTTTAGTTTTGTCTTCTGAAGCAAGAAAACCCAATGGAAGTCTTTGATGTTCAGATTTACATTGCTGCCTTTTTCTCTTGGAGTATGCTGGGCAGCAGGCCGTCTTGACCACACACCTTGGTTCCATGTTTTCGTTGATCGGGAGTCTGATTTCAGTGCGGCCGTGATGGTGCTGGCTTCTGAGGAGCTCAAATCTGTCAGCTCAATAAGGCGCATCTGTCAACCTTACCAGAGCCCCCACTTAATGCCACTCACTCCTTCTGATGTGCTACCAAACGCCAATGTGAATATCATCTTCCCCCAGTCGAGCTGATGCCAGCAGATCTCCCACTGAGCACGATGTAGGAATTGGGGCCGTTGCAAGAGCCGCAGACCCAGATCTGTGTGCTGTCACACTCGGTCTCCTGAATTGCATGCAGGATTCCAGCTTTTCACCTGTGTCTTTGGCAATCTCAACAAGGGGCCGAGTCCCATCACACCAGGTAACCTATGGACATTGGCCGATTGGTGTTCCCCAGTTTTTTAAAAGAGGAATGTTCTGTATGGGAACCAGAGGGAGCCCTGGGAGAAGTTGGAGCATGTTATCAGCCTCCACTGGTCCTGCGAAGTAGAATGTGCTAGAAGATACTACCATAGAAGGCAAGACAGTATGACCCCATGATACCTCTGCTAGACCTGGATGGCTGGTAATTCCAGAAGAGCAGAATTCTGAGAAATAAGAGTTAGCATGGCTTTTCCATTGGGAATTTTTTCCCCCACAAAGGTGCCACCCCTCCTCTGTAATCTCCAAACCCCAAAAGCTCTGAAAACCAAAACATCAGATCATATAGGGGTAAAATCCTACCTTGAATTGACCTGAGCTTATAGTCTTTACATACAGTCTTAATTTATCCCACATGGTGTGCGTTTTGGTGTGTTTTGATGCAGAAATGTTTGATATGCTTGATTGTGGGGTGCTGCTCCAGCTCCCCACTGGGAGTGTTATGTATGTCTTGTAGTGTCTCCCAAACTTTCATGTGTGTGAGGATTGTCCTGTTAAAATGGTGATTCTGGCCCAGCAGTTTTGGGGTGGGGCCCGGGGTTTTGCCTTTCCACCAGGCTCCTAGGGATTGCCCCTGCTGTGGTCTGTGGGTTCCACTGGGAGTAGCCAGGTCATATCATAGATTCATCCTGGGACCTTTTTCTTCTTTTTCTCCAAGATCAGGTTTATTGAGGTATAAATTACTGATAGCAAAATTCACCCTTTTTGCATACAGTACTGTTGAGTTTTGACAGACACGTGCATATGCAGTATGCATAACCCCTATCAAAATCAAGATAGGGAGTGGTTTCAGGGTGCCTAGCTGGCTGAGTCGGCGGAGTGTGCGACTCTTGATCTCGGGGTTGTGGATTTGAGCCCCATGTTGGGTGGAGAGATTACTTAAAAGTAAAAAAATTTTTTTTAAAGATTTTATTTACTTGACAGAGAGAGAGAGAGAAATCACAACTAGGCAGACAGGCAGGCAGAGGGAGAGGGAGAAGCAGGCTCCCTGTTGAGCACGGAGCCCAATGCGGCGGGGCTTGATCCCAGGATGCTGGGATCATGACCTGAGCTGAAGGCAGATACTTAACCGGCTGAGACACCTGGGTGTCCCCTAAAAGTGAAATTAAAAAAAAAAATTAAAAGATTGAGCAGTTTCATCATCCCAGGATATCTCGTAGTGCTTTCTGAGTCAGCACTACCCTAGACCCTTGCAAGCACTGATCTGTTCTCCATCCTTATGCTTCTGCCTTTTCCAGGAGGTCATATAAATAGAATCATACTGTATGTAGCGTTTGGAGCCTTGCTTCTTTCATGCAGCCATTTGAGATCCATTCATGTTGTTGTGTGTATGAGTAGTTCGTTTCTTTTTAGTGCTGAGTAATATTCCATGGGATGGCTGGACCACAGTCTGTTCATCCATTTCCCAGTTGAAAGACATTTGGGATGTGTCCAGGTTGGGCGATTGTGACTAGAGCCTCTGTAAACATTGGCAGACGGGTTTTAGTGGGAACATTGGGAACATACATTCCATTTCTCTTGCGTAAGTAAATACCCAGGAGTCAGATTGCTGGGGTGTGCGGTAAGTATATGTTTAACTTTATAAGAGACCACCAAACCATTTTCTCAAAGTGGCTGTGCCCGTTTTACATTCCTATCCTGGTTATCCCTTTAAAAGCACCAAATTCTAAACTCCAAAGCACGTCTGGCTTCTAGGGTTTAGGTGAAGGATAGTGGGTGTGTGTAGGCAGTGCTGGAATGGTAGAATTAAGTACCAGTCAGAGAAATGGGGAAGAGCGAGGAAGGGGGTCTCCGGAGTGGGGAAAGGGGCTCTCTTGCTTGGAGCGTGTTGGTTCTGCCATTCACAGTAAAAAGTCAAGCTCTGAGGCCGTGGCACTCATGCTTGTCACCCTTGTTCCCCACCGCAACCCTACCACACCTGGCACAAAGTTCTCCCAGTGAGTGAAAAAGCCTCTCGCCACCCATTTGCCCATCATATAGATCTGCTCTGCCCTTATGCCAACATTTTAGGTTTTCAGTGGGTTTTAGGTACAGGAGATGGGGGGGCAAGGAAGGGTATGTGTGCTTGAGGTTATCAGACCAAAGAAGGTCTCTGAAGTTACAGTGCTTGAGAAGTTGGGGAGCAGTGGGCCCTTGAAAGTGAAGTCTTCCTTCAGGGGCTCGGGGGGATGTCTATTGGGTGCTTGGGGCTTATATACCCCCCACTGGCCCCCAGTAGCAAGCACACATATGTACTCCCTCAACAATGGAAGGCACCACCGGGAAAGTGGGTTCAATCCAGAGATCGTCAAAGCCCAAAAGCCCCACAGTTAATACATTTTGGAGAATGCTAACTCAGCTCTTTGGGAAGGATCAGTGTGGTGCCATGAAATATGACAGAGGAGAAGGAAAGCATTCTATGCTCTGGACTGGCCTGGCCCAGGTTCGAGTGACTCCCCGGCCAGGCTGTTTTGGGCATCAGAGCCTTAGTGTGCAAGATGAAGATACCGCTTCTGATAGCATCTGCCTCGGAGGACTCCTGGGGAGGTTAAGTGGGTTCACACATGGTAAATGCTCAAGTCAGTATCTGGCACGCAGAAGCTCTAAAATACATGAGCTGTAATGTTGGAGAGCACTTTTCCCCCTAATGGTCTTTTCTGGAAACTTTGGCTAGAAATCATGTTCTCTGGGTAGGAGTGGGAGCAAAGGGCCCCTCCATGACTGGCCACTTTGAATTCGTTAATCTGAGTGTGGCATCCTTTAAGGCAACCCTCAGATGTTCTGTATTCTCTGTTCTCTCTGGAAGCTTTAAGGGGGGAAAATTCATGCCCACTTGACCTATTTTTCTATTCCCTTCGGTCTAAGATAAAATTAATTGTCTTCCTCTCCCTTGATCCCTCCCTTTGTGGGTGACAAGGTGAGGGAGTTTTAAAGTGTGTAATTAGCTTTCCTGTTCTCCATCCTACCCCATCTCCTTGTTCTGAGCTGGCCAAGAGTCCAGCCGGAGATAGAGACCACATGCCTTAGGACAGCTGCTGTGGTCACCCCAGGCAACCAGTGGGGGTTTAACAGCAGAACCCTGCTCAGCTTTGGGGTTAGACTATGTCCCCCTCCTCCCAACTCCTGTCTTTCTTATTTCTTGCCTGTCCCTTACCTCCTAGGAGAATAGAGAAGGCAAAGGACATTCCAGGAGAGGGAACCAGAGGGTGGGCTCCACAACTTGGGTTTCCGAAACCACTGGGCATTAGTCCTTGTCTGGATAGGATGACCAGATGTCCCAGTTTGCCTAGGACTGTCCTGGTTTTGGCATCTCAGGAAACCGAGTAGTTCTGGGCAAACCAGGACTCTGGTCACCATACTGGTGAGTTCTTAACACCCAAGAAGGGAGAGAGGAGGGAAACAAGAGATGGTCCAGTATGCGGGAAAGGAGAAGATAGGTAGCTTTTCCCCTCTGAAAAGCTGGGACTTTTTATTGGAATGAACTGTGCTTTTGGAAGCCGCCTATTTAAGGCAACTAATACAAGAGAGATCCCGGCTCTGAAGCAAAAGTTCTGAGTTAAGTCCAAATCGAGTTTTGTCATCTCTCTTGGGCCAGAGATGGCTTTTATCTTCTGTTCAGACTGGGAACATCCTTGGGTCTTCCATGGAAGTGCTCAGGGCTCAGGTTGGACCTGGAATTTGGAATTAGCAGTCCCTCCCCAGAATGACACTATTCCAGAGGCAGGGCCCCGTCTCCGGAGCTGTGAGAGAAACTCAGCCTCGTTGCCCACCTGCCAGTAAATAATATTCACGCTGTTAAGTACTGTTCTCCTTTTAGGTCTGTGTGTAAAATAAATAAATAAATAAATAAATATATATATATATATATATATATACACATACATACATATGTATATAATTTTAAACCAATTTCTAAAGTATTTTTATACAAGTAGCTTTTGCAGGAGGGCTAAGTTTGATTTCAAGAATAAATTGACAGATGTGTCTCAGAGGAAGTGCTGATGCAGACCCCGAACTTGCTGGTGGGAGGGAAGGGAGGGTAACATGGTTTCCGACCTTCCAGAACCTGCCATGTGCTTTTACCTCATTGACCTTTATTATTTTCCTTATTAAGGATAACGGGCAGGAGAAGCTATGCTGACTTTCACTTGCTCCCATGAAATGTTTGTGGCACATCATGGAGGCCATGTAGGAATGTTCCTATCTGAGCAATAGCACCAAAGAGTGGAGGCGGAGAAGAGGCAGGGTAGGGGAGGTGACTTAGGGGGGAGGCAAAGCATACAGGGCTTCAGGATAGGTGACCTGCGCTGCACATCTCAGCTCCAGCCCCTAGTAATGGAGCCTCAGTCTCCTCATCTGGAAAATGGGCAGAGCAGCCCTACACCCAGGGAATTCTGGGAGGATTAAAAGATACTGTGAACAGAAACCATGTGGTGTGTATGATTATGCTGTGAAAAGGATGGCCTTCAGACCGCACGATGGTGAGGGCTGGGTTTGTGTGGCCACCGTGTTGTCCCTGAGCCTGGCACCTGCAGGGGCTGAATACGTATCTGTGGGGTGTTTTCTCGCACTTCCCATTAACAGCCTATTGCTTTAATCTGGTTCCAGGTTCACCACACACTCTCAATATTGTCTCTCCTGCCACTTGTTTTTCCTTATTTATTGTAGTAGTAACGCTGGTGGACCAGGTACCTAAGTCACAGACTAGAATGGTGGTCCTCCAAGTGTGGTCCCCAGCCCTCCAGGGTCAGCATCACCTGCCCTAGGGCAGAGGTGCTCACCTTTGAGCATGCATCAGCATCACCTGGAGGGCTGTTTAAACACAGGGTGCCCGACCTCACCCCCAGAGTTTCTGATGTAGGAGGTTTGGAGTAAAGTCTGAGAACCTGCATTTCTAGCAGGTTCCCAGGTGGTGCTGCTGCTGCTGATCTGGGAGCACACTTTGAGAAACCCTGAACTAAACATGATCAGTAACTTAATTCCGCCTGTGGTCTCCGACCTCCATTTTCCTCCTCCTCCTCCCCCACTGCATTCCCCAAAGGCAACCGCGGTCTCTTGAATGCTATCTCTTGGATTGTGTGTGTCTTCCTCTCTCCCTCCTTCTTTCCCTCCCTTCTTCTTCTTCCTCTCTTACAGGTTTCATCACATATTTACATACACCTTGACATAAATTTAGTTTTCCTGGTTTCTGAACTTTGTAGCCTTCTGGAACTTATACTTGCCTTTTCCACCCAACTGTATGTTTCTAAGATTCATCTGCTGTTGAGTGTAGCTGTAGGTCATTTCCTTTTCTCTGCTTAATATTGTATTCTGTGATGATACAACAGTTTATCCATTGCCCTGGGTGATGGACATTTGGGATGTTTCTAGTTTGCATGTGTGCATGAGCGTGTGTGCACGTGTGTGTGTTTGCTATTTTGAACAGTGCTGCTGTGATGAATAAATAATTTCTGAATGAATGAATTCAAGGTGTTAATTTTAGTCTGTGTACTTGGGAACCTAGCTTCAGCTAGAATCAGCTGAGATTCATCAGCGTTTATGGAACACCAGCCATCTGACAAGCCCTGGCTAAGCTGGTTCTCAGGTTCCTCCTCATTCTAAGGGCTGGGTCAGCCAGACAGCCCCCATTCCTGCCTGGAGAGTTGGGGTCTTGAACAAATTGGAATAGTCAAAAACATTTATGGACTTGAATTATCTTTGGAAGAGTTGTTAGAACGCAAAAATTTTCAGAGTCTGGCCTGTTCCTAGCCACAGTGCAGTCTTTTAAGTTACAGATCATGGATGGATGTTCATGGTTTATAGGGGAGGAAGGTCATCCCACGCAGTTAGTATCAGATGAGTAGATGGATGGATGGATTCATCTGTGGTTGGTTGGACAGACAGATGGATGGAGGGATGGGATGAAGGAAGGAAGGGAAGGAGGGAGAGAGGAAGAAAGAGGAAAATGAATGGTGTTGGATAGCTGGGTGATTGGATGAGTAAATGGATAGGTTATAGGTGGATGGGTGAGTAGATTGGTGGATGACTGATGGGTGAATGTATGGGTGGATGAGTAGATGGGCAGATGATGGGTAAGGAGGATAAGGAGATGGATGGGTAAGGAGATGGATGGGTGGACGGATGGGTGGGTGTGTGGGTGGATGTTGAAGATAAGGGTGTGTCTAGCAGGGTGGTTGTCCATGTTGGGTGTCGGTGGTATTTAGTGTTCTTATTGGGTTGTTAATGACCAAGTCCCTCCACTTGCTGCCTTCGTTGTACCTTTCTCAGCATCAAATGAATCTTGCATGCTTTTTGTGAAAATCAGTGAGAATGCGTGTTTAAGGCTTACCTCTCTAACTAGAAGGCTCCTTGAGGGTAGGGGACAGTGCTTTACCTTCCTCACACCCCCCAACAATTCCTGTGCTATATCATGCATAAATGTTTGTTAATTGAGTAATGATGAGGAAAATAAATGGTGTTGTTGATAAAGATTATGAAAATTCTGGGAACACCTGGTTTTGTTTATTTCGGCACTGGGAGTGGAAGTGGAACTCCTTGGATTTTACCCCATCAGTGAATAGTGGTGGGCTAGTGGGATAGCTCTCTTCTGAGCAGATTGGATAAATGTCCCCGATCCCTACTCACTGACCAGAGATTACAGATTACAGATGCACCACGGTCCTATAAGGCCCCACACGATCTGGTCGATGTTTTCTCTTTGTCTCATCTCTTCTATTCTCTGCCCCTTCCGCTCTGTCTCAGCTCCACTGGCCATTTTTTGCCCACACCCAGCTCATTTGCATCCGAGGGCGAAGGCATTTGTGCTGGCTGTTCTCTCCACCTGTCTCCCCATGGCTGACTCCTCTTTATTTAGGTCTCAGTGCAAGACTTGCATCCTCCAAGAGGTCTGTCCTCTTCATTTATTGAACACCTGAAGTACAAAGGAGAATATAAAATATATGAGAATATAAAATATATGTATAGTCTCCTATCTAGAGGGAATCTCTGGAGACGTTTTAATGTATTTCATTCTGTCCCTTTTTATAAGCCTTTGTGAACACATTTCCATGCCACTAGATATCCTTGGAAAGCATCAGAGCTCCCATGTACTGTTGCACAGGCTGTACATTGCACAAGGGTATCATATCTCATAGACATCATGGAGCTGTACATTTATTATTTCAATTTCCCAGCTGATGAAAGCTTAGTATCTTGTTCTAGAAAAATGAAGATATTATGACAACTTTTTGACAGATGGACCTAACAACTTGAAAAAGGGGTGTCTTATTTAAATTCACACAGTGGTGCTGTATAGGTTGGCAGCAACCCCAGAAAAGACTGCTGTTAATATCTGACAGTACTCCGCTTTATGGTTGTATCCTACTTCATGTAACCACCTCCAGCTGTTTGTTTGTTTTGCTTATAAACAACAGTGCAGCGAACATCTTTGTGCCTCTTTGTCCAAGGCTCTGATTATTTTCAGAATAAAATTCTGGTCTAGATAAGATGCTCAAGTCTGGAAACTGCTGCCTGTACTGTCTTCGAGTCTGTAAAAGAGATTTGGAGACCAGGTGACTCAAAGTTCAGGAAGTGGATGGGGAGGGGCAGGGAAAGAACCACTGTTTGGTTTGGAATTTTTCCTGGGCTGCATGGAAAGAGTGCTTTCGAACTGGGGGTGATTTTGCCCCCCCAAGGGACTTTTGGCAGTGTCTGGAGACGTTTCTGGATGTCATGACCGTGGAGGGCAAGGTTCTACTGGCATGTAGTGGGCAGAAGCCAGGGCTGCTGCTGAATGTCCTGAAATGCACAGGACACCCCCATCTGTCCCACCCTCACCCCCCCCCAGTAAAGAATCATCCAGCCCAAGGTGTCAGTAGAGCTGAGATTGAGAGATCCTGATGTAAAAGATGTCACAGATTTCCTGGAGGGGAGTGGGTGGATTTCAGGGTTTTGGGTGACTTAAATTGAATTTACAGTTTCTCTTCCTAGCTGGGTGTCTAAGCCAGCTTTCTGTGAACTTTAGATCCCACACGATCAGCAACAGGCTTGCTACCGACAGATTCGTTGATGTAAATATAGATGAGTATATAGAAGGAAATCTCAGCCGGAGTTGGAAAATGTTGGAATGAAAGCTGCTGCGGCCTTTCCTTCTCCTTCCTTCTCCTTCTGTTGCCCAGTTTTTAAATCGTGTCTCACTTCTCTGGGCTCCTGGTGTGGTGGGTGCTGTTGGTGTAGATCGTGGTTCTCTATTCCCTTAGTCCCAGCATCCTGGGCTGGCCTTGTGCATGAGCAGGAGACAGAGCCTGGGGCAGATTAGCTTAGACATGGGAGTGGGGAGAGGAGTGCATTCTTTCATTCATTCATTCATAGTGAATTCATTCATTTATAAATGTTTATTGAGCACCTACTATGTACCAGGCGAGTGGGGGCAGGTGAGATCAGGAAGATGACAGAATATGACTATTTCCTTAGGAGAGAGTCCTGGAAAGGGCTCCGCTGGGTCATATGTCAGGCTTTGGGACCAGATTGCAAGGAGCAGGAAGTCTGCGTCCTTTCAAACCCAGAGGTCCCCTTTCCTTGGTTACGTGGTCCAACTGGCTCGCCCTTGATTTTGCATCTCCACCAGATAGATAAGTGAAAAGTGGAATCCCCTTGGGGTACAATGTGCACCTTCAGGAACTGAAGAAGTAGAATGTTTTCTGGGTCTGTGTGGGCCGTCTGCACTTCCTTCATGATGTCCCTGGTCATGTCTTTTCTCTGGCTTCTCTAGAGATATTTTGCACAGATATCTTCCGGGGGAATGCGCCAGGTGTAGACACTGAGGGGTTCTGGGTCTCTGTGCAGGGTCTGAGGCAGCCCAGCGTGGTGGTTAAGAGAAAGGGCTGTAGAGCCAGTCTGCTTGGATTCGAATCTTGGCACTTCTTCTTTCCAGTCGCATCGTCCTGGGTGAGTTGCTTAACCTCCTGGGCCTCTGCTTCCTCATCTGTGAGATGCATATAACATTAGTGTCCACCTCATGGGGTTGTCGTAAGGCTCAAGCAGCACCTAGAACAGTGCTTGGCACATGGGTGCTGAATACGTTTGGCTGTACTGTTGTTCAGGGGGCCAGACATTAGCGTCCCCCCTCTTCAGTGTACCCTGTATACCTCTGTTGGTGTCTCAGGGTGCAGTAGCCACCATGTGATTTAGAGCAAGCTCTCCAAGCCTTGGCTCCAGCCACGGCTCTTTTAAATGATCAAACAGGATCCTTCATCTGCCCCCCCCCCCCAAAAAAAAACTTGATGAGAAGTAACTGGACCATTTTCCACATTCATGATGGGTGGGCCCTCTCCTCCCCTCCTCTGCTCATTCATGTCCTGGATTTCCCTGGAGCCCCGTTAAAGAAGTGCCATATTCTGGGAGGACATGGGAACCGTATGCCTTTTGGACAATGGTTGGTAACTCCTCTTTCTGGAAAGCTTATCACTCTCAGGCTCTGTGATGACTGCTTTGGCTGACTTAATCTTTATACCAGCCCCCATTTTACAGATGAGCACACTGAAGTTCAGCGAGCCAAAGTCGCTTGCCAAGGTCACACATCGAGCAAGTGGGGAAACCTCACTGGACAGGTATCAGCACAGCAGGGGACAAAGGCCCAGAGGGGCAAAAGCTCAGGTTGTGTCTGGGAAGGCATTCATGCTCCAGAGAAGTTGGAGTGCCCGTGGGCCAGAGCTGGTACAACGGAGTAGTTAAGGGACAAAGTTTGAGGTCACCCAGGACTAGGTTTCTCTCTGTCAGTGCTGTGGCTTTTGGGATGCTACCTAACTTCAGAGATCCTTAGTTTCTTCATCTGCACAATGTCTGGGGGTAGAATAGTATTTAAGTCCTGGAGAGGTTGGAAGGATGAAATTGGTGGTGAATGTCAAAAATCGTGCTTGGCACAGAGTACATGCTTAGCAAGTGGC
Source organism: Leptonychotes weddellii (assembly GCF_054177405.1). Lineage (NCBI taxonomy): Eukaryota > Metazoa > Chordata > Mammalia > Carnivora > Phocidae > Leptonychotes > Leptonychotes weddellii. The sequence continues at coordinate 7,827,193 of NC_138369.1, read as the reverse complement.
AGAAACTCATTTCCTCCTTGGTCTGGGCACCGGGACACAGACAGACACAGACAGACACAGACAGCTGCCCTGAAGTGGCTGACATTCTCGTTGGGAAGACAGACCAAGGACCAGCTAAAGGACACTGCTTAAGTGTAGTAAATGCTATGGTACAAAAGTAAAGCAGGGATAGGAGATGCAGCAGGACGGTGAGGGCAGAGAGCATTGTTGCTGAGCCAAGCCAAGAGGTCACCCAAGAGGGGGGTGGGCATGATTCTGGGGAGCAGGGAAGGTGAGGAGCAGGTGGGGTGAGGCTGGAGGTCTGTTTCATAGGTGGCTCTGTCTAGGGAGTGAAAGGGATTAGGTGGAGAGAACCAAGGAGGGCTGGGGAAGGGGACAGGTGAGGGGCCCTGAGCTGGTGGACAATGCTGGGGAAGGAAGGATGGAGAAGACCCAAGGGACTCCCTCATTTTTTCTTTTCTTGGAAAAGTGTTTCTCATTCTTAAAGACGCAGACAAGGGGATCGCACTCGAGGTTATTTAGGAAGGTTCTAAGGCACCATGTTTTCCCTAACCTGTTTGAGGTTGCATTTCTTTCTTTCCTTGGAGAGTGTATAGACCCGAACTGCCCAATGTGGTAGCCACTAGCCATGTGTGGCTATTTTGACTTAAAATTAATTTAAATTAAATAAAATGAAGGAGTCAGGCCCTCAGTTGTAAGAGCCACATTTCAGGTGCTAGATTGCCACATGTGGCTAGTGGCCACCATACTGGACGGTACAGATCTAGAACATTCCCATCGCTGTGGGAAGTTCTGTAGGACATGCTGTTTAGAACCTGTAGCAGCAGCATCTCCTGGGAGCTTGTTAGAAATACAAAATCTCGGTCAACCCCCCCAGATCTGTTCAGTCCTAATCTGCTTCTCAACAAGATCCTCAGGTTGGCTAGACTCGGAATCACCTTAAAGTTTTAGAAATGCTGATGCCCTGAGCCCCACGCCCACAGATGCTGGTGAGATTGGTCCAGAGCTGCCCCTGGACCTAGGGAATCTTAAAAAATTCCCAGGTGATTCTAAAGTTCAGCTAGGATTGGCAGAGGGTCCATCAGGTGGTTAAGAACTCTCGGAAGGCAGGTAGATTGGAGTTGGGGCTCTGTAGCCTAGGGCAAGCCACTTACCCTCTCTGAGCCCCAAGTTCCAGGATATGCTGGCACCCGCCTTCCCAGGGCCGTGAGGAGCAAATGAGGGGATGGTTCAAAGTGCTGAACAGGGGGCCTGAGATGAGGATAGTGAGCACTCCTTACATAAATGTGTTAATTTCTTAAAATTGAGGTCAGCAGCCTTAGAGCTAATAGTTAGGAGTGGAGGAAATGAGATTCTTTTTTTTTAGTGGTTTTGAAAAATTGAGTTAAAATTCACCTAACATAAAATTAACCACTAACCATTCTGAAGCGCACCGTTCAGTGATATTTAGCATGTTTGCACAGTTGTGTGACCATCACCTCTGTCTTGTTCCAAGATATTTTCATCACCCCAAAAGGAAATCCCAGTCCTCATCAGGCCACTCACCACTCCCCTGCCTTCCCCCACCCCTCTACCCTACCCCTGGCCATGGCTCCTCTGGTCCTGTCTCCTGGATCGACCCTATTCTGGTTTTGGAGTTTTGGTAGTGTTTCCCCACCCCCACCCCCAACCTGGCATCCAAGGGAGACTGTGAACTCTCTTCGTGTCAGGGTCTTCCTGGCCCTGGGGGTTGCCACCCCCACCTGTGGAACCCCTGGGCACCAGGGATTTGGGATACCTCGGACACCCTGGGCCTGCTATTAGCCCAGGTGAATGCCAGCAGCAGGCCCATGTTCTGCTCTCCTGGGGCCGCCACAAATGAGAGGTTTCCTCCCAGCTGGATTTCTCCTAGTTAAATATTTCATAAAGAAGACCTACAACTTGTGACGCCGGGAGCGTTTGATAGTGAAGTTAATGAGGGGGAGAGAGTCACAGGCGGCCCTCGGGTCCCTGCCTGAGCCCCACCATCCCGTGTCCCCCAGCTGTGGCCTCCCTCTGTCTTTAGCACTGTGTCTGGCACAGAGCAACCACTTGACAAATGTATGTTCAAAGGACGTGTGTGTGTGTGTGTGTGTGTGTGTGTGTGTGTGTGTAAGGGGGAGGTGGAGGAGGAAAAGGAGGGAGAGAGAGATGAGGGAGAAAGGAAAACAGAGATGGACAGGACGGATGGGGGAGAGGGCGTGGGGGCGGGGGGAGATCTGAGAAGCAGAGACTGAAGTGCAGGGAGGCCACAGAGGATGGTGCTGGGGGAGAGGGACAGACACTGAGGAAGCTGGTGGGGAGGGAGAGGAATGGGAAATCTAGAGAAAGCGAAGAAAGAAACAAGGAGAATATTGTGTCTTGTATCTCTTCCCCTCCCCATTACCCTTGACAACCTTTTCTTCCCTCTGTCTCTCCATTTCTCATTTCCTGACTCTTGCTTTCTTGCCCGGTCTTTTTCATTTCCTGTGTCCCTCTTATCTTTTCATTTTCTCTCTGGGTGTTTGTCCCCTTTCCCTTTCTCTTCATAAACCATCCCTTGGTGTACGTGTCTTATTGTGTCTCGTTAGTCTTTGGCTGAGTATGTGTGTGTGTGTGTGTGTGTGTGCGTGTGCACGCGCGCCTGAGAGACTGAACCTAGGGAAGAATGTAGGAACATAGATGGACATTTTAAAGACCAACCATGAAGCGAATGTCCCATTTTGCCCAGGTCAAGAGCCAGAGCCACTGACCCCTCAGATTCCCCCATAGGCCCATTCTACATCACAAAACACCAGTGAGGACTGTATGGGAATCATTAGCTTGCTTTTCTTTGTGGTTTTACCACCTAGGTGTGCATCCCTAAGCAATGTAGTTAAATGTTTTGTGGTTTTGAACTTTGTATAAATAAACTTCAGTGATATGAATGGTTTTGTGTTTTGCTTCATTGGCCTGCAATTATATTTGTAAGATTCACCCTTATTGCCGTCTCTGTGGCTCTTTCATGGTCATATTTGTTCACTGATGATGAACATGTGAGTTTGTTTTCCTTTTGGGCACGATCATGAACCACATTGCTTGTTGTTTATGGATTTTGCTGCATGCGTGCGGGAGTATCTTGAGAAAAGAGGCCTCGGTGCAAAATTTCTGGATATTAAAATTAGTGCTAAATATACGAAACTGTGTTGCAAAGTGCTTGTGCTAATTTACACTCGTGCCAGCAGTGACTGAGTGTTCAAGTTGCTCCACATCCTCACCAACACTTGCTATTGTCAGACTTTAACTGCAGCCTTTCTAGTAGATGTGTGGTTTCCGGTTGTGATTTGTCTGTGCTCCCCGATTACAAAATGGCTGGACGCATTTTACTATATTTATTGGGTATTCAAGTTCCTTCTTTCGTGAAGCGCCCTGCATGCCATGTCCACTTTTTTATTGGGTTGATTTTTTTTTTCATATAGACCTGTAGATGACCCCTGTCTATTCTGGAAATATGTCGTTCATCATTATATGCTATGCAATATCTTCTCTTGGCTTGCCTTTTGATCCTTTTTTACCATGTCTTTTGATAACAGCGGTTCTTAATTTTAATGTGGTTGAATTTAGAAATCTTTTCCTTTACAGTTTGTGGGTTTTGTATGTTATATAAGAAAACTGTCCCTACCCTGAGGTCATGGAGATGTATATTATTTCTAAAAGTTTTATAGTTTTACTCACCATCTGTCTTCAATCAACTAGGAATTGATTTTTACACATAGTGTGCAGTAGAGGTCCAATTTCCATAAGAGTTGTCCCAGCACCATTTATTCCAGTGACTTGCCTCATGATCTATGAGACAACCTCTCTGACTGTTTAACTCCTACTTCCTTTGGTCTGATCTGTTTTTGTACTCAGCTAGTCAAGCCACAAATACTTTTTGAGTGCTGATTAGGTACGAGGCATTGGTTTACAGCAATAAACACAACAGATGTGGACAGTGCTTTCACAGAGCTTACAGTCTGGCAAGGATGACAGATAAATCGTTGTGGCTACTTAACTTACAATCACAAAAGCTATAAGCCCTGCAGACCACTCCAGCTTGCTCTGAGAGGAGCGTATAAAACCATCCCTCCCCCCAGGGGAAGTGTGATCAGCTGAGTCCTTAGTGCAACTCTGCTAGAGTGGGGGCAGGAATGGTAGGAAAGATGTTCTGACCAGAGGAAGCAGCACGTGAAAGGTCCTGTGGCAGATGTTTAGTTTAGGAAGGTGGTATTTATCCTAAAGGCATCATCCGGCCACTGAAGTAGCAATACAACGAGATTGTGTCTGTGAACGGCCCCAGTGGCTGCTGTGTGGAGAATGGATTGGGCCCCAGGCGAGAACGAAAAGCCAGGAGACCAGTGAAGAAACGGCTGTAGTCCTTCAAGGAAGAGAACTTGTTCCTTGGACTGGGATGGTGGTTGTGGAGATAGAAATCATTGATTGGACTGAAAGTTGTTTTGAGCTGGCATGATCTTCCCCCCACCCCTCTCTCTATCTCTGTTCCTTTTCTGGTTGAGTTTTCTGGGTGAGGAAAGCAGTTTGTGTTCATGCCAAGGGTATGTGCTCTGGAGGACGTATCTGCCACAGATGGTCTTTGGAATTCTAGCCAAGAGAGTAGCTGGACAGCCCCTGGCCTCCAGGGTTTTCTGGAAGCAATTCAGCAGTGGCCATTTATTAATAACAATGACAACAACAAGTTTTGATAGTCTTTCCTTCAAAACACCATTTAGTTATTGCTTCATTTGTCACCCCAACCCACCCTAGGAGATGCGTGGGGGGAGGGAGACAAAGATTTTAATCTCAGTTTTATTATAGAATGAGGGGAATTAATTGGTGCTCTTGAGATCATACAAAAGATGTTGGTTTGGGGATTGGAATCCAGTCCTTGACTTTCAGGCCCCATCCCATTAATGCAAGGTCACACACCAGCTCCCCAAGCACACGCTTGCAGACCGTTTCTTCCTGGGTGCGCCTGAGTAATTTACAAGACCCCAGTTTCCTTGACTGTAAAGGGAGAATTAAAATAAAATACCTGGTCCGAACTTTAGACCTGACACGCAGTGAGGACTCATCACATTTACCTACGTGAATCCATTAGTGCCTTTCGGTTGCCAGGGGCAGAAAACTCAAAGGGGCTTTAGCAACAAGAGAGGAGGAGTTTAATAGCTCATGGATGGAAGAGTCCAGGGAGTAACCAGCGTCCAGCGCGTCTGGATCCAGGGATCAGATGACATCATTAGGCCTTGATTTCCGGGCTGTGCTTTGTGAAGCTGGCTCCATTCTCCCTGCAGCCAGGAGATGGCTGCAGTTCCAACAGTTTGGTCCTTCCAAAATACCCAAAGTAATTCTCTTTCTCAGCCATTTTCCCAGCATTCTCAGCAAATGACTTATTGCTTTTGATTGGCTGTGCTGGGGTCATATGCTCATGCCTGAGCCAATCTGTTCGGGGGAATGGGAAGTGGGGAAGGGGTGCTCTGATTGGTTTAGGCTTGAGTCATATGATCTGTCCTGGTTGGGGGGGTGGAGCCAACCTCACGGATTGGGTAGGAGTCATGCCTTTAAAAGCGCATCCATGGGACGCCTGGGTGGCTCAATTGGTTAAGCGACTGCCTTTGGCTCAGGTCATGATCAAGTCCCAGTATTGAGGCCCATATCGGGCTCCTTGCTCAGCAGAGAGTCTGCTTCTCCCTCTGACCCTCTTCCCTCTCGTGCTCTCTCTCATTCTCTCTCTCTCAAATAAATAACATCTTTATAAATAAATAAATAAATAATAAAAGCGTATCCATGTATGTTAAGGGCTAGAGCGGAAGTAGGGAACCTCTCTTCCTCTTTCTGCCGGCATTCTGTTGGCTAGAATTTCATCCCATGGTGTATCAGTGAGGGTCTCAGTAGGAAACAGAAGACACTCTTCAAGAATTGAATTAAGAGATGTGGGCAGGGGCACCTGGGTGGGGCAGTCGGTTAAGCATCAGACTCTTGTTTTAAGTTCAGGTGGTGATCTCAGGGTCAGGAAATCACCCCGCCTAGGCACACCATACTCAGCAGGGAGTCTGCTTGAGATTCTCTCTCCCTCTACCCATCTCCTCACCCTCAAATTAATTAATTAATTAATTTTAAAAGAGAGAGAGAGATGTGGGCGGTTAACCAAAACAGAGAGGAAAGGAGGAAGGGAGACAGGATGAGAGAACGAGAGAGAGATCACAAAAGCTGCCTGAGTCAAGCTGCAACCTCAGAAAATCGGCAGAATAAATACCCCAGCTTCATGCCTTCCCCCCATCTCCTGCCATGGCTCCCCATTGTCCAAGCTCAACTGGAAGCCAGAGGGTAGGGAGTTCAATGAGGTCAGCCTCCCCAGGCATAGCAGGAAGAGGAGGGATCGTGGACTCTGGGTAGCTAAAGACAGCCAGCCCCTGTGGCCCACTTAACTGCAGGGGAGACTGGGGCATTTAGTCCATGTGTGCTCTATGAGGACGAGGTAAGCCTCGTCCTGGACATATAACACTGTCTTTTTCACAAGGAGAAATCAGGTTCCTGGGTGTCAAAAGTCTACTTTGCTGTTTTATTATTATTGTTATTGGTGGTAGTGATGGTGATTACTGGGTGCTTTGTGCCCTCCTAGCTTGTTTTCTTTTCTCTCCCTCATTCTTTTCTCACTGAGTGGAAATCTTTTAATCTTCGAAAGGGGTTCCCTTCTATGCCAGGCTTGAGTGTGGGGCCCTCTGCTTAGAGAGCTGGTAGTTGGGGTCTTAGCAGGCAGTCTGTACCCCTGGCAAGGCCCTCGGCTTAACCTGAGGCAGGGGTGGAGGGAAGTGCCTGGATGGGGTAGCAAGGGAAGCTTCCTGCCCGAAGCAAGTGACCATCTTGGGGGAGGTGAAGCATCGGAGAGGCCCCTTAGGCTGAGCCCAGGGAGGGGAGGTAGACTCAGGTCCCATGGGCAGGAGGCAACTGAAGGAGTTGCTTCCTGCCCTCCCTCTCTTTGGAGCCTGTCTTGGCAGACAGGAGTAGGTGCACAAATGAAATTGTAGTCTGGACATGCTAACAATGGTTCTTGCCCACCTTAGCCCAATCCAGTCCAGCTGTGTTAGCAGTGGCTCCTGGTATCCAGCCCCCTCCAGGATCAGCCCAGCGGCTGTAACAATATCCTGTCCCCTCCCAGCCTTGCCTTCTTCTTTGAACCCTTGTGATGATAGGGCCGTCACTGGCCTGCCTTCCTCCATTCAAGTTTAACTGGCCTGTCCTCCCCTCCACAGGGAGCGGAAGAGCAGCCCCTCATTGCTTCTGGCAGCCAACCAGCCAGGTCCCCACCTTCCAACCACCCCACTCTGCGGTGAGGAGTGCGGTGGACAGACCCATGTGCCCTGGGGCGGTGTGCTGGCTCTGCTCTCATGAGCTCATGGTTCCTGGTTTTCATCACCTTTCCACTTCTGCCACATCCCTGCTTCCAGCAGTCATGGCTGCACGGATTCAAATCCCAGCTCGACCGCTTGGGCTTGACCACACAGGCAAGTGACTTCCCCTCCCTGTGCCTCTGTTCGAAAGTTCTGGACAATATGCCAAGCACCTCACTTGCATCAAATAAGTTTGTCCTCTCAATGCCTTGAGGGGTAGGTGGCATTGTCATCAGGCCAGGTGACAAAGGAGAAAACCAGGACAGAGAGCGGTTTAGTAACTCTTCTGGGGTCTCACACTCCGTGAGCAACGGAGGTGGGATTTGAACCCAGGCCGTTTGGCTCCAGGGTCTGTTCTTAATCAGTAAGAACAGTAATAATAATGTCCTAATTCAGTGAGCTGCTGAACAGATTTAACGCAATAACGTAGGCAAAAAAGTTTAGTCCGTTGCCCCACGTAGAATAAGCACTCAATATAGTTGTTATATTAGTGATTTTACTATTTTATGTTATATAGTTGTATGTTAATAAATGCTATAAGGACTTCATGTATTAATATGTGTTCTGCATTTTTCTTAGAGTACAGGACCCAGCAAACTTTTTCTGCAAAGGGCTCGATATTAAAGATCTGAAGCCTTGTGGGCCACAGGTCTCTATCGGGGCCACTCGGTTCTGCTGTCGTACTGAAGGCACCTATGGACAATAAGTAAATGAACAAGTGTGGGTGTTTTCCAATAAAATTTTATTTAAAAGACATGCCACAGGCCATAGTTTGCCAAGATCTAATCTAGTATGTGTTATTATGTATCAGCGATTTTTCCATATTCCTCTGTTTATATTCTTCTTTTCTTACAAAGCCACCTTTTCTTTCCCTCCTTCAATCCTCCTATCTTTCAGCAAGGCATGTCAGGCCACTAGGACGTGTGGGCTGTCCTAATACCAGGCTTGTTTGTCTAATAAGACATGGGGAGTAAGGGTGGCGGGGACTCTAAGCTCAGGCCTCTCTCCCTTCTCTCTCCCTCCCTTATTCCTTTATTTAGTTATTTTTAAATTGGCTTATTATTGGGCACCTGGGTGGCTCAGTCAGTTAAGCATCAGCCTTTGACTCAGGTCATGATCCCAGGGTCCTGGGATTGAGTCCTGCATCAGGCTCCCTGCTCGGCGGGGAGTCTGCTTCTCCTTCTCCCTCTGTTCCTCCCCCTGCTCATGCTCTTGCTCATTCTCTGTCTCTCAAATAAATAAATAAACAAAATCTTTTTAAAAATCGTTTATTATTAGAGAGGGTGAGAGTGAGTGGGGGGAGGAGCAGAGGGTGAGGGAGAGAGAGAATCTTAAGCAGACCCCACACCCAGCGTGAAGCCCAGCATGGAGCTTGATCTCACAACCCTGAGATCATGACCTGAGCCAAAATCAAGAGTTGGACACTTAGCTGACTGAGCTACCCAGGTGCACCATCCCTCCCTTATTCCTGAGCTCTGGAAGTCATCACTCTCCTTGCCCATTGCTGATTTTCTTTACCTTGGGGAAACCCACAAGGATCTCTGAGCTCCTCTCCCCGCAGTCCCCGCTCACTCACCCTGCTACCCTGGCCTCTTTTCTCTGACTCAAACACACCAGGCACAGTCTTATCTCAGGGTCTCTGCACTGGCTTTTCCCTCTGCCTGCATCCTCCTTCCCCAGGTAACTTCGTGGCTCTTCCCTCTTCTCCTCTAGAGCAACATCTGCACATAGTAAGTGGTCAATAAATATGTCGAATGAGTGTGCCGTATGTCTTCATTCATTTTTACTGCTGATTAGCATTCAGTGGTACAGAAATCCCACAGTTGGCTTATCCAGTTACCTGTTGATGGATGTTTGGGTTTATTCTCGTTTTGGCCATTGCTAATAAAGCCGCTGTGAAATTCTTGGACCTTCCCCCAACTCTTCACTTGGCAAATCCTTATAAATCCTTTAGGTTTTGCATGAAATGGTGCATCTTCAGTGAGCCTTTCCTGACCCAGTCCCCCCTCCCTGGTTCTTCCATCATTCCTCATAGCACTTGTCATCGTGTGTGTTGCAGGGATGCAGGCGGCATTCCAGCCAGAACTGTCTGCTTCCAGAGTGAAGCATGGAAGACAAAACAAAGCAAAACAAAAAGAAAAAACAAAAAAATCTGTAAAACAGGCCAAGGGAGGGGCTTAGTTCTCAGGTTTCCAAGGACAGAGAGATGAGGATTTGTCTGGGGAGGAAGTTCAGGGGCTGCCTCTTGGACAAAGGGGCTCTTGGCCCCTCATTCATCCATAAACCTGTAAACATGGGATGGAAAGAAAACCATCATGAGGTCTCTGAACCCACGGAGCTCCCTGTCCATTGTGAAGACAGTGGGGCTGACAAGTCACTGTCAAACGATGTCATGTGATGTCATATGATGACAAATTACCATAAAAGCTGGCTAGCACTATGGGGAGGTGGTTTAGATTGCATGCCCAGTCCAGGTCTCAGAGCATCTCGATCCTTGCAGCAGAGTGGCTGTAGGTCAGGGCCAAATGTGAAGGTGGGTGAGAGTCGGGGCAGGGAAAGTTTGAGCCAGGGACGATGTCACCTCCATGAGCTCGGAACTCTGCCTGCTTTGTTCTCTGTCATATCCTTAGTACTTCGAACACTGCCTGGCACGTAGTAGGTGCTCAGTTCATCCATGTTGTGTGGATAGTAATAAAGAACAATCATCAAGGCTGAGAACCAGAGTTGTGAACTCAGATTGAGTTTGGTAACTGGTCCTCCATTACTTGCTGCATGTCTGACACCGAGTCTGTTTTCCTCCTTTATAAAATGGATGGAGAGTAGTGTCTGCCTCACAGGGCTGTACACTCAGTTTGTGAATACTGATCGAGTGTATGCAGTGAGCAAGGCACTGGTCTAGACACAGGAAGCAGATGGAAGTCCTTGCCCTCATGGGCCTGCATGATCATTGGGAGACACCTAAGATGAACAAGAAGCAAAATAACAAGTTAATTGCATAGTACTGTAGAAGATTATAAGGGCAACGGGGAGAAACAGCAAGGAAAGGGGAGGGGAGGCCGGTTGCTGTGTTGGATAAGGCCTCCCTGAGGAGGTGGCATTTGAACCAAGACTCGAAGGAGGTGAGGAGGAAGCCATGGGGGTGTCTGGGGGAAGAGGGAGCAGCCAACACAAAGGTCCTGAGGTAGGGTCATGCCAGCCATGTTGGAGGAACATTGAGGAAGCTGGTGTGGCTGAAAGGAAGGAGCAAAGGGGAGAGTGGGAGGGAGGGAGGGCAGGGAGATGACAGGGCAGTTGGGCAGGGCCTTGCGGACTGTGGGGATGGCTTTGGCTTTTGCTGTGAGTGAGGTGGGGGCTGTGGAGGGTTCTGAGCAGAGGAGAGGTGTGACCTGGCTCAGATGGCTCCTCTGACCACTGTGGGGGGCAGGGGGCAGTGAGGAATTGAGAAGGAAGTGACAATACTGGCCCAGGCAGGTGGAGGCAGGACCAGAGTGTTGGCTGTGGACATAATGAAGAGTGTTTGGATTCTGGCAAAAATTTTAAAAATGTGGTAAAATAGGTATAACATAAAATTTACCATTTTGGGGCGCCTGGGTGGCTCAGTCGGTTAGGCGACTGCCTTCGGCTCAGGTCATGATCCTGGAGTCCCTGGATCGAGTCCCGCGTCGGGCTCCCTGCTCGGTAGGGAGTCTGCTTCATCCTCTGACCCTATCCCCTCTCATGTGTTCTCTCTCTCTCATTCTCTCTCTCTCAAATAAATAAATAAAATCTTTAAAAAAAAATTTACCATTTTGAAGCATACAGTTCAGTGGCCTTCAGTACTTTCACATTGCTGTGCCCCCATCACTTCTATTTAGACTCATATTTCATCCCCCAGAAAGAAATGCTATACCCGGTAGTAGTCACTCCCGACTCCCCCTTCCTTCCTCCAGTTCCTGGCAACCACCAATTCTGGATATAATCTGAAGGTTGACCAGTAGGATTTCTGGACAGATAGGTGGTTCAGGCTCAGGTGGAAGGCTCAGTGAATTAATGTGCAAATCACACTTGGGTGACACATAATAGGTGCTCATAACTGAAATGGCCATGACTCGTTGGCAGCAATGGCAAGTGCTTTCCAGAAGCCTTGCTCTAAAACTAAACTGGCTACCCATCTATTTGGAATTCCCAAGTACTGGCTGGGTGTGTGGCAGTCAGAATCTGTCCTATTTCCAGTTCGGCCCCAGGGTTGGGGTGGGCGAGGAGTAGTCAGGAGGGCCAAGCCGTCCGTTCTGAAACACTATCCAACTCTGGTCCAGGTTTCCCAGAACCGTGTAGGAACATGTCCAGGGAGGGACAGTGCAGCTGATGGGAGTCCTGGCAAGCCCTGGCCTTGGCTTCTTGGGGCTGTTGTAACACTAACCAGCATTTGTCGGACCTCCGACCTGAGCCAAGATGGCAGCTTTCAGGGACAGAGCAAGAAGCATTCAGGTTCCCTTCATGGTTGTGCCCCCACTTCCCGGTGTGGCTTCATATAAATTTCTCCATTCTCTGTTACTATCGACCTCTCGGAAAGTAGTATGAAACTCCCCCACCCCTTTGCTGATATTTGTGATGTGTTGTGGTTTCTAAAGATGAGATCTCTCTACTTACGCTCTGGTGTTCACTTTCTAGCTCTTTTTAGCTCTCCCTCAGCTGGTGTATTATTTTTCCTTGCTCCTTCTCCTCCCTGCCTCCACTGATCTTCCTCCTCAGCGTTATCTAAGTTTTATTCTCAGCTTCTGACATGAGCAAAGCCATAGCATCTAAAGAGCGTGGGGCCGTGTAGTCCTGACCTCTGATCTGACATCTGCCACCTTTGATGCTGCTTGACTTTGGGCAAGTCATTTCATCTTCCTGAGTGGAAATCCTTCACCTAGCTCATCTAATAATTCTGGTTCTTCTGTGGGCACATAGTAGAGTGTTCTTTCTCCTACCTCCTTGAAGTTAGGCGTGGCCATATGACTTGCTTTGGCCAATGGAATGTGAGGACAAGTGACACGTGTCACTTCTGGGCAGAAGCTTGAAGAGCCAGTGTATGTTTCACCATGCTTCCTTTTGCCTGCCTCCACCATCACCACATGCACAGAGATGGAGCCTCCCTCAGACTAGGCACTGGAGAGAGGGCAGCATAAAACAGAGTCCCCATCCCACCTGCAGTGGGCACATAGCATGAGCAAGAAAATAGTCCCATGGTGCTTTCAGCCACTGAGATTTGGAAGATGATTGTCACGACAGCAGGATGTCGAATACTGGGGCTAGAATACCTCATCGTCTGTGCACTGGGACTAATGTCTAAGCACAGTGTTCTCATGAGGGTTATGTATACTCACATGCATTTTTTTTATTTTAATTTTTTTTTTTTAGAGAGGGAGCAGGGAGGGACAGAGGGAGAGAGAGAGAGAGAGAGAGAGAGAATCTTAAGCAGGCTTCATGCCCAGTGCGGAGCTTGACTTAGGACTCAATCCTATGGCCCTGAGATCATGACCTGAGCTGAAATCAAGAGTCGGTTGCTTAACAGCCTGAGCCACCCTGGCACCCTAATGTGCATTTAAACTAGCCAACAAATATTCCCCTCTACTTTCTTTCTGTGGGGCCTCTAATTCCTCTCCCTGTTTTTCGATCTTGAAAAAGTTATTGGAAGGAATTGTTTGACTTTTCCTTCAAGCAGATGAATGGTTTCTAAAGCCCTGGGCACTGATTCGGTCACCCTAAACCTCCTTCTTCCTATGACCTTCTCTCTCTCCTTCCCTGATCACTTAGTATCTGCTGAGTGGTGAAGGAATTCCTGTTTTAACTCAACCAAGTTTGAATTCTTGTCATCTTCATCTTCCTTTCCCCACCTTCCCTTTGCCTGTTCTACTCCTGCTCTTCCCACTGGGGAGTTTATACTCGGGTTCTAGAACCTGCAGTGTTTCTCTGTTCTCTTTGGTTTCTTGCTTGCTTTGCCCTCCTGGGAATCAACCGTAGTAGCAAATTAACAAATAGTTCTGAAGCGCCTCGAGCTTGAAGACATTTTCTTCTGCTCACCTAAGCAGGATCCTGGAGCAATTGCAAATGTCCCGTGCCCGACTGTAAATCTTTCTTCATCGTTGCGAGAGATTCAGTCAGAGTCATTGAAGACCCAAGCAGAAGGTCTTGGCTGAGGCTCCCTGATGTTCCGGCTGTGCTGGGTGTTGTTGTATTGATTAAGCTCCTGGGACTACTGCCAGCAGCCTCTAGGATTAAATCAATAGAGTTTGCAAAAGTAAAAGCTTCTTTTGGAGGCACAGAATATGTTCGTTTATTTTTTTTAATGATAAAGCTTCAAGGAGAATCTTCACAGACAGCGGGGCCAGCAGAGGAAAGGGCCAGGCAGACCCAAATATTTAGGGATGTGTCCGGGGAGCATGTGAAGGAGCTGCGTTGGGGGCTTGGGACTTTCTGGAAAGTCTGTTTGACTTGGCTTGCCAGTGCAACAGCTGAGAGAGCTGGAAGACAGGGTGGAAGGAGCAGAAGGAATTGCTGAGAGGTAAAGAGAAATAAAGCAGATGTGGATTTATTTGCTCATTCAACAGACATTGATTGGGGTCCTACTAGGTGCCTGGCACTGGAAGGGGTGCTGAGAATGTAATGGTGAGCCAATTCTATGGCAAGTGTTCCTAGGAGGGAAGAGAAGGGGAGAGACACAGGAGAAGGTCATGTGAAGACAGAGGCAGAGGATGGAGTGATGTGGCCACAAGCTGGGGAACACCCAGACCCCCCAGAAGCTGAAAGAGGAGAGGAGGGATCCTACCCTGGAGCCTTCGGAGGGGGCTCGGGCTTGCCGATACCTTAATTATGGGGTTCTGGCCTATATAACTGTGAAAGACGACATTTCTGTTCTTTCAAGCTACACAGTTTGTGGTAATTCACCATGGCAGCCCTAGGGGATGAATACAGACAGTTCTATGAGGTTGGAGGTGCCTGTCAAAAGGCACAAGACACAATCATGCCAGAACATGACGATGTAGTGGGGAGGATATGAGATGAAGAAATACACCAAGTCCTCCTTCTTCCCTCCAATCTCCTGCTGATGCTTCCCATTGACCAAACCTTCCCAGAAGGTAGGAGATGAGACAAGAGCCAGCCTTGCCTCTCCCAGGACACTGAGCAGAATGATGAGTAGATATGTGGGGGAAAGGGCATCAGGAGAGTGGCAAAACACATCCCAGTGCACGAGGCCTTTAGAAAGTGGATATGGGTAGAGAAAAGAAGATTACCTAGGGTTGAGCCCCCGAGAAGACCAACATTTAGAGATGGAGTAGAAAAGGAGTAAAAAGGAGAGGCAGGAAGGTAGTAGAAAACATAAAAGGAAGGCGTGGCCAAGAAATCTGAGCCTAAAAATGTGGCCCTGGGATTTGGCAGCCTGGAGGTCTTTGGTGATCCTCACGAGGAGAGTTTTGGTTAAGTGATGGGGCTAGAAGACAGCCTGGAGGAGAAGGCAGAAGAAAAAAATCGAAGTGGAGAATTGGAAGCAACACATGGAGTCAACTCCTTTATGAAGGGAAGCAGAGAAATAGGTTGGTGGCTGGAGGGAAATTTGGAGACAAGGGTGGGCTTTCTAATGATGGGAGAATATTAATTTCCCTAAATTGGGTCATTCCTAGCAGTACGCCAGTATGCACTGGTATCTTCTCCCATCTAGGACGTTAGAATTCTCAAATGCCCATTTTGAGGTTTAGGATCACGAATTTAACATCATCAGCCCAGATCGTTGATTTCATTCAGGAATATACCTCTGTACAAGCACGGGAAAGGAAACTGGTTGGGTTCATCCAGGGATGGGCTCTTTCCAGAAGGGAAGAAAATGCAAGGAAGTGATATACAGCCAACCTGTATAAGGTTGACAAGGATGGACATGAAGGCAGGAGGGGGCGCCAAGAAATGGTGGGATCAGCGAGTGGTAGGGTTTCATGGGATGGATGTTTGTTTGCATTTAGGAGAGCTAGTAAGTTGGGAGGAGGAGAGTGGTGGCTAAAGAAAAGGATGCTGGGAAAGGATATTTTGGAGATGGCCGTGTTGCTTCTAGGCATGCGTGGCTGGAGTGCTTTGAAGTGCTTTGAAGTTCACAGGAGTCATTGTTGAAGAGGTAGGGATATCTTCCAGTGATTAGGAAGGAAGGGACCAGCATAGACCGTGGTCTTTCCAGTGGAAATTGAAGGTCATAGAAAGCAACCAGCTCCACCAGAGTCTTACTCCCAGCTTTTGTTTTCCTGTGAGCCTTAGTATCTTGGCTGCTGGGACTGCCTTTAACTTTGGACTCCCTGCTGAGTCCAGCGGTACTGGGAGGGACCTTCATGGCCTGTCTGGTTAGAAAGGGAAGAATTTCGGGGCGCCTGGGTGGCTCAGTTGGTTGGGCGACTGCCTTCGGCTCAGGTCATGATCCTGGAGTCCCTGGATCGAGTCCCGCATCGGGCTCTCTGCTCGGCGGGGAGTCTGCTTCTCCCTCTGACCCTCCCCCCTGTCATGTGCTCTCTCTCATTCTCTCTCTCTCAAATAAATAAATAAAATCTTTAAAAAAATTAAAAAATAAAAAAAAAAAGAAAGGGAAGAATTTCTTGACCTGTTAATACCCTTTCTTAGGGGCCTTCTCATTGGCTGCACCTGGTTTAGAGAGGGCCTTCTTCACCTCACCTGGCTTCTTGGTTATTCTCACCATACATGGATTCGGAGGGTCCTTTGTCTCACTTGCTTTCTCAGGGCCCTTCTCCTTGTCCTCACTGAGTTTCCTTGGGGCAATCATGGCAGACATCTCCCTGGGCTGGATTTTCCTTTTGTTTTGGGTACTAATTTGAAGCTGTCAGTGGTCTCCTTAGCCTAAGAGTTGATGGCCTTCAGGGAATTTCCAGGTTTGAGTTTAAGCGAAGAGGTAGATGAAATGCACAGAGAAGATGCCAAGGCCATGGATGATTTCACTGACCACTGCACAGGGTGACAGTACCACACGTGAGGAGAAGGACTTGCCTAGACAGAGTGAACATCCCAGGGAATGTGATTGTGTGAGCAGGTTATTCATCACAGCTTTGCTTGTAATGGAGACAAACTGGAAGCATTGAAATGATGATGCATTAATTCACAAGAATACTGCACAGCCTGTTAAAAGAGGGAGATCCAATATGTCAATATGGAAAAATGGGTCCAGTGTGGTGAAGGGCACAGCAAATGGCAGAACATTGCATATCACAATCGCATTTTTATAAAAAGAAAATACGATTTCATATCTTTGTTTTCATTCATTCAGTGAATGAATGAAATGAATGCTCATTTATTGAGCACTTGCTATGTGTTGGGCACTAGATGCTGGGGACACAGCTGAGAACAAGCCCCTAATGGGGCTGACACTCCAGTAAGCGATCAACGTAATAAGATAAATAAATAAAACGCGTAGTTTGATGTGATAAGTTGCTCAAATAATTAACAAAAAACAAGCAGGGAGGAGGGATGGCCATCTTGGTAGGGCTGAGACTTTAGACCTAATAGCCAGGAAGGTCTCACTGGGAAGATAATGTTTTAGTACCACCTGATGGATGCAAGGGAATGAGCCCTGCCCATATTTAGGGGAAGAATAACTCAGGAAAAGACAGCAGCCAGTGTAAAGAACATGTGTAGGGAAAAAATCTGAAAAATAGACAGCAAACTGCTAGTGGTGTTATCCGTGGGCAGTGGGCTGGGGTAAGGGCTTTTCATTTTTTAAATGATACAATATAAATTTTAAAACTAAAAAAAAATACAATAAGCATGTATTCTTTTTATAACTAAAAGCAGTTGTTATTTTAAAAGAAAGATCTTGAGAGCTGCCTGGGTGGTGTTTCTGTTCATGGTTCATGGCTCAGAGGAAAGTCAGTGAGTAACAGCATATAATAGGAACTCTGAGAATCAAGGAGAAAGAAAAGAAGCAGAACCAACAACAATTTTTTAGAAATTGAAGAAAGTTTTTAGAGATTCTCCATATCACGTAATATAATTAACCATCTTAAGGTGAACAGTTCAGTGTCATTTAGTATATTCACATCATCCTGTGACCACCACCTCCATCTAGCTCCAAAACATTTCCTACCCCCAAAAGGAAATCCTGTCCCCATGAAGCAATTGCTCTTGATTTTCTCCCATCCCTCTCCTCCTAGCAAATGTGACTCTGCATTTTGTCTCTATTAAGTTACCGATTCTGGATAGCCAAAAGGTCGAGACAGCCATCCATGGGTGAATGGATAAATGAATTGCAGTACATCTGTACAATGGAATACTACACAGCCATAAAAGGAACAAAGTACCTGGACTCACCCCTACGTGGATGGCCCCAAAAACATTATGCTGAATGAAAGATGCCAAACAGAAAAGATCACATGTTGTATAATCCCATTTATATGAAATACCTGTTGGAGATTTTTGCAACATTCATTTTGAGCCTGGTATTTGTGGAATGGATCGCGTACATTCACTGCATCCTGTTTTTGGAATGATTTCAGATTTGAGAGAGGGCTCAGTCAGCCATGATGGGAGTAGGTGCTAATGGTCTCCAGTGAAGGGAAGGGAAAGAGACTTAGATGGATAAAAAAGGAAGAAGAAAGGTTAATAATACTGGTAGCTGTAATTGTCATAAACATAATAATATAAGCATTGATTGCATCATCACAAGGAGATGAAACCATCTCATGCTTTTATAAGCATGTTAAGTTTTCTTGATATTAAGTTCCATCGCAGGAACCAGAGTAAATAATACCTAAACACATATTTATTGAGTACATACAAATGCCAGGTCCTGTTCTAAGTGTATTATCTGTGTCCATTCACTCTATTCTCCAAAGCCCTGTGTGGTAGGCACGACTTTCTGTAATTTATGTATGAGGAAATGGGCTCAGAGAAGGAAACTCTTTTGGCCAGAACCATGCCTGACCGCCAAACACTTTAACTACTCTGCTCTACGACTTCTCATGTAGATATTTCCAGTTTTCTGAGCAGAAGCATGATCCAGCTGCCCTGGGTAGACTTGTGTTGGGTGAATGGATAAATGTTGAAATTTCTTAGATTATATTAAAGAAACAAATGACAAATCACACCTTTTTGGTGTTGAGTTTTTAATTTTCTCTTCATTTGATTTTCCTGGTGACATAATGAATCCTTTTCTTGGGGGGGGGGGTCTCTACTCTAGATGTGAAATGTAGGTCTTTACAAATGTCTCAGAGAGTGTTAATACTTGACTCTGGGTTTGCTTGCCCTGCCCCAGGCTTGCCACGTCTGGGTGGATGTGAAATTAAGCTTCACCACTTGCCGCTGGCCATGGTGCTGAAAAGTTCCCAAGCAGCGCCCAGAGTTGCCCTTGGTCGTGTGTTGTCACCATTAGAATTTCTAGCTGGTGGGCTGGTGGAAAGATCTTTTCTAGGTTTGATTTTTGGTTGGTATGTGCGTTGGAGAGTTCGAACCCCGTGTCTGAGAACTGGATACTGTCTGGGTTATTGGAAGTTAAAATTTTCATTAACATAAGCCACTTAGGATGGGCTTATGAGGGCGTGGATTATTAGCATGCAGTAGTTGATCATTACTACATTAAATTGTGGCAGTTGGGACTCAGTTGAGGTCTAATACATTTGGTCACAACCATATGGTTAAGGCCGCAGGTGTACCAACTCCAATTTTTAAATAAAGACAAAACTACCCACCTTCTAATAAAGGTACGCTGCTGAGTGGTCTTTGGGGACCACCAGCTTGCAAGCATGGATCTTGGGGTGAGTGCTAGCTCTTCCAGTATTTCCTGTTTGATCATAAGCAATTTACTTAACCTCTCTGAGCCTTGATCTCCTTATCTGGAAAATGGGGTTTGCAACCCACCTTGTAGAATTGTTGCAAGGAATTAACTGAAACGAGTGTAAAATTCTTAGCACAGTGTCTGCCCAATGAAGCGCTCGATAAATGCAGCTGTAATTATGGTTGTTTTGCCTGTTAATGGCCCCATAATAGTTTATCATTTTGCCGAGTTAAATGCTGGCATTTGTTTAGCGAAGCAAGGAATATGTCCTAAACCCATACATCTAGGGCCCTGGTACCCCCCACTCTTTTCCTGGTAATTTGATGAGCATGGAACTAACATGAAAATAAGTTCTGTTTGGCTTCTCTCCACAAGTTCAACTGCCTGGTTGACTCACTGAAGTATCTGTTTCCTCAGAACTTCAGGCAGCCTCTATAGTAGACAAAAGGTCTTGATGAGTTAACAAACCTGATTTGATTTTCACAACAACCACAGGAGGGTGGGAATGAGATAGGGATGGGGGCACCATAAAGAGAAGAATGAATTACTTAGACATTCTGCAAGATCTTACTAAGGGGCTGGAACCATCAGCCATGCCTACTTTGCAAATTGATTTTCCTTGATGTTCTGGATCCCAAGAGCAGTTCCTGTTAGCAGATGCAGCCCTTCTTCCCTGGGAAAAATCACTTGGTCATTTCCAGTGTCACACACAGCCCCTTTCTGGGGCCTCTGTGGTCCTGATCAATCTAATTTGGTGTGTTGGGGGGGAGCTTTGCATACCCACACTTGCCTGCAGGGCTGTTTGCTATCCTGACTTCCACAAGCCATTTCAGGAGCCAGCTTTTCCTCCCATCAGGGATGCTTCTCTCCTTTCATCTCTTCTCCCCACACTCCCTCCCCTTGGCCTCTTCGGCTGGCTGATTATTCTGGATCCCGCTGACACAGGTGCTTTCTCCCCGAGCCAATCGGGGAGCAGGAAGGCTCAGTTCAGCTAGCAGAGGCATTGCTCACCGCAGCTGTGAGTTAGAACCCAGGCTTTCTAAATTGGGAGGAACAGGCACGACTCAGGGTTGGGCTGAGAAAGCGTCACCTCCCCCTGCCTGGACTACCTTTGACTTCTGCCTGGGATGAGGCATCTTCTCCCATGCCAAGAACCCAGTACCCCATCTTTGTGTCTGTGTGCTGGCCACATCAATGCATATTTCAAGAAGCTGATTGTGTTCTTAACATGCCCACCGAGACTTGGCATGCAACAGAGTGGGGGGAGAGGATGCAAAAACCAGGACCCACCCACCTTTCCTTCCTCATACAGGTGTTTATTGAGCACCTACTATAAAAACAGATGCTCTCTTAGGTGCAGAGAACAAAGCAGTGAACAAAGTAGATAAAAATTCCTACTTGCATAGAGCTTACATTCCAGCAGGGGAGACAAACAGTGAACAAGATAAAGAAGGAAAATAGAGTAGATGTTTGACCGGGGACAGGGGCCAAGGAAAAAAATAAGCAGGGGAAGGGGGCAAAGGCTTCCCTGGGGATGTGACCTTTGAGTAAAGACCTAAAGGGAGTGAGGGAGGGAACCATGTGGGTCTGTGGGGAAAATATTCCAGGAGAGAGAACAGCAGGTACAAAGGCCCTGGTGTGGGAAGTGCCTGGAGTTTGGGGAACGTGGAGGAGGCCAGTGTGGCTGCCGCTGAAGGAACATGGGGAGATGGAGGTCATGAGAGCAGGGAGGTGATGAGGGCAGGTCATGCTGGGTCTTACTGGCTGCCAAGAAGACTGGCTTTTCTCCTAAGTGACATGGAAGTCATGGAAGGCTGTGACTCCTTCCATGTCAGTTAAGCTGGAATTTTCTTTTCTGCATATTTGTCTCCTGCCAATTTGCTCTTATTTCATCAAGATCTTGGGTTTCTTACCAGCCCCCTTGCCTGCATGGGGCCAGAAGACTGGTCAGGAACTCCTGAAGTCTCCTCCTGGGGTCAGAATGTGGAGGAGAAAGCGGAGCCCCCACCACTCTTGAGATGACTCAAAGCCATAATTACCTGGTCTCCTCCTACCCCTGAAATAGATCTAAGGCAAACTTCACTGTGCACACAGATCCCCTGAAGATCTTGCTAAAATGCAGATTCTGACTCAGCAGGTCAGCGTGGGGGCCTGAGACTTTGCATTTCTAAAAGACGCAGCTGACGCTCTGCTGCGGCCCATTCGGTAGCAAGGGTATGAGGTCAATGTTGCAGATTCCCATGGGGGGCAGGTCTGTGGACATTAGCAGGGTCCGTGTGTGCATGGAGGGAGAAGGGTTAATATTTGATAGCCAGTATTGCCATGTTTGACAAGAAAAAGCAATAAGATAGGAGTGGGCAGCCTCTTTCCGTTCTCTCCCATGCTAAGGCTTCATCGCTCTACCCGGAGAGCTCTGGGCCTGAAATCCAGGGAACACTGGGCAATTGAAACCCTGATAATGCAACCCATAAAAGTGCTGCTTGCTGCCAGTCTTTTGGGACTCTTCCTGGAACCTCAGCTCAAGTCTGATGGAGAGGAAGGCACATCCCAGCTGTTTAGGGACAGGAGGCCACACACCCCCTTCCCTCCCAGGAGTGAACCAGCAGCTCCATACAGAAGTGCACAAGGAGCTAGTTGGCAGGGAAGGGAAGTAAAATCATCAGATTCAAATCGTGGCTTCAGAAGCCTCGGCAAGGGGAGGCCAGGAAAGGGCTTGGCGTTGCTTCTCTGTATACAAATATTGTCTCTTATTTTCTGGGCTGCAGGGTGAGGCAGAATGGAGTATTTGTGCAACATAGCCCAGCTTTGTTCTCTGTGCTCCTAATGACTGTCAGCTCAGAGGCAGGAAGCCAATCAGAGGCACTCGTCGGCAGGGCCGGCTTTTGTTGGCTCCCCAAATTGCCCTGAGTGTCAGATTTGCTTTTCAGAGTGTGCACAGAGCGCGGCTCAGACGCTTTCAGCTGGAGGCAAAGGCCGAAGCCAGTGACAAAGAAGTCCTGGTTTTCCTGATTTACTTAAACTCTTGCTCCCAGGTTATCCATTCTAGACTTTCTTTTCCCACCTGGAAAGTGAGTATATGCTCCAACTCCACCAGCCTATAAGATCCCTTGGTTTTATGGAGCTTCCAAAAGGCCAAACCTAACTCCAGGGCCAAAGGACAGAACAAGGCAAGTTAGGCTTCCAAGGGAGAAAGCTGGGAGGAGGCCATGGCTAAGTTCACCAAGACATGCTCTTTGATCCTTCCACAGAACAGTGGATTCCAGTGTTTCCAGGGGACACTTGGCAATACCTGGAGGTCAGTTTTGGTTGTCAGTAAGTTTTGGTTGTCCTAACTGGAGAGGAGGAGCTGCTACTGCTCATCACCCCCACCACAGAGAATGACCCAGCCCCAAGTGTCAGACGTGCCGAGGTGGGGGAGCTCTACTCCAGACTAACCAGTACCCTGTGGCTTTCCCTTCCGACACCCACTTCTCTACACCCAAATTGACTGGGCGGTGCCTCTGTGGGTCTGGCAGGGGGACAGGGGACATTCTGTTTCACCAGCTGATCAGCAGATCAGGCCCTAATGTAATGTGAGCAGGACAGACCCTCCCCAAGTGCAGACCCTCCAGCAGGACACCCTGGCGGCCTTGTCCACCCGGAGGAATGTTCCCAGGATGCAGGAAGGAGTTTGTGCCTGGAGAGAGAGGGAATGCCACCTCTGGAAATAGCCACACAGACTAACCCTTCCCTCTGTAGATCTTTTTTTTTTTTTTTAAAGATTTTATTTATTTATTTGACAGAGAGAGACACAGCGAGAGAGGGAACACAAGCAGGGGGAGTGGGAGAGGGAGAAGCAGGCTCCCCGCAGAGCAGGGAGCCCGATGCGGGACTCGATTCCAGGACCCTGGGATCATGACCTGAGCTGAAGGCAGTCGCTTAACCAACTGAGCCACCCAGGCGCCCCCCTCTGTAGATCTTGAAAGCTCAGCTTCTCAGAGGCTTTGCCCTGACCAGCATATTATTTTTTTTTATTGAGGTGAAATTCACATAACAATATTAACCATTTTTAAGTGACTAATCAGTGGCATTTAGTATATTCAGAGTGTTTGTTGTACATTATCTATCTAGTTCCAAAACATTAAGCAGTCACTCCCCAACCCCCTCCCCCGGCCCTTGGCAACCACCCATCTGCTTTCTGACTCTCTGGATTTGCCTGTTCTGGACATTTTACATACACAGAATTGTACAGTGTGTGGCCTTTTATGTCTGGCGTCTTTCACTCAGCATAATGTTTTTGAGGTTCCTCCACACTGTGGCGTGTATTAGTACTTCGTTTTTATGGCCGAGGATGATTCCGTTGTCTGGATAGACCACATTTTGTCCATCCATTCATCCACTGAGAGACATCTGGCTTGCTTCCACCTTTTGGCTGTTTGAATGGTGCTGCTATGAACATGTGTTTTGGTACCTGCTTTTCAGTTCTCTGGGGTGTATACCTAGGATATATATTGCTGGATCATATGGTAATTCTGTGGGTTTTTTGAGGAATCCCAAACTATTTTCCACAGAGGCTGCACCATTCCCACCAGCAATGCACAAAAGTTCCAATTTCTCACATCCTTGTCAACACTTATTGTTTTCTGGGTGGTTGTTTTTTTGTTTTAAATTCTAGTGGATGTGGAGTGGTAGCTCATTGTGGTTTTGATTTTCAGTACCCTAATGGCTGAGGATATTGAGAATTTTTGCATGTAGTTGATTGGCTATTTGATTATCTTTTTTGGAGAAATATCTACTTAAGCCATTTGCCCATTATTTAATTGGACTGCCTTTTGTTCTTGAGTGACAAATGTTCTTTATATATTCTGGATGCCAGGCTTATCAGATACATGATTTGCAAATATTTTCTCTCATTCTGTTGGTTGTCTTTTTACTTTTTACTTTTTTTGCCTGTTTTTTCTTTAGCTGATCGTGCTTTTGGTGTCAGATCTGAACACTCTATTTTTTTTAAAGATTTACTTATTTATTATTTGAGAGAGAGAGAGTGCATGTGAGCAGGGGGAGGGGCAGAGAGAGGGAGAGAGAGAATCTCAAGCAGACTCCCTGCTAAGCACAGAGCCTGATGCGGGGCTTGATCTCACGACCCTGAGATCATGACCTAAGCTGAAATCAAGAGTCAGATGCTTAACTTACCCAGGAGCCCCTGACGACTCTACTTTAAATTGCAACACCCAGGGGCACCTGGGTGGCTCAGTCGTTGAGTGTGTGCCTTAGGCTCAGGTCATGATCTCCAGGTCCTGAGATCGAGCCCCGCGTCGGGCTCCCTGCTCAGCGGGAAGCCTACTTCTCCCTCTCCCACTCCCCCTGCTTGTGTTCCCTCTATCGCTGTGTCTCTCTGTCAAATAAATAAATAAAATCTTTAAAAAAATAAATAAATACATTACAACACCCAACCTGCTTTTTCTCTGCATAGCATTCACCACCTCGTAACACTCTTTATGTGTAGTTATCTCACACACTCACTTCTCCTCCACAAGAGCAGAGATTTTTGTTTCTTTTACTGTAAGCTGTGTCCCCAGTGCCCAGAACAGGGCCTAGAGCCCAGTAGGTGCTGAATTAATATCTGCTCTATGAATGTTGGAGGTGAGATGGAAGAATAACATCTACATTTTCCTTAAAAAGTCATCTGCTGGGTCTTTAGAGCAGTGAAACTACTCCATAGGACATTCTCATGGTGGATGCAAGTCATTATACACTTGTCCAGACCTCCGAAAGTTCAACACCAAGAGTGAACCGTGATGTAAGCTCTGGACTTTGGGTGATAATGATGTGTCAGTGTAAGTTTATTGATTCTAACAAATGCACCACTCTGATGGGGAATGTTGATAACTGGGGGGGGGGTTGTGCATGTGTGGGGGCAGGTGGTGTATGGGGAATCTCTCTATCTTCTGCTGGGTTTTGCTGTGAACCTAAACAAACTGGAAAGATTTTCCTTAATTCCTCCATACTCCCTTTGAATATATGATTTTAGCTACCATCATAGCAAACTGCATTGTCCTTGCTCTGGAGCAACACCTACCTGACGATGACAAGACCCCAATGTCTGAACGACTGGTGAGTGATGTCTCTCTTGAGGGGTCTCTCTTTGCTTTAGAGGCAAGTTGTCATGACCATGGGGCAGAGGGCAGAGTGGGCTCTCAGTCTTGGAGCCAAGAGCTGGATCATGAGCCCCCCACCTGGGAAGCCTAAATTTCATGAACACCAATAATCTGGGGAGAGAGATGCCTTCATGACTCACCCCCCCCCCCCACCAGACCAGGCAAACCCAATGCTGACCAGGAGGGCAGTGGGTAACAAGTGTTCACGTTGTCCATAGAAACATCATATTAGAAACAAAATTCTTGTGGAAGATGTTGACTATACATTGGAAATGGAGAGAACAATACAATGAACCCCTCTAAGAACCTCTCACCCAGATTCAACTGTTGTCAAGACTTTGCCTTATTTGCTTCCTCTGGCCCCTTGCATTTCATTGGTTTGTCTTTCCTGGCCAAAATTGTTGAAGGCAAATCCCAGACAACTTGTCAGTTCATTGCCATATACTTACTTAAGTCTACATTGCTAAAAAATATAGGCGTTTTCTTCCATTACCACAGTGACATTTTTACACCCAGCACAACTTACAGCAGTTCCTTGGAACCATCTAAGACCTAGTCAGGAATCAGATTTTCATGGTTGTCTCAGAAAAAGCATTTTTCAGTCAGTTTGGTCAAACCAGGATCCAGGCAGGGTCTAGATTTTGCTATGCTACTTAAACCTTTTATTTTTTTAAAGATTTTATTTATTTTTGAGAGAGAGTACACAAGCACAGGCAGGAGGAGGGGCAAAGGGAGAAGCAGACTCCCAGCTGAGCAGGGAGCCCAACATGGGTCTTGATCCAGGACCCTAGGATCATGACCTGAGCCGAAGGCAGACGCCCAACTGACTGAGCCACCCAGGCATCCCTGCTTAAGCCTTTTAAACTAAAGCAACTGTTTTCACTCCTGCCCTTGACTTATGGCATAAATCAGTCCCATGACCCTAAGGTATGTCCCACATTCTGATGTTAGCCTGGTTGCTTGTATATGGTGTCATTTGGCTTGTTCTTCTATCCTCTCTGTCTCCTGTCATGGATATCAGCTCTGGGGGACGTTCATAGTCCTCGTTCAAATTTACTCATTTGGGGGCGCCTGGGTGGCTCAGTTGGTTGAGCAACTGCCTTCGGCTTAGGTCATGATCCTGGAGTCCCGGGATCGAGTCCCACATTGGGCTCCCTGCTCAGCGGGGAGTCTGCTTCTCCCTCTGACCCTCCTCCCTCTCATGCTCTCTGTCTCTCATTCTCTCTCTCACAAATAAATAAAATCTTAAAAAAAAAATTTACTCATTTGGTGAAACTCAGCAGAGCTGTAAACTAGCACTAAGATCCTTCTCGATCCCCCTATCCATCCCCAAGTGCCGTGGTTCCTCTCCTGGCATTCTGACAGTGCAATGAAGAAGACTTTTTTTCCTTTCTGTCACCTTTTCAGATCCAGCTGTAATAGCTCAAGGGTAGGTAGAGGGGCATGTAAGAATCCACTCGTTCATAATCCACAAAATATAGATGGTTCTCAAGACATCTAAATTTTAAGAGGTATGAATTATAACAGGTATTCTAAAACATATCACTAACCTATAAAACTTATGATTTCAAGACTTTTTAAAAATTTTTGTTTAAAATGAAGCTAAGTAAAGAGAGTCAGCTGGAAAACTAGGAAGCAAATAGTAGTACCATGGCAAGCTGATAGGGAAAGAATCATGAAGGCAGAAAGGATTGAAGCTTGAGAAACTTTGTAACAGATTGGAAAACATCCATGTAGGGGATCTGATGGAGTGGAGCTCATAGCTTGATTTCAAATATTATAAACTATCAGCTGGAAGCCAGAAACTGGCAAGTGGTTCAGTGAGGGGCTGGGGACCGGGACACTGGCCATTTGCCAGCAAATGCAGAAGTATTACTCCAATATTTTAGCAACCTGAATGGCTGTGCTGGTGCATATCAGCTGAGAACCTTCACGAGTGTCAGATCTGGGGGTGAGGTTGGTGTACAGGGTCTAACCTTAAAGGCCTTGAGTGGTGCGTGTGACAAACATACTGGACCAGTGCTTTCCAGTAGAATTTTCTGTTAATGATGGAAATGCTCTCCATCTGCACTGTCCAATATACTAGTCACTGGAATGTTGGCTACTGTGTCTGAAAAGCTGAATTCTTATTTTATTTCATTTGAATTAATTTACAGTTAAATAGCCACATGTGACCCGTGGCTGCTATAGTGGACACCACGGATCCAAACAAACAATTCTGTTTGACCAAGTGATATATGAGGTTGGCCAAAAGGAAAGAAGGAGGGTGTCTTCTCCATGCTTCTGCTTCTCTTGCAAAGTCTTCAGGCAAAAGAAGTCCGGGAAGGATGCGTTGGGGGGCAGTGGGTGCTGGAGGGTTGGAGAGGTGAGGAAAAATGGGTAGAGATTTCTGGATGGGCCAGGTCCCCAGTCATGCCACCCTCTACCCAGCCAAAGATCTTGACCGTACCTTCTCTCCCTTCCAGGATGATACAGAACCATACTTCATTGGAATTTTTTGTTTCGAGGCTGGCATTAAAATCATCGCCCTGGGGTTTGCCTTCCATAAAGGCTCTTACTTAAGGAATGGTTGGAACGTGATGGACTTTGTGGTGGTGCTGACAGGGTAAGTGTCACATGCTGTGTTTCTTAGAATTATCTCAAACTATAAAGACTTTGGAAACATCATGGTTGGTGTGTCCGGGCTGGGCTTGGGAAGGCTGAGTCCCCGTGCTCTTTTTCATCATGCCTTTGCCTTCTTGCACCCTGTCTTCATACCCTGACTGCATGTTGCAGCAGATGCTTTTGGTTACAATTAGAATAATGGCTTATTAGAGTTGACTGCTTCCAAAGAGCTTTCTGTGCATTCTCTCATTTAATCCTCACAGCAACCCAATGAATTAGGAAATATTAATATTCCCACAGGACCACAGAGAGATCCGAAGCACAGATATGAACTTGCCTAGGATCACCCTGCTAGTGGAACTGGAATTTGAACCTAATATCATGTGATTCCAGAACTCAAGGTTTTAACTGTTGTGCATGTGTGATCCTTTTGCCTCATTTGGAGACGCCTTTATTCCAAGTTGATCTTGATTTCCAGCTGGTAAATGTTTGTTGAGGACTTCTGGGTGCAACAGCTTGTGGTAGGGCTATGGAGAAAACCAAGCTAGATAAGGTACAGTGAGTGCCTTAGAAGAGTTTTTGGATCTGTATATAGCGCACCATAGTTGAAAGGTGAGTGTGTATACACTTTCCACCAAGGACCCTCTCTATAAGGTAATGCTAGCTGTTATGACAATAGAAAAAACTGGTTGTCTTACACACAACAGAAATTTATTTATCACTCACTGAAAGTCCAAAACAGTTGTTCCTTGCTGGCAGGGCTCTCTCCTCCAAGCAGTGATTGAGGGAACCCAGGCCCTTACCACACTGTGGCTCCTCATTGTTGACTCACAGCTTCCAAGAACTTTGTGCTTGTATGCATCAAACCACAAAAGAGAAATGAGGATGCAAAGTGATCCTAGGGAGGTTTTACAGGCCTGGCATGTGCCTCGTCCCTTCCTATTCTTTCGGCTAGAATTTATTCACATGACACACATCACTGCAGGGGAAGCTGAGAAACATTAGACTGTGCTTAGAAGAAAGGAAGGTGGATTTGCTGAGTAGCCAGTCAGGCTCTGTTAGGGACCCCAAAGTCCTGTAACAGATGCCAGCATAGACATTACCATTTTGTGCTGATTTCTGGCTCCTCTGTCCACCCACTCCTCTCCTCAAAGCTAAGACTGGCTTGTCTTCCAAGACCCCTATTCATTCCTCATAGTTCCCCTCTGTGGGGTCACAGTTGTCCTCAGTGGGGCACAGCTCCCCTCTATGGGGTCACAGCTGTCCTCTAGGGGGTCGTAATTCTCTTCTAGGATCAAATTTCTCCTCCAGGCTCTGTTGCTGTTCCAGATCCTGTCTCTTCTGGCAGATGTCATGGGTCTTAGGCTCCATGCTGTGTTGGCTGGGCTCCTGCAATTCAGGTTTTGAGCACATTTGTTGTTTCAGAGCAATGTTGCTTTTCCCAAAAGGGCTTTGTCATATTGGGCTGTTTTGGTAGAGGCATTCAGATGTGAATGGTCTGTTGTGGGTACCCTGGGCTAGCTCTAGTGGGCTTGAGTGCTCCCTGAGGGTCCTCTGTTGGTTGTTCCCATAGTCCTGTGGCTTGGGACCTTGGCAGGTTCCAAGGACATGTTGTGGTGTTGGGCACCTTTTTCTTACCTTAGTAGGAAACTTGTCTCTGAAACATCCTAATAGCTGACTTTGTTGTTGTTGTTGTTGTTAAAAGTGCATAACAAAGGGGCGCCCGGGTGCCTCAGGCCATTAAACATCTGACTCTTGATTTTGGCTTGCGTCCTGATCTCAGGGTCATGGGATCAGGCTCGCACTCAGTGGGGAGTCTGCTTGAGATTCTCTCTCTGTCCCTCTCCCTCTGCCCCTCCCCACTACACTCGTGCTTCCTCTCTCTCTCTTTAAAAAATAAATAAATCTTTTTTTAAAAAGTGCATAACAAAATATTCAGACATTCAAAAAATAGAGAATAATGTAACAAATATTTGTGTATGCAAATATTCACTCAATGAATATTTTTTGTGCACCTATTATATACCAGGCTCTGGGACACAGCAGTGAACAAAACAGAAAGAAGTCCCTCCTTTTGTGCAACAGATAGTCACGTAGTGAAGAAAAGCTAAATGAATGAATGAGTGAATGAATAAATATCTAGTGTGTTAGGTGGCAGTGAGGGCTACAGAGAAACATTCAATCAGAGGAAGGATGGGACGTGTTATGAGCAGGAGGGCTGGAAACCGGGGAAGACTTTATTGGGAAGGCAGTATTTGAATGAAAACCTGAAGGAGGTGAGTGAATGAGCCTTGAGGATAGCTAAAGGAGGAAAGTGACAGGCAGAGGGAATAGCACATGCAAAGGTCCTGAGGCTGGGCTGTGTCTGGTATGTTTGATGAGCAGTGAGGAGGCCAGAGTGGCGGGAACAGAGTAAGTGAGGGAGAGAGTGGAGGAGGTGAGGACAGGGAGGTGATAGAACAACAGCCTACCATCAAAATTCTTTTTCTTTTTCTTTTTTTTTTAAGATTTATTTATTTGAGAGACAGAGAGGGTGGGAGAGAGAGAGAGAGAGTTGGTGGGGTGGTGGAGGGGCAGAGGGAGAAGGAGAGAGAAACTCAAGCAGATTCCATGCTGAGTGTGGAGCCTGACACAGGGCTCTATCCTACGATCCTGAGATCATGACCTGAGCCAAAACCAAGGGTTGGACGCTCAACCAACTGAGCCACCCAGGCACCCCCAAATGAAACCTTTCTCATACAGTGTAAGTCCCCTGTGTTCTCTTCCCTGGCCTTGTTCATTCCCTTCCCTATGCAGAAACACTTCCTGAGTTTTGTGTTTATCATTTCCAGTTATGCATTTACCCTTTTATATAGGGTAAATAAGGGTATGAGAAATACGTAGTACCTATTTTACATTTTGACCACAAAAGTATATAAGAAATATATATAGTGCGTTCTTGCACAGTTTTAAGTTTCTCTGTAAACATTTCCTTCTACAGCCTTCCTTGTGCCCTCACCTTGTGATTGACAAGACTAGGTCTCATTCATCCATTTTCCCTGCTGCATAGTATTCTGCAGTATGAATATGCTACCATGTATTTATCTGTTTGGGTTGTTTCCAGCTTTGGGCTATTTTGAACCAAGCTGTCCCCTCACTCTTGCCGGTGGATTTCTCTAGGGCATCTACCTGGGAGTGGAACTGCTGAGTTGTGTACTCTGTGCATCCTCGGCTTCACGAGGCATTGCCAAATAACTCTGCAAAGTGGTTGTGCCAATTTATACTCCCTAGGGGCTGACTTTTGCTGGCAGGGGCTGGCTTGACCTTGCTGGCAGGAAGAAGCCTTAAAAAAAAAATCCCTGGTTTTTTATAACATGGTTCTTGGAACATCCAGAGAAGCTCTTTTACCATGCAGCATATAGTAAGCCTCAATAAATGGTCATTAAGTTGAAAGGCGGCCGTGTGATAAGTTAGTTAGCCACCGGGGCGTTTGCATCTGCTTCTTGATTACAACAAGCTGATCTTTTCCCCTAGTTTTTAAACATCTGATGAGGCTCTAGAGAAGAAATTCTCATCGGAGACAAATAGGTGCTAAGGATGAAAGCCTTAGAATTAATAGGATTCATGGACCCTCTGGAATTGCATGCAAAAATTACGTGTATATATATATATTTTTCTGGTCTGTAGTTTTCATTAGATTCTCAGGGGGTCCTGCTCCTAACACCATAAGGAGCCGCCGTTCTTTTCCTTTCTTACCCCTCTTCCTTTCCCACTTCATTTTTCCTGCCTTCCTTTCTCTTGCTTGTCTCCCTGTTGCTTCTCCTGTAATCAGCCACCCTTCCTTATTGTCTGCTGGTTCTGTCTCCTTCAAATCAAACACACAGCTCAAATTTCATTACTTCAAATTCCAAGGGGCTGCTTGGTCTCCTCTTGGGCTGCAATCGAGGAACAGAGAGTAGGGACTGCAAGCCCCACAAATTCGACCTTCTGCGCAGTGGTGCCACCAGGCAAATGCTGTACACTCTTAGTTCTGTGTTCCAGGGGGAGGGGACCTGAGTGTATTAACCTGACCTGAGACAACATGGCCTTAATGAGCACTTTTTGATTAACTCATTGTCTTCTTACATTTCTAAGCAAACCGCAGCATTAAAACACCATTCATTTTTCATGGATTCATAAGATTCTTGCCTTCTTCTTGTGTAAAGTTTGGCAGAAAGTATCGTACCCATGGAGTTTGGTTTGTTCTGTGTAGTTCAAGGCCTCAGAGAAATTCTAAGTTTGCAATTTTATCAAACCCCTTTGAAGTGTGCTTCTATTGTATTTGAAGTTCTGATCGTTAAATTGAAATCGTGTAAGAGGAAGATTTCAGAAGCTTGGCTGTATTTCTGAGATGACAGAGCTTTGACTGTAATGCTTAGATATATATATATAAACATCTGGGAGGTCAAATAATGCAATTGTGCGTGTTAACAAAGGAGATTGTGGACATGACCAGGGTAGGGATGAAGACAGTTGTTTTTGTGTTCACAGGCTTAGCCCTGTACCTGGCGTAGGTGCTCAGTAAAATAAATGGCTGCAAAGCGGTAATACTTCTGAGAGTCAGAGTGTTCTGGAAAATGCACTAAGCTGTTTATGGAGATGGGGACCATTGCATTGATATAGTTAAACAGCCCAGGAATCTATGACAGATACTCTGACATCAGATAAGGCATGGAACAGATGAACTCTGGGTCCTTGCCAACTCTGACATTTCATGACTCTGTAAAAATGACGGTTCCTTTTTGGAAGGTCCTACCAGCTGCCCCAGGCTTTGGGCAGTTTTGTTGAGGATCAGGAGTGAGGAAAATACCCAAGTACTCAGGGACCATCAGGAGAGGACGTTGGCTTTGGTTTCATAGCATCACTGAATTTTAGGACTCAATGGACTCTGGCAGGTCCAAACCCTTTATTTCACTCACAAGGGAGTTAAGACACAGAGAGACTAATTTATTTGCCCAAAGTCAAAGTTACACTGAGATGGTGGCAAATCAGGAAACTTCCAGAATCAGAAGCTGTGCTCACATTAAGGAGCCTAGAACCCCAGTTTGGGGGCAGTGGGAGTGGTATAGATGATTAATGCCCCCCCCTGCCAAGTTTCTGCCATCAGAGCCCTGCTTTTTCCTTACTTCTGTCCAAGTACCCAGCCTGTGGCCCCTTTCCAGAGATAGAAAGGGAGCCTCGATAGTAGCCCAGTTCCCCTTACACAGCTGAAGAAACTGGGGCCCAGAGGGTCAGAATGACGAGTCACACACCTCATGCTGTCTTCCCTTTGATCAGTTTAACAAACGTATGTCACCATTCTTCACTCTCTCCTCCTTTCTTCGCCTCCCATGTTGCTGTTCTGAGTTGCCTGAAAATAAAAACAGCATTCTAAACGCAACAACAACAAAACCAATTGGCACTCTAACTCATGAGACCAACTAACAGCTCCTATAAATACCAGCTGCATTTTATTTTAATGTTTGTCTGCATTAATTTCTCCCCCCGTGGATCAGTCACCCTTGGTATCAGAAGGATTCCCTACCATGGCACAAATGCTTCTTATCATTCAGAGAGTTTTATCATTGAGAGAGCATTGATCTTTTCATTGATCAAAGCATTTGGTTGTCATGATATTTGCTGAACTGTGTTTCACCAGGAACAGCCTCACTTCCTAGCAGTAGGAGCTAGCCTCTCCATCTTGTAATACAGTGACAGTGATAGTAATGGTGTTGGCTGCCATGCTATTTCCATCATTTATTAAGTATTTGTTTTGTGCCAGCACTATATTAACAGTTTTAATGTGCATTATCACATTTTAGTTGCACAAGCCTTTTTTAGAGATGAATCTGAGGCTCAGAGAGGTTAAGCTACTTGCAAAGGGTCCCCCAGCTAGTAAAAGGTGGATCAGGATCTCAACCACTTTACTGGGACAGTGCCCTAAAACTAGGATAACCTGAGACCCAAGTTAAGTTCAAAGAGCTATATTCAGCCCAGTATCCTTATGAACATAATACCTGTTATTAATAGCAGTGGGAACATTGACAAACTAGAACTTAGAAGACACTTTATAACATGATATACTATACATGTGTATATGCTCAGCTAATCTTTACAGCCCTCTGAATTAGGTACCACTATTACCCCCACTTTACAGATGAAAGCTCAAAGAGGCTAAACGTCTTGCCCAATGTCACTTACCTCATAAGTGGTGAACTCAGGTGGATCTGGAGCCAGAATCCATGTTCTTGAGTCCTACACTATTTCTTTAAAGTCAAGTATTCCAGGGAAGTCAGGAGGATCTTTACTTTTCTTCCCCATCTTGGACTCCACTATAGCAGGAAAAAAAAAATCGGCAAAAGAGATGTCCACAAATGGGAGACTGGCATATACCAATGGTTAAGACCTGGGCTTCAGAGTCGGAGGGATCTCTGCCAGTGAGGAACTTGAGAACGTACTTGGATCCCTCCAAACCTCAGTTTTCTCACCTGGAAAAAGGGAGAGCGTCTGCCTCCTCAGGCTGTGATAGAGATTGGAGAAGGCAACATTGTGGCCGACACTGTGAACTGAGCCCCTGGACCATTCTGAGTTCTTCATAAATGGGAGTTGATGAATTGAAGGGAAAGAAATTAGAACATATTCTTTTGGATGTGTGTGGTAGGTCCTGCAAATGCCCCAGTCCATATTCGTCCCACTCACCTCCGAGTTTACCTGTGGTGGGCAGTTCCCAAGCAAGCTAACCTCTTTGTACCTCCAGTGCTCTCATCTTTCTGCATCTGTGCTGGAGGGTGTTCTCCAGCATTGCAGGAGTTTGTTCAGCCCACATAACAGACGTTTAACACCCCCAGGAGCAGCCCTTAACCAGTGAGAGAGGGAGTCAGTGTATAAATAAGGCCTGGCTTCCCCATTGCTCAGTGAGAAGACTTGGAGGTGTGTTCTACCTCTCAAAGGGCCTTTCACAGGATTGAATACTAGTTGCTCACGATGATACCCATTCATTAGCGCACCCTTTACCGACTTCTTGCTTTCTAGTTTATCCCTTTTAATTCCAAGGATCATCTCCCAAAAGTCCTCGTCTTGGAGCCATAATAGTTTGAAGCCTAGCGGGTTAGAGATTTCAGCACCCTGGACAGCGCACAGCACACTTCACCAGCTAAAGACGTCCGCCTTTCTCCCTCCGCCCCTGACTGGAGTGGGGAGGGGACTGAGTGAGGACCAGATGGCCAGGTGACATTGCTCCATACTGAGCTTCTTGGCCATTTTCCTTGTGTGGCTGGAGAAGACCTTGCCATCCATCTCTCAGCAGGTTTAGGGGCTGATCGAGGTCTTGTCCTCTTGAATTGCTATGACAAACACCAGCCTGCCTCCAGAGAGGCATCTGGCCACTGCCTCTACAGTTTGCAGGGCAAAATGACTCCTCTCTTCTCACCAGGGCAGGGAGGCTGATGCCTGGCGGGCAGAGGAAATCTCAGCAGAACGGGAGGCAAGTGGGTGCCTGGGGCTGAGGCAGAGGCCGCCAAGTGAGAGACACTGCTTTGCTTTATGCAGGGAGGAACTACAGGCATTGGAGATGCTCTGTTGTTACAGAGGTTGTAGAAACTGGACAGTCTTCTCTCCAAGCAGGACCTGGGCCTGACTCAGAGACCACAAGCCTTCGCCTTCGGTGCAGTCATGTAGTAGAATGGTAAAGCTGAGGTTTGGGGGGCGGGGTCTAGGAAAATCAAAGCCCCATTTTTCTTGACTTCTCTGGCTATAATGAGCCCTTTGGTGATACCTGCCAATCTCAAAGGTTTAAATACCTTCTCTACCTATGTTCCCCAAACTTAAGTCTTCTGCCCAGAGCTCTCTTGCAGTCCCCATGTGGGGAGGAGTCCACAGACATCTCACACTCAAGATGTCCAAAACTGAACTCGTGTGCATCCTTCTCATATCTCTCTTCCTGTCTTTTTACATCATTGGATGGCAGCTCCATTCTTCCAGGGGCTCTGGCTAACAATCTTGACACCTCCTCCCTCATGGTCAATTCTTTTTCATATTCTGTAGGTTCCGTCTTCTTCCACCTCCACTGCCACCAACTGGGCTGAGCCATCATCATCTCTCAGCTGGCTTGTTGGAGCAGGCTGTGCCCAGGTCTCTCTGCCCCTGCCCTCCTCCCCCATAGCCTGTTATCAACACAAGCAGCCAGAAGGATCCTTTTAACACATAAATTAGATCAAATCACTCTTCTGCTCACATCTTTCTCATGGTTCCTGTCTCACTCAGTGTAAAAGCAAAAGTCCTCATCACAGCCCACAAGGACCTGCATGATCTGCCCCCGTCACCTCCCACCCTCATCAGCAGCCACACTCGCTCACTCGGCACCAGCTGCACCAGGCTCCTCGCTGCTCCTTGAACACTTCAGGCATGTTTCCACCTCAAGGCCCTTGCACTTGTAGTGCCCAAACCTGGTATGCTCTTCTCAATCCATTTCCTCATCTTTAAGACTTTACGCCAATGTCCCCTGGCTCCTTATCTACAATTCCAACACGTTTGACACTTCCTGTCCTCTCTTCTATTTAGATTCTTTTCTGTGCACTTGGCCGCTTTCCGACAAACTAGATATTTTACTTTATTTTCTGCCAGTCTCCTCCACTAAGTAAACTCCCTGCAGAAGGGGATTTGGTTTTTTCGCTCATGGCGCTATTCCCCCATGCCTAGAATAGTGCCTGGCACACAGTAGGTGCTCAACAGATGTTTTTGACAGAATGACTGAGTCGATGGTACCTATAACCTGCCAATGTTGAGGGAAGTGTCAGTGTATAATAAACTGGGGCACAGAAACCCCTTCCTAAGTGCCCCTGCATTTCACGGCACCTAGATCAGATGATGCAGTTTTGGAGGGCAGTTGGAAGTGTCAACTTCACTATTATATGTACTGAGCTATGATAAGCCCGCCCATTGGTTGTGGTCCTGCCCCAGGAATTATGGCGTGTCTTATGTGTTGAGCTCTCGATGGACTAAAACTCCTCTGGAACCAGCTTTGTTAGCTACTTTGCACTAATAAAGTGGCACAAGAATGAACAGGTTTGAGTGTGGGGGGGTGGTCTGAGCAGGGGTGCGTTCTCAGGCCTACTGTGTATGGTTGTGCAGGTTGCACACTGAACCAGACAGCTGGAGTATATTTTCTAAGTGTGTAACTCGTCTACATTTAAACTTCTTTCGGAGACATCACAGGCTAAAAAGTATCAAATACTTCATGCCTGGGAGTCCTTTCCACCCTAAGAAGCTTTGATTTTAGGAGTCACGTTTTTTTGTGGTGCTGAAGAGACATGATTGGTGCCGAAGGTCATGGGTTGTTTTGTTTTCACTGTTCACAGGCATATTTGGAGGCCACCCACAGAAGTTCAGGACATGAAACTCTGGCAGGAAACCTAAAACTCTTAAGTCCTGCTCTGAGCACTAAAATGTGGCTGGGGCTGCTTTCCTTTGCTTCACATTGGTATGCCAGGGACGTGATGTTGAATCATTATAAGATTGAGAGGACAGGACGGATCAGACTGAGAGGTCTTTGTAAACTAGACTGATGAGTTTTGATTCATAGGAAATAGCCCTGGATGTTTTCAAAACAGAAACTGCAAAGTGTGTAGCAGAACTGCATTCTATGCAAATCTGGACTTATACAAAATCATTGTTATGTAATTGGCACACATAGAAAAAGAAAAAGGATGAATATAATAATTAAATAGTGAGGTCATTTCTACCTGCCATTGCATTTAGTGAGTTTTTTCCAAGGAATGAACATGATTCATGTTCTTCCTAGAACACAGTATATCAGCTAGGAATGTTTTTCTCTTCAAGTAACAGAAGAGACATCTAGAAAGGGCTTTAGCATTAAGTAGAAATTTTTGTTATCTGATTTAGAAATCCACAAATCTGTAGACCGAGATTAGTTGAATGGCTCAGTAA
Source organism: Leptonychotes weddellii (assembly GCF_054177405.1). Taxonomy (NCBI): domain Eukaryota; kingdom Metazoa; phylum Chordata; class Mammalia; order Carnivora; family Phocidae; genus Leptonychotes; species Leptonychotes weddellii. The sequence continues at coordinate 7,789,328 of NC_138369.1, read as the reverse complement.
TGTCCTCCCACCCCCCTCAGTAGGTTGAATTTTGAACTCATGATTTGTTGCCCCAAGGTGGCAAAATGGCTGCCACATCTCCTCTCACGGCCTCACTCAAAAGCAGGAAAGTAATGACCGGGAGAGAAAACTCTCACTGGAGACTTTTCATTTTTATCTAGGAGAAACAAATCTTGCCCAGAAGTTCCCAGCAGGTTTCCTTCTACATCTGATTGGCTATACCTGGGTCATATGACCATTTCCAGCTTCAGGGCAGACCAGAAACATGCGTGTCTGGCATTTTTGCCATTTTATGGGAGGCTAGTTCTGCTTGTAAGAAAGATGAGGGAGAGGGAAATGGCTGTTGGGACAGTTAGCGGTATCTGTCACATGAAGCATACTACTGACATTCTTTTATATCATATATTACTGTCCACATTACACACGCTTATTACTGCCCAGCCTTAAATATGCAAAACCATACATATTGTACTTTATGGATGATTTAAAGGTTTGTTGAGGGTGTTTTTTGAGTCTATGCAATTTTTCCTTTGTGCACTTCCTTCAGAATCAGAACTTAACTCTCCCATGTAAGACGAAACATCACTTTGGGGATGTGGGTTCAATTCCTGGCTCTCCTGCTCAGAAGATGTGTGACTTCAGGCAAATGATTTACTCTTCTTAGTCTTTATTTTACTTATCTGTTAAATGAGGCTCATGTTAATACTTACTTAACCCCACTGAGCTGAGGTGAAGATTAGATGGATAATTTTTAGCAATAAAATGTAGTCAAGAGGAGGGAGAGGGGAAGGAGGATTCTTGTGGTGGAGCAAGTCCTAGAATTGAGGTGATCCCATGTCTGGGATGATTTGGGATGATAATGGAAATAGGAAGGGAAGGATGGATTTAAGGACTCTTTCCCAGAAAAAAGAACATTCCAGAACATGATAATCAACTGTTGACTGGTATAATGGTAGTGCCATTGCAGGGGCAAGGGGCACAGGGCGCTTCTAGTGAGAATTTATTTCAGTCATGCCGAAGTCCCTGAAAGACATCAAAGTCGAAATGTCATTTAGACAGACGTAGATAGGGTCAAAGCCTGCCTGGCCTGTCTGGCCTTGAGAGTCATCCACAAAGAGGTTGGTTAAGGCCAGAAAGTGCCTGAGCTCTACAGGCCTGGTGGTATAACGGACAGGAACATGGGGTCAGGGAGCACCCACACTGAGGGACCTGAGGGAGGAAGAGGATCAGGGAAGGAAACAGAAGATTCAGGGGACAGGTGGTTAGGAAGAGAGGCAAACCACAGTCAGCCACATGAGTTGCAGCCAAAGAGAGGTCTTCCCAAAGCTTTTGGGACTTTGTAATTAGGAGGAAAAGAGTGACTCTAAAGGGTTGTCCATAGCGGGGATGCGGATGCATGAAATCTTGGTGGCAAAGGTCTGATTGAAAAGCAAATGAAGGAGGAAAAGCTTTGGTAGTTTCTACCATCTGCACCAGGGGTTTGAAGGTTGGGTGACCTCATTAGGGGACTAGCTTGATTTTCTGGGTCTTTTTCCTCTCCTTTACAAAAGTTTTTTTGTTTTTGTTGTTATTGTTGTTGTTTTATCAGGAGACTGAAATGGTGAGCCTGTTTAGAAAGATGAAGAAAATGGGCATCACATATTATTATGTATTTCTTTCCAAATAAAATTCTAGTTACATCATACTGGAACATCTGGACAGATCTTCATGAAATGGGGAAGGTACATTTGGGATGGTTTTACTTGGTGATATATAGGAAATTCACTTGAGAGGCTCTGTCCCATAGAACTAGGATATGATGCACCAGGGCAGCAGAAATAAAGGTTCAAACTGGCATGACTTCTCGGTAGTGATATGTCTGGTGAATTTTGGTTTCAGAGGTGAGTCATACATCAAGAGGTACTCGGATAGTAGAGGCTTCAAGTTGCAACCTTGGTTTGCCAGTCAGCTTCTCCTTGTGCAGGCAACTCTAGAAGAGGGGGCAGCCAGTACACACACACGGTGGTTAGGACAATGGGCTCGGGAGTTTGAACAGATTCAACACACAGCTCCGTTCCCAAGTTGTGTGATCTTGGGCACGTGACTGTGCCTTCCTGAGATCTTAGCTTGCTCACCTGGAAAACAGGATATCGTGCTCTACCTTGTAGAGTTGTTTGAAAGGTTTAATGAGCTCATGTCTGACACGTGGCGGGGTGGGTTTATGGATGGTATTTACTGAGGGATGGTTTGAAGAGAAAGGGAGAAGGGCTTTGGTGTTTCTGTGGGCCTCAGCTTGCTCATCTGTGAAATGGGAATAAGAGTTGTACCTACCTCAAAAGGTAGGATTCCATGAGGTAATACATGTAAAGCACTTAGAAACTGGCACGGAATAAGTGCTCAGTGCTGTTAGCTATTCTAACACTAATAACTATAATTATAATGATGATAATAATTATGAGTGCTTCTCCAGGCCCAGTTCCACAGACCAGTTAGTTCGCTGTAGAGAACATTGGCTCCTGATAATTTGGCATGCAACATCTAACCCCCTCTTCCAATCTGGGGAGAACCCCCCCTTCATGAGTAGTACTCCTGGATCACAGGGCTCCACACTCACTCACAAACCGAAGGTTTCAGGAAGGGGGAGTCATCCTCTCTCCACCCCTTGGTTCAAACTCAACCAGTCACACACTCCCTGACCCAGGAATTGGAAAGCAGAATGTTTCAAACACGAAGGGATGATTCTGGTTCCTTCCTGGCAGCGTGCTGCCATGGGGTTTGTCAGTCTGGCTGCATTGCTCCTGCCCACTTTCCAAGTCCCCTCCTCTGGACTCCGGCTGTTTATCTGAGCTTCCTAAAAATCCCTTTGATGCCTAAGACAGACAGCTGGTTTCTGATGTTTGCAATCCAGAACTCAAACTGATGCTGGGACAAAGATTTGAAGGCCAGTAGCTTGTTTGTAGATCCCAGGAAACACAGATGGAGAGTAGAGGAGTGAGAGAGTGAAGAGAAGACAGCCAGTAAAGTTTACATTAGCCAATGAGTTAGTGCCCTTGGCAGCTGGTGCATGCTTCATCTCTCTGGAGAACTTTGGGAGGCAAGCAGCACACGTCCCTTAGAGTTAGCTCACCTAAGGAGCAAGGGGGCTGGGCTGGGAGATCCTCCTGGGGCATGAGCTCCCGGGCTCTCCTGGTTTGCCCTGCACTCAGACTAAGCATGCTTCTGTGGCCAGAACATCCTAGATGTTCAGAGTGAGTGATGTGGGACACGGACACAGCACCACAGTGTCTGTCTTGATGGCTATACTTAGCTGGTTCTGCCATGAGTTGTGGCTCAACTCCTTAGCTTTCCTGGTGAAGCATTTTGGGGGTCAGTTCATCTTTAGTCTGCAGCAATGAGAGGAAAACAAGGCTCACCCTGTTGGCCCCACATGGGAGGTGAGAACAGCTGCTCTGCAGGGAAGGGATAAAGGAGGGGCAGCTGAAAACCGTTCCCTTGACCTTCGGGGAGTTTGGGCTCCACTAATATTCTGGAGACAGAGGACTCTCTCCTTCCTGGCCTGATGGGCTCGGGACTTCTGTGCAGAGAAGAATAGAGGTCAGGTGAATAAAAGGCATAGAAAGTTGAAGCAGAGGAGCCAAAGAGGATCCAGGTGGGATCCGGGGCCCGAGATTGGGGATGAGTTAGCAACATTTTGCATTGTCTTTGGCTGGCAGCGATGAGTAGAATTTGTTCCAGAAAGGGAGAAATGAGCAAACTGGGCTTCTCTCACGATGAGGTGAGAACTGCATTAGCAGGGTAGTCTCTCCACTGAGGATGGCACAGCAACCCATGTATTCACACCTGAATAAGGAAGAAGTGTTGTTCTTAAGTTCCTATTGTGGAGTTCTTGTGTGGCCCAGGAATGGCGAGTAACAGAAGAACCAACCTGTGGTGGCTTAAACAGATGGGGGCTTATTTTTTGTCATATTACAAAAAGTTGGCAGTGGGTGTTGGCTGGCACACACTGGCATCTCTTGGCCAATCTCTTGGCTTTCTCTTTGCCTTTACCTCATGGTTGTAAAGCGGTTGCTGGAGCTTTTACCATCGTGTCCACTTACCAGGCAGGAAGAAGCAGGGACAAGATGACCCCATCCAGCTCTGCCAACTTTTACATCAGGCAGAGCAAAATCTTTCCCAGAAACCATCCACCGAGCTTCTACTTACATCTCATGGCCAGAAATACGTGCATGGCCACATCCAGCTCCGAGAGAGCCTGGGAAAGTATTTCACGTTTCTAACCATTCTAGAGACTGTTCTAACTTTTGATTTTGTATATGATTAAAGAGTATATTTAAAGTCGAATGTTTTATTTTAAAACTGTCTTCATTCACCTTATAATCATCTCTTCTGTATGATTCTTCGTTATCAGCCATCTATTGCCATGAGAGTGCTGTGTAACAAACAGTGCCAGAACCCAGTGGCTTAAAAGGACAGCGTTTATTTAGCTTATGGTTCTGAGGGTTGGCAGTTCAGTGGGGTGCTTCATCTGATCTCAGATCAGCTCATTTATGCATCTGTGGTCAGCTGTGGGGCAGCTGGGTGGCTCCCCTGTTGGCGTGTTGGCTGTCTGTAGGCTGGTCTAGGATGGCCTTGGCTGGGACCACTGTGCTCTGCTCCATGTGGTCTTTTCCTCCAGCAAGCTAATGTCGGCCTGTTCATATGGCAGAAGCAGGGTTCCTAGGAGAAAGAGGGAGTACACAGGCCTCTGGAGGGCTAGTCCCAGGAATGTGATGTCCTCACTTTGGCCACTGATGGCCAAAGCAAGCAGTGAGGCCAGTCCCGATTCAAGGGGTGGGGCAAGAGATCTCATCTCTTGGTGGGAGGAGCGATACATCATATTGCAAAGGGTGTGTATCTAAGAAGTTATTCACTGGGACCATTGAGACCCTGATTTCTGTTCCCTGAGGACTTCTTTCCTGACTTCTGTTAGTCATTGGTGCCACACCTTCTCCTTCCTTTTAATTCTTGACTCGTAGCAAGAAACAGGGATGACATGTTATTGTTACCATGTCAGTCACACAGTGAAAAGGAGAGAAAGTGTCAACAAAGGCTCTGTTGAGAGCCCAGGGCCCATCATACGGCCACCTGGGAACTAAAGGTGGGGAAGATCACACAGCTTTTATCAAATCTCGACTTGATACCTGAGTTTTGAGCCCTCATGGGCAGTTGAAGTGAGGGAGCAGATTTCTTGCCTGCTATGTAAACCCAGAACAGTTCACAGCCATGCAGCCTGGCTCCTTATGTCAACTGGGCTTTTGATTTCTTTCTTTTCTTTTTTTTTTTTTTTTGAAATGTCACCTGCTCCTGATCAGAGCTGGATGGAAACCTCCTCCAATTCTGTCAGCTCAGGGGGACAGAGGCCAGACTGGCCGACATCTGTGCAGAGACCGTTTCCCTAGCCTTTCTTCATGTCCTAACTCTGTTTTGCTTCTGCCCTCTTTTTAAGCAACCTCCACCTGTCTTCCCTCCCAAAACTCCAGCTTTATGAGAACCCAGGCCAACAGGAGGTCAACCTCCAAGAAAGGAAATTGCCATTAGCTGAGCACCTGTTATGGGCCACGCCCCTTACACACCTCATCGCCTTCAAGCCTCCCCACAGCTCCATGAATATTATCGCAGTTGAGGAAAACTAGATCCAGAGAGGAAGAGTCACTTGTCCGAAGTCACACGGATGGGAAGTTCTGGAGCCAGGACTTGGATGCAGATCCACCCCGCTGCAGAGCCAGGCTTCCTTCTGTTCACAGTTGCATTTTATTTATTTATTTATTTATTTGACAGAGAGATAGAGAGCACAAGTAGGCAGAGGGAGAGGGAGAAGCAGGCTCTCTGCCGAGCAGGGAGCCAGACGTGGGGCTCGATCCCAGGACCCCAGGATCATGACCTGAGCCAAAGGCAGCCGCTTAACTGACTGAGCCACCCAGGCGCCCCCACAGTTGCATTTTAGAGGGAGAAAATAGGGAGAGGGATGCCAGCTTCCTCCATCAACAGCTTCAGCTCACTCATCCCAGGACCTTTGCAGAAGCCGTTGCCTGTGTCTGGAATATGCTCTCTCCTCTGTGTCTAGCTAATTCTGATATTTAAAGTATTTAAATGTGATATTTAAAGTATTTAACAACTGGAATGACATGGGCACTGACCAGTTAGAAAGGAAGCTCCCCTTTTGTGCCAAGTGTAGACCTTTAGTTTGCTGCACCATAGGAAGGTCCAGGGGACTTGGAGGGGGACCGAGGTGCCAAGGGGAGCATTCACGGGACTCAAGGAAGTATATATTTACTGGTATTAACTATCTCTTCCTCCAGAAAGCCTTCCTGACCTCCCTACACCCTGCCTAGTATCAGGCCAGTGTAGGTCCCTTCTTTATGGGATCTGTATACTGGGTGAATCACCCATCTTCTTCCTCTGGAGGACACAGACTGAACTCAGAGCCTAGTACAGAACCTGAGAATGATGCTCAGTAAACATCTACTGAATGAATGAATGAATGAATGAACGAATGAGTTCGTAGCTGGTGGTAGAAAGAACCATGCCCTTTGGCAGGTTTGCCCAGGCGTTGGTGAGGGATGGACAGCGGGAAGCATGGGACATCCTTAATTTCAGTCATGTTGCTCTGAAGCCTGAGAGAATGCCCAAGACGCGGGAACAGCGAAGGTCCCACTCTCAGTTTGGCCTCACTCAGCGGACTGTGCCTGCCGAGGGGCATCCTGGGAAGCCAAGAGCAGTGGGGGCTTTGAGAACACAGGGATTGGGGAACAGCCCCTAATTTTACATTTCCTACTCCTTTGTAAAGGAACGGGCAAGGCTTGCATGTTTTTAAACTGTAGATTCAACAGCAGAGCCATGATCAAGAGCTGGACCCTAGAGTCATACCAATGTGGGCTTCCTCAGTGTCCAGCTTGGGGACCTGGGGACATTACAGATCAGCACTGACATTCAGTGAGAGCTTACCATGTGCCCAGTGCTGTCCTCAACATCGAGTAGATTATCTCATTTAATCCTCCAAGTATATCCCTCTCTGTAGGGGCTGCCCTTGTCCCCATTATACAGTTGGGAAAACAAGAACAGGCCCGAGGAGGGCGCGTGGCCGGGCAGGAAGCCGGGTGAACCTGGGCAGCTGGGTCCTTCGTGCTCTCCTTCCCTGCTCTGCTGACCTCTGGTGAATCTTCTTGCCTCTCTGAGCCTCAGCTTCCTCATCTGCTTGTCGTACCTCATTTGCAGGGCAAATAAAGGGGTCAGTAATAATGGGGACCACAGGTGAAGCGCTGGCTGTGGCCATGCTCTCTGCTGCAAGGACCTTTACAAGGACCATCCCATTCAGTCCTTGCTTCCCATGAGGTGCAAGCTGTCGTCCCCATTTTACAGATGAGAAAACAGAGGCTTGGAAAAGCTAGAGCCTTTGCCTCAGGCCACACAGCTAGGAAGTGGAGGATTGGGATTTCAATGATGAAGCCTGACTCTTAAAGCCACAGTCAATAAATGGAACAGAGGATGCTGATTCCAGGATTATCAGATGCCGGAATTAGGGAAGTGAAGACTCCGCTTCCAGGCTGCATGACTTAGCTCCAAGAGGTCGTGGCTGGTGGACCTGCCAGGGAGAGTTTAGCTAGATACACAGCAACATTTTTCTTGCTAATACTAATACTACTACTACTAATAATTCCTCTTATTTACTGTGCATGTGCTCTGTGCCAGGGGCTGCCTGAGCCCTCTGCATCACGCCTGTTCGCTCCCCTGACAGCAAGACCTGGGTGGACGCTCTGACCTGCACCCTCAGCCAGACCAAGGCCAGCCTTAGCCCATCTCAGGCCCTTGATCCAAGGCTCTTGGTACAAATCGGTTTCCATGTTTCTAGAGGTCCATCTCCAGCTGACACGTGAGGTGCTGAATCAAATATCACTCCTACAAAAAGCTTTCATCATTGTCACCCAGACCTGCCACCCTGTTTGTCTCAGAAAAATCCGTCCAGGGGTGCCTGGGTGGCTCAGTCAGTTAAGCGTCTGCCTTTGGCTCAGGTCATGATCCCAGAGTCCTGGGATTGAACCCCATGTCGGGCTCCTTGCTCAGTGGGGAGCCTGCTTCTCCTTCTCCCTCTGCCTGCCACACCCCTTGCTTGTGCTCTCTCTCTCTCACTCACTGTCTCTCAAATAAATAAATAAAATCTTTAGGGAAAAAAAGAAAGAAAAAAAATCCGTTCGGGTGCTGGGGCCCTAAGCCTCAAGGGCTTCCTCTTTTTCTCCATTCCTCTTTTTGTCAGGCCCCACACCTAGCCTATTAGCGAATCTTGTTGGCTCCATCTCCAGAATCTACTCAGAAATCCACCCACTTCTTACCACCTTCATGGCCCCCTCTCGTCCGGCCCCCATCATTGCTCTCCCTGTATCTTGGTCTCTTAACTGCTCCCCTCGCCTTTTCCCCACAGGCTGTCCCCCTGCAGCAGCCAGAGGGCGCCTGTGAGCCCCCAAAGGCGGCTGTGTCCGGCCTCTGCTCATAACCCTCCATGGCTCCCACTTCACTTGGAGGAAAAAACCTAAGTCTTCCCTGTAGCCCACAAGCCCCTACAAGCTCTGCCCCATCCCCTGCCTGCCCCTATTTCCCGCCGGCTGTCCTCCTCACTCACTGAGCTCCAGCCACATGGGCCTCCTTGTTATCCCTTTTTTAAAAATATGTTTAAAATTTATTTATTTGAGAGAAAGAGAAAGCACACAAGCAGGGGGAAGGGCAGAGGCAGAGGGAGAAGCACACTTCCTGCTGAGCTGGGAGCCCGACGCAGGGCTCAATCCCAGGACCCCGAGATCATGACCCAAGCCGAAAGCAGACACTTAACCGACTGAGCCACCCAGGCGGCCCTCCTTGTTGTCCCTGAAACACATCAGGCATGGTCCAGCCTCAGGGCCTTTGCACAGACTGTTCCTTCTGCCTGGAAGGCTCTTCCCCCACGTCTTCACCTGACTCTGCCCTCATTTGCTTTGCTCAAATATTCTTCAGAGCTATAACTTGCTCGCCCCTCTCCTGACATTCCCACTCCCTCTTCTCTGCTTTATTTCCCTCCACGCTCCTGATGAGCAGCTACCAGACCACATTTATTTATTATCGGTTGGTTATTGTCCAACTCCGCCATGAGAATCTCAGCCCCATGAGAGCAGGGACTTCTGTCTCTTGTATTTGCTGCTGTGTCCCAGACGTAGAACCGGACTTGGCCCATAGCAGGTGCTCAACAAATAATCCATGACATGAATTTTCCCAATAAAATGCTCCAGGGGCTTCAAGCCCCTGCCTCAATTCGTGCCTCCGAGGCACTGGCCCTTCTGTGCCCACATACACTGTTGTCTCTCCCTGGCTATCTTGTCTCATTGTTTTTCCTTTAAAAAAAAAAAAAGTTGAATTGTGGTGAAATACACCTAACATAAGATGTACCCTTTTAACCATCTTTAAGTGTCCAGCTCAGTGACATTAAGTACGTTTGTATTTGTCATACAGCCATCCCCACTCTTCATCACCCAGACATTCTCATCTTCCCAAACTGAGCCTCTGTCCCCACGAAACACTAACTACCCCCCTCTCTCCCCCAGCCCCTGGCGCCCACCATCTACGTCCTGTCTCTATGGTTCTGACTCCTCTAGGGACCTCCTGTGAGTGCAGTCACGCAATATTTGTCCTTTTGTGACTGGCTTCTTCCACTCAGGATGATGTCCTCCGGATTCACTGATGTTGGAGTAGGTGCCAGCATTTCCCTCCTTTTTAAGGCTGAACCATATTCTATTGTATGGACATACCACATTTTGTTTATCCATTCATCCATCGGTGGATATTTGGGTTGCTTCTACCTTTTGGCTACTGTGAGTAATGCTGCTATGATATTTGCATGAGTGTGCAAGTAGCTATTTGAGTCTTTGCTTCTGGCTCTTTGGGGTGTAGACTGGAAGTAGACTTGCTGGATCGTTGTTCTGCCATCGTTTAAAAATCAAGATTTAACTCACTGGGGCCCTGAAGGTTTCACCGGCTAAAGCTTTTCTCTAACCTTTCGGAACTAGAAATAGGGGTGGGGGGCAGACAGCTCTTGCATCAGCTGTTTTTAAACACACGGGGAGGAAGATGGATGAAATCCCTTCCTTCCCACCCCACCTGCTGTGGTATCTCAGGGTACCCCTTGTTTGGGGAAGTGGCTGTGGCATCAGAGAGAAAATGTGTGGCATCTGAGACACAGTATGGCAAGTGGCTGGGAGCCCAGAGAAACCAGGACAGACACGCTGGGGACGTGGACTGGAGATGGAGCTAATTTTAGTGGCTGGAGAGGCTGCAAAGAGAGAGAAAGAGAGAGAGAGAGAGAGTGTGTGTGTGTGTGTGTGTGTGTGTGCGCACATGCACACATGCGTGCACGCGCAGTGACAGAGGCCTCATGGGGGAGGAGTTGCTAGATAAATCAGCTTGGACAAAGTAAAATAATGGGCAGGAGACCGAGACCCAGCCCAGGGGGTGGTCAGCACATCTGAAGGTGTAAGCCCCAGGGTCAAGGTGAGGGGTAGTGTTAGTCAACGTTCAGAATATAGAATCGATTGTATTTATGGAGGCTTGATCTGGGTGAGGCACTGTTCACCCATGTCATCCTGACCACCATTTATGGGAGAGATATTGTTACTGTCTCTCTTTTATGAGCAGGGAAATTGAGGCACGGAACTAAATACCTTCCCCATCAGAAGCAGAGAATGAGCCAAGCAGAGAGGTGAAAATGCACGGTCAGGGGAAAAATAAAGACAGATAAGAAGAAGGCCCTTAAGGCATAGGAGTTGGCTCTGAAATCCTTGAGGATAGTCAGGTTGAAGGGAAGAATGCAGGTGGCAGAAAGTGGCCGAGCACTGGATTTGGGAATCAGGGTAGACGTGGATGAGAATTCTGACTCTTCTGCTCACAGGCTGCGGGGCCGCTCTGACGTGACTCAGTTTCTTTATCTGTGAAACAGGATGATGCCACCTGTCTTTCAGCATTACTGTGAGGATGCAATGTGCCCAGTAGGGGGCTTGCTCCAGAGTAAATTCTCAGTATATGGTAGTCGTGGTTTTTCTTGTGTTTGGGGACAATATTAGTGGATAAAGGGGAATTTTTTAGGAGGGGAGGGGCAGTGGGAGAGGAAGAGGGAGAGAGAGAATCACAAGCAGGCTCCACACCCAGCGCAGAGCCCAATCTCACGACCCTGAGATCATGACCTGAGCCAAACTCAAGAGTCGGACACTTAACTGACTGAGCCACCCACGCACCCCAAAGGGGAAATTTTTTATTCACTCAAAAATTGCTTACTGAGTTCCTACTGCATGCCAGGCCCTCAGGATATAGTGGTCAACAGGACAAGCCTGGTTCTTGCCTCTGTAGAGCCTCAGTATAGCCATATTGCATCCTCAGCTTAATCATTCTCTGAAATTGTGATAAGAATACCAGCAACTAGCACTTACTATGAGCCAGGCGCTATTCTGAGCCTTTTTAAAATAGTAGCTCATTTAATCTTCACAAAGAGCCTGTAATGTAAGAACTGTTATAATCCACATTTTATATAGGAGGAAACTGAGGCACAGAGAGGTTAAGTAACTTGCCCGAGGCCACACGGTGAGCGAGCGAGTGATGGAGCTGAGATTCACATGCAGGAGTGCGGTCCCCGAGTCTGTGTTCTCTACCATTGTGCTTTCCTGTCCCTCTGATAGAAATAATCATTGGTCACTTTGAACAATTGCTACGTTTCCGTGTCCTTCACACACACCTCATTGGGCCTTTGCAACAATCCAGTGAGGCTGATTTTTAATGATCCCCATTTGATGGAGAGAGAAACCGAAACACAGAGAGGCTAGAAGCACCTTGTTCAAAATCCTGCAATGGGGACTCAGGGGTTGCAAATTCGGGGTGGCTTTGGACCCCACATCCCAGCCTCCAGTGATTCATAGAGAGATGGCTTTTGTTGGTGCCTTTTATTCTGTTTTCTCTGCTTCTGTATGAAGATAAACACCCTAAGCCCCTTCACTGTAAACTGTGGGATATAATTAGTTAATGGAAGGTAAATGCTTTAGAGATGGAAATTGCTGGGCTTTTCTTCCCCCCTCGGCATTGTTGTCTGCATGCTAATAAAGCACCATGTGTCTTCTGTCAGACATTTTCGACAAATTCTATTTTCCTCAAAATATTTTGCCAAAGAAAGTAGCAAGCGGGAAGGAAAGAGACACAGGCAGGGAGAAAAGAAATCCTTCTCTCGGGTTTAGATAGAACAGCAGAGTGTTTCAGAGCACCGATCTCAAGTTTGGTAGATGCTAGTTGGGGACTGACTTCTCAGCAGGCTGGGTGCCTCGGTTTACCCACTCGTCAAATGAGGAGGATCACCTGATCCACCTCTCACTGGCCTCTGGACTCTCTCGCTAGCTCTGTCTAATCTGCCATTAACCACACCCATTAAGTTTTCCGTCTCAGGCATTCGCTTTTTCATCTCCATGGGTTCTACCTGATCCTTTCAAACCGGCTTCATCTTTTATAGTAGACTGTCTTCCTCCAGCAGGATTTCTCCACCTCAGCGCTGCTGATGTTTTGGGCTAGATAACTCTTTGCTCTGAGGGGCTATCTTGTGCGCTGTGGGAGGTTGAGCAGCATCCGTGGTCCCCACCCAGCAGATGCCAGGAGCACCGTCCCGCCTCTCCCAGGTGGTGACAACGAAAAATGTCTCCAGATACTGCCAAATGTCCCCTGGGTGTCAGAGTCCCCGCCGGTTGAGAATTGCTTTATAGATATTTTCAGGCGTGTTTTATATTTCCTCAAATATGGCACACAAATAATTCTTTCATAATTAGTGTCTGATAATGCAAATATCTAAATTCCTTATGGCTTTTCTTCCTGTCTCTTGTTTTGAGGGTTTTCCTATTCTTGTTTATGAAGCTCAACATCCTTGAGACGATGTTAGGGGGAATTCTCTGGGGCCTGAGATAAAGGTGTATCCTCCCTGGAAAATATGCATTTACTTCCTTCCAGGTGTCTGGGGTGCTCCCATTCCAAGGCCATCTTCAACTTTTGGACCACCCACTTGTTGAGAATTTAAGACACCAGTGTTTGCAAAGGCCAGCTTGTGGTTATAATTTTGCAGAGACTTTTATTTTTCTCCTTCTCTGCTGGGTACCAGAGTAACTTTCTTGAAAATCTCTGAGGAAGAGAGGATGGAGTAAATTGGCTTCAGGTTTCTTACCCTAAAGCAGTAGCTCCTTGGGGCCCTATTCTAATTCAGGGGGGTCTCCTTTTAGATTCTTAGTTTTCGTGGACCTTGGGCTTTGCCTTTTGCCCCTGCTCCCCAAGAGGCCATGGACCTCGAAGCAGCTGTTTTCTGGGTTAGGCAGATGCCCTCGGAGCAAAAGTGGTTTTGATACTCTGCCTGCTTCCTGGAGGTTCCTGGTTTCACTTGAATTTGAGGCTGATAATTATCTAGTTAAATTATCAGGCCTTCCATGCTTCAACACGAGGGTCTTTAGATTTTATGCCAGATTTGTGATTGTTTTCAGCAAGAGGGCCAGTCTGATTACCGGGCCTGCTGTATGACCAGAAACAGAGGTCTGTCACGTGGATTATATAAAATAGCAGAGCATCGAGCGCGGTACTTGGCGTGCGTTGGCTGTTTTGATTGTTACTGAGAGGATGGTTGAAAGGGAAGGAAGAGCAGTGAAGTCTTGGTTAGGGGCATTTTCCTGCAGGGAAGGGCAAGGTGGCTGTAGGGTGGAGAAGTCAGAGGCAGGGGACACAGGTTTTCTTGGGTGGTGTTTTAGATTTTAGCCAATATTAGCCCAAAGCCTCCTTTATTTCTTGGGGTAGCTCCAAGTACCCAAAATTCCACATTGCTCCAGGTGGAGTTTCTAAAAGAAAATTCTCTTTGGGACTCAGTTCTGACCCATGCAGCGCTAGTCAGCTCCATTTTACCTCCTCTCCCACCACCACCCCTAAAATACACAATGTGCATGCGCGTGTGCACGCACATGCACACGCACACACACACACACACACACACACACAACCCCATCAACTTCATCTATGAGCTTAGGTGCTACAGCTTGTCCCCATTCCTGGCCAGACAGTAAAAAAACAAACTCGCTAGCTTTCCATCACACATTCTGCCATTAAAGTATGAAGCATACTGACTTGATCTCCTTTCTATCTTGTCCTCCATTCTCTGAGCTGCTTGGAGACAGGGACCAGTTTTGTCTGTTTCTGAATTCACTAAAGCCTGACAAGCAGGCAGGACTTCTGAAAATGGGTTGAATGGAGTTGCTTGCTCTTGAGATGTAACTAGAACAGGAATCTTATTGGCCTAAAGCAAATTTAAGGTTGTAAGACTATGTATCAGGGGTCCCCAAGACTAGCTTCAGATTTGATGATTTGCTAGAGGGGCTCCCAGGACCCCAAAGAGCTATGATTCTCACAGTTACAGTTGATTACAGGGAAAGGATACAGATTAAAAATCTTCAAAGCAAAAAGAGCTAGGGCAGAGTCTAGGAGAGACCAGGCAGGAGCTTTCTGTTTCCCCGTTCCCAGGGGAACCTGAGTGCTCATCAGCAATGATGGGTGACAACATGTATGGTGTGTTGCCAACCAGGGACCCTCACTCCAGCCTTGGTGTCCAAGGTTTTTTGGGGTTTTTTTGTGTTTTTTTTTTTTTCATTTTATTTATTTATTTGACGGAGAGAGACACAGAGAAGGAGGGAACACAAGCAGGGGGAGTGGGAGAGGGAGAAGCAGGCTTCCCGCCGAGCAGGGAGCCCAGTTCTGGGCTCAATCCCAGGACCCTGGGATCATGACCTGAGCCGAAGGCAGACGCTTAACGACTGAGCCACCCAGGCACCCCGATGCCCAAGGTTTTTACTGGGGCTCAATCACAAAGGCATGGAGCACCCATGTGACTGATTTTAACTGCTTGGTCACCAGCACCCCCAGGGATCAAAGAGATACAGCATGCCCCACGGCCCCAGGTGACACAAGCAGGCATTCACCATAAATCACATTGTCAGCGTGGACTACCTGGCCTGGCCCAAGGCCCCAAATATAAAGAAGGCACTTTTATCAGGCAGGATATTCCAAGGTTATCCCCCAGGAGCCAGTCAAGGGCCAGTCCTTTGGAATATGCATGGTTTGGATTATAGAATGTAAATGCCAAGTCATTCATCTCATACAGTCCTCCCAAGGGGATCGTTGCGCTTAGCAGGGCACTTGAGACCCTTTGTCGTGTGACTCTTGCCCATTTTGCCAGTGTCATCTCTCCTCTCTAACACCATCGAACTTCTTTAAGGTCCTCTAGCATCCTGTGCTTTCTCTCACTGGGCAGCCTCAGGGGTATTCATCCTTCTCTGTGAAATACTTCCTCTCTTCCTCTAACTCTCTTGCTTTCAGGTCCCAGAATCGGCATCATTTCCTCCAAAAGTCCTTCCCTGAGCCTCCAAGTCTGTATTAGGAAGCCTCCTTTTTCTCTGAGAATACCCTTCTACCAGATTTCTTATACTGTTATATTAGCATTGATATTTTAATGATCTCCTTTCTTCCCATGAGACTGTGGGCTCCATGAGAGCAGAGTCCGGTCTGATCAGTCCATTGTCACATCTCCAGTGCCTGGAACGTCCTAGGCACACAATCAGTGGTTTGTTATATTATGTGGTAATGCTATGTTGCTGTAACAAGAGTTCTCAAAAGAACAGTGGCTTGAAACAGTAAAGAATGTTACTTCTCCCTTCCAGAACAGCTCAACTGAGCCATACAGATTGGCAGGGGAGCTCTAATCCACAGAGTCATTCAGGGATCCAGGTTCCTACCCTCTTTTTGCTCTACCATCACCAAGGGCATTTGGCATCGGTCGCACAAAGCTGACTGGCAGAAGAAAGGGTGGAGGTGTATCCCCATCTCTGAAGTCTCAGACCCAGAAGTGGCCCCTGTCACTTCTGCTCACAAACCATTGCTGGAAACTTAGTCATGTGATCACACCTAGTTGCCAGGGATGCTGGGAAATATAGTTTTGTTGGGCAGCCAGCCAGGGCCAGGCTAATATTCTACCACCATAGAAGACAGTAGATTTTGATGGGTATTCAGTGGTTAATACCATATTTATTGAATACCCTGTCAAACAGGAGGTATCTCATAGGGAGTTGCTTCAAAATGAATGGACAGTATTGGGAGCAGAGGCATATCACCTCATTTTTCTCTACCTGTATTGGTTTTCTAGAGCTGCTATAACAAAGTACCACAACTTGGTGGCTTAAAACAACAGAAATTTATTTTCTCACAGTTCTGGAGGCTAGAAATCTGAAATCAAGATGTCGGCAGTGCCATGCTCCCTCTGAAGGCCCCGTTTTTTGCCTCCTCCAGCTTCTGGTGGCTGCAGGCATTCCTTGGCTTGTGATCACATCGCTCCAGTCTCTTTCTCTGTGGTTACGTGGGCCCCTTCTCTTCTCTTCCAAAATTCTCTCTGCCTCTTTATAAGTGTACATGTGGCTACATTAAGGGTCCCCCCCCAGTAATTCAAGAATAAGCTTCTCTGGAAAACTTTAACTTAATCACACCTGCAAAGACCCCCTTTTTCCCCAATGAGGCCACATTTACAGTTTCCGGGGATTAGGATGTGGACCTGTCTTTTGAGGGGTCACCATTCAGCCCGCTTTGCCCAGAATGCACTTTGAAATTCAACTTCTGACCTCTGAGGGCCTGCCTTGTGTTTAATGCCAGGAATGTCCTGCCCCCAACATTTATTGTACTACTTGGGAAAGGTGACCTTCTGCAGGCTTCATTCTACCTGCATCATGCCAATCACTGTTTTCTAGACTTTACAGGAATTAACTGATTTCATTCATGGTTTTATCCACAGAGAAATTGAAACACAGGGGTTAAGTAACTCACCCAAGGACAACACAGTAAGCGGCAGAGACAGGATTTGAACGTGTATGATCCGACTCTACATACATGTTCTAACCCCCTCACAAGTGTTGTCCCAAACTTTCTGAGCTTCTGCTCTGCTAAGTGCCAGAAAGGAAAAGAACATGGGACCAGGAGAGCCCACAACGGAGCTGGGGTGGGGGTCTGCACCTTGATCAAAAATGCCCTACGTCTTGTTTAGCTCCTTGTGCTAAATTTAGTGGAGAAGCCCAAGCCAGTTTAGTCCCAGAAAGCTGGGCGTTTGCAGGCAAAGCCGAACCGGAGCAGAAACTCCGCCTTGCTGCCCCCAGAATGGGCTGTGGGTGGGCTGTTCCATTTGGGGAGCCAGGTGCCTCCATTCTTAGCCCTCAGTCACTCTCTCCTGCTGTTGCCACAGCCATTGGGCATGCAGAAACCCAGGCATGACAGCTTTCCTTCCCTCTCCCTGCCCAGCGGAGTGGAAGTCCCCCGGGACCCGGACACCGAGTGTGTGCAGGCAGCACGGAGCAGCACAGCTAAAGCAGGGCTTCTCTCCAGCCCTCCGGATGCAAGCTGACAGATTGGCATCTGGCTGCCTGCCAACGTCCAGCGTGTTCTTGGCAGTTGCTTTCTGACCTGGGCAAGGGGCTGCCCACTCAGGGAGGGGATGATGGTCTCTTGTGAAAGACCGTGAGTTTTGAGGTGGTCATCGAAACCGTCCTTGGAGACATTCTCAGCGCTGCACTGTCCATTTCAGTCACCACTAGCCAACTGCGGCTATCCAGTTTTTTTTTTAGATTGAGGTAAAATGTACACAACACAAAATTTAACATTTTAACCATGTCTGGATTAAGAGTTCACTGGCATCAAGTACATTCACTCTGTTGTAAACCATCACCACCATCCATCTTCAGAACTCTTTCTATTTTGCAAAACTAAAATTCTGTCCCCGTTCAGTATTAGCTCCCCATCCCCCCTCCCCCAGCCCCTGGCATCCTCCCTTCTACTTTCTGTTTCTGTGAATCTGATGAATCTAGGGACCTCGTGTAAGTGGAATTATACAGTATTTGTTCTTTTGCAAAGGGCTTCTTTCAACTAACATTATGTCCTCAATTCATCCGTGCTATGGCAGGTGTCAGAATTTCCTTCCTTTTAGGGCTGAATAATAGTCTATTGTATGGTTATACCACATTTCGCTTATCCATTCCTCTACTGATGGGCACCTGGCTTGCTTCCACCTTTTGGCTACTGCAAACAATGCTGCTATCAACTCGGGTGTACGAGAATCGGTTCAAGTCCCTGTGTTCAGTTCTTTTGGATATCTACCCAGAAGTGGGACTGCCGGATCACATGGTGATTCCACGTTTCGTTTTGTTTGTTTGTTTGTTTCGAGGAACCAGCATCATAAAATTTTAATTAACTAAAATTAAGTTAAATTTAAAATTCGGTTTCTCGGGGTGCCTGAGTGGCTCAGTTGGTTAAGCATCTGCTTTCGGCTCAGGTCCTGATCTCTGGGCCCTGGGATCGAGCCCTGCGTCGGGCTCCCTGCTCGGTGGGGAGTCTGCTTCTCCCTCTCCCTCTGCCCCTCCCACCCCCCACTCGTGTTCTCTCTCGCTTGCTCTGCTCTCTCTCTCTCTCTCTCTCAAATAATCTTAAAATAAAATTCGTTTTCTCACTCCCACTAGCCACATTTCTAGTTCTCAGTAGCCACACATAGTCGGTGGCTACAGGATTGCACAACGCAGGTGGAGAACACTTCCATCCCTGCAGGAGGCTCTTTCAGCCCTGCTCCTGAGTCCCGTGGGAACCAGCACAAGCAGGAGAAAGTCACAAGCCAGAGTCCTCGCACCTGCCAGGATGGCCTATTATGGCAAAAACAAAAGACAACAAGTGCTAGCGTGGATGTGGAGACTTTGGAACCCTTGCCTACAGCTGGTGGGGTTGCAGAATGGTGCACCCGCTATGGAAAACAGTGTGAAAGTTCCTCAAAAACTTAAAAATAGAACTATCATATGATCCAACGATCCCACTTCTGGGTATTTATCCAAAAGAATTGAGATCAGGATCTTAAAGAGATATTAACTCCCCAGTGTTCATTGCAGCACTATTCACAGTAGCCAAGGTCTGAAACAACCGAGGTGACAGTTGACAGTTGAGTGGGTCAAGGAAACATGATCAACGCATACAACAGAATATTATTCCGCCTGAAAAAAGAAGGGAAATCTGCAATATGCAACCACACGGATGAATCTTGAGGACACTGTGCTGAGTGCAATAAGCCTTGGAAGGGTGGTTGCCAGGGGCTGGAGTGGGGGGGTGGGGAGTGGCTAATCAGTGTGCCTAAAGTTTCAGCCAAGCAAGATGAATGAGCTCCAGAGATTTGCTGTACAACATTGTACCTAGAGTCAACAATAATGCACTGTGCACTTAAAAATTGGTTAAGAGGGTAGATCTCGTATTTAGTGTTCTTACCGCAATAAAAATAAAATAACAACAAAAAGAATTCTTAGAGCAAAACAGAAGGACATAGGCCAAGCTGATGAGAGACTCATCTTCTAGCTCCAGATCTGTCGCTTACTTGCTAGGTGACCTTGGACAAGCTTCTCAGCGCCTCTGGAACTTTTTCCTCATTAGTAAAATCGGGAGACTGGGCTCTGAATGACAAGGCCCCGTCTGGTTCTAAATGTATCGCTCACCGGCTCTGGACACAGAGAGGAGAACCTTGTCAGTCCGGCTGTGACATGTGGGCATCTCTGCCTTCACCTTGGGGTGATAAAGCTGGCATGTGGAGGGTTCAGAGGGAGCTTACAGGGGACTTCTGGGATTGTATCCAGTGCCATTCCTTACACGCCTTTTAACATCTGTACCACCTCCTTCCACCCCACGCCACACCCTGTCTCCGTCTCAGAGAAAGATAGGATTTTCCATGCCCCCAATTCTGTCCTTACTCCTGCTTCCCTCTCTAGCCACTGTCCTGACTCTCTTCAGCTTCCTGAGAATGTGGCCCACATTCTATGTCCGTGTCATCCCAGCAGCCTGTGTTCCCACACTCCCCAAGACGCTTTGGGAAGGAAAAAAGTTCCCAGTGTGTAGGCCAGTTGTCTTATTCAGGCATCTCAGAACTTCTCGTTCTTGAACATTTAGAGGCATGCTGACACTCTCTTTGTTTCAGCTCAGTGATGCTTCTTGGCTTGCATTTCTTCTTTTCTAATGACTCCTTCCCAGCCCCCATCGTGGGGTCATGAGGGTCTTCTGTCCACCTAGGGGACACCCTTTTCATAGCACACATGATCCCCAAGCCATGTCTGACAGCCCCAGGGTTTAAACCCTTCATTGCCTTCAAGGTACGGTCCACAAACTCCTTAGCCTGGCTCCCAGAATCAGCCTTATCTGGTCTCCACCTGCTCTTCCATCTCCCTCCCACTGCTCACTTCTCGTGTTTTCTACCATCCCCCGTGCACACAGCCTTCTCATACCTCCAGGCATGAGCTCATGGTGAGATAGCCCCCTAGGTCACCCTCCTCACCTCTTCATTCAGGGGTTATCTCCACTCCCTGGAGCTGAGCTCCATTCCCTTCGTCATGTCCCAGAGCGAGTGCTGTATACACAGAGCAGAAGTTAAGAGCCCATACTCTGAAGTCCGGCTGCCTGGGTTCAAATCCCAGCTCTGCCACTTACCACCTGTGTGTCCTTCAGCAGGTTACGAGCCTCTTTGGGCCTTGGTTTCCTCATCTGTGGAATGGAAATAAATAAGAGTAGCTTCCTCATAAAGTCCTTTTGAAGACAAAATGAAACAATATGTGTAATAGTGTTAGCTATTGTTAGTATGACATTTAATACAGTATTTTGAAAGGGAAGGAAACATGTCACATTTCTTTTTATATCTGTGCCCCGGATACTAAGAAAAGTGACCAAAAGAAGAAAAGGAAAATGACTAACAGGTAGTAGGTGCTCAGTGTAAGTTAATTAAACTAAACCGAATTATCACCTGTACACACTGACAACATCTGTTAGGATAGGGTAATTGCTGTACCAAACAACCCCCGGGTCTCAGTGGCTCGAAGGACTGTTCCTTGCTTGCGTCACAGTTTGATCAGAAGGGGGAGGTTGGGCTGGGCTCCACGTAGTCATACAGGGATCCACGCTCTAGGCACCTTGTGGTTCTGCCATCCACAAGGGCCATGGAGTCCTCCTCTGGATCCTCTACAGTTGGATGCAGATAAGAGAAGAGGGAGAGAGCAGAGGGTCTTCAGGAAGTTTTAGGGGCGAGGCTCTGGGAATGGCTTCCATCACTTCCTCCCACATCCCGTTGGCCAGACTGTCTTATGACCCTGTCCTGATGCAAGCAGTGGTGGGAAACATAACCTAGCCAAGATGTCCAGACAGGGGCGCCTGGGTGGCTCAGTTGGTTAAGCGACTGCCTTTGGCTCAGGTCATGATCCTGGAGTCCCAGGATCGAGTCCCGCGTCCGGCTCCCTGCTCGGCAGGGGGTCTGTTTCTCCCTCTGACCCTCCCCCCTCTCATGTGCTCTCTCGCTCATTCTCTGTCAAATAAATAGGTAAAATCTTAAAAAAAAAAAAGATGCC
>NC_138369.1:7743572-7767346 GCF_054177405.1 Leptonychotes weddellii | reverse complement strand
GCTCAGGTCGTGATCCTGGAGTCCCGGGATCGAGTGCCGCATCGGGCTCCCTGCTCAGCGGGGAGTCTGCTTCTCCCTCTGACCCTCCCCCCTCTCATGCTCTATTTCATTCTCTCTCTCAAATGAATAAATAAAAATCTTTAAAAAAAAAAAAGAATGTGGAAACCGGAAAACATCTAGTCAGTCTGTGTTGTGACCCCTGCCTCCAGGCCTGTGCTCAGTTTTCTCTGGGGAGCTCCATGGCTAAGCAACAGACAACTCAAATCACTTAAAACCGCAGCCTGTTCTCCTTCCCCTCCTACTCAGTGGCACCACACCCACCCCACTTACCCAGACCGGGAACTTGGACACCATCATTGCCTTCTTTCTCTCCCTCCCTCCCCTCATCCACACGAAATCTGTCAAGCCCACCACCTGAATGTGTCTGGGAGGCATGCGTCCATTTTCCTGCATCCCCTGCCCTTCCTGAGTTCAGGGTTTTCATCCTTCACCTGGACCACCTGAACCTGTGACCACTGTCCCGTTGGGCTTCCACGGCCAGCATCCTTCCCCCCACCCCCTCACCCGCCGTCTGAACTTCTGACCAGACTGTTTTCATCTAAGAAATTTAAGTTTAGTCAAATCACTTCCCACTTCAGAAACTGAAATCGTGGTCTTCAAACCCCTTTAAATCAATGAAACCCTTTCTCCCAAATTAATCTTATCTTTAAATAAACTTCTAATTTTAGGGGTGCCTGGGTGGCT
This sequence comes from Leptonychotes weddellii, assembly GCF_054177405.1. Taxonomy (NCBI): domain Eukaryota; kingdom Metazoa; phylum Chordata; class Mammalia; order Carnivora; family Phocidae; genus Leptonychotes; species Leptonychotes weddellii. The sequence continues at coordinate 7,766,602 of NC_138369.1, read as the reverse complement.
CAGTCAGTTAGGTATCTGACTCCTGATTTTGGCTCAGGTCATGATCTCAGGGTCATGAGATCAAGCACCATGTCAGGCTCCTCGCTCAGCACAGAGTCAGCTTGGGATTCTTTCTCCTCTGCCACTGCCCCTCCCCCCTCGCTCCCGCACACATAGACTCTTTCTCTCTCAAAAAACCAAAAAAATAATAATAAAAATAAATAGGGGTGCCTGCATGGCTCAGTCGGTTAGGTATCCTACTCTTGATTTCAGCTTAGGTCGTGATCTCAGGGTCATGAGTCGAGCCTTACATCAGGCTCCCGGCTCAGCACAGTGTCTGCTTGTCCCTCTCCCTCCCCCCATTTGCACTCGCTTGCTTGCTCTCTCTCAATAAAATAAATAAGTAAAATCTTTTTTAAAAATAAAAAAATAAACTTTGAATTTTAGGATAATTTTGGATTTATAGAAAGTTTGCAGAGATAGTACAGAGAGCTCCTGTCTACCCTTCACCCAATTTCCCCAGTGTTATTACCATCATACCTTACCGTCACAGTACCCTTGTCAAAACTAAGAAATTAACTTCAGTACATTACTATTAGCTGAACTTCTAAAGTGTTACTCGAATCCCAATAGGTAAAGCAATAAAAAAGGAGCTTTGAAGCAGAAAAGGACTTTCCAGAAAGTTGTGCCTGCCCAGTCTACACCTCAATTCCCCTTGCCCGTGAGGTGGTCCCTGTGGCGCCTCTGAGGAGCCCAGTTTGAAGTCACTAGCCTCAGGACAAAAGACAAACTCTTTGTCGTGACCACACTGGCCCTTGCTTAACTCACGGTCTTCTTTCTCATTGTCCTCCTTCTTTCAGTCTTTCAACAAATATTTACTGAGCATCTGCTGTGTGGAAGGCCATTTTCTAGGTGCCAGGAACACAATACAGTTTCCAGAATTCATGAAGCTGATAATCTAGTAGAGGGGAGACAAACCATGGACAATAAACTTAATAAATGAAATACAGAGTAAATAAATCATGATGAGTGATATAGCGAAAAATACAGCCAAGAAGGAACAGAGAGAATGTTGGGGTAGGGGTGCAATTTTAATTAGGATGGGCAGGGAAGCCCTGACTGAGGAAGTAAAAAGGATTATTCTGCCTATTCTGTGTCAAAAATAGACTGAAGGGATTGTGGAGGCGGGGACACTAATTGGGAAGTGACTGGGAAGATGGATTTGCCATTGACTGTGATGGGAAGGGGGTTGGGGGGCAAATTAGTAGCTGAGCTTCGGACACGCTAAGTTTTCCCTGCCTGCTAATGAGGGAAGCTATTGTGTTGGAGTTGAGTATTGGGAGTCTGAAGTTCAGGAACAGAAGACAGGGCTGGAGATACAAATGTGAGAGTCATCAGCCTGTGGAGGTTATTTTTAGCTATGAAAGTGGATACGGGGGCGCCTGGGTGGCTCAGATGGTTAAGCGTCTGCCTTCGGCTCAGGTCATGATCTCAGGGTCCTGGGATCGAGTCCCGCATCGGGCTCCCTGCTCCTTGGGAGGCTGCTTCTCCCTCTGCCTTTCTCTCTCGCTCTGTCTCTCATGAATAAAAAAAAAAAAAAAAAAGAAAGTGGATACGGAAGTGGATGTAAGGGGCACCAAGCACTGAGCCCGGGCTGGCCCTCCATTGTTAAGGAGGCTGGGGAGATGAGGACAGAATAGCACGAAAGACAGAGAAGGAGCAAATGAGGGGAGTGTGGGTCCTGGACGCCACACAGGGGAAGTGTGAAGGCATTTTGAGTAGGGGGGAATGATCGATACTGTCCACCGAGGCCAATGGGTGGATTCAAATGAGAAATGAGAATTGACCGATAGGTTTAGCAGCATGGAGGTCTTTGGTGATCCTTGCCAGAGCTCCTTTGAGCAGAGGGAGAAGCAGAGGCCCTTGAGGGATTACTCATGGTTCTCATAAAGAGTTTTGCTGTGAAGGGGAGAGGGGGAGAGATGGGATGTTAGCTGGTGGGAAAAGTGGAGTTCAGGGGTTTTCTTTTTCAAAGAAAAGAGATATGACAGCAGATTTTATGCTGATGGGAATAACCCAGTAGGAAGGAGAAAGCAGAGATGCCAGAAAGAGAGGGTTGGCAGGAGGGATCTCTCCCAGTGGACCGGAAGGGATGGCATTTGGTGCGGAGGGTACACAGGTCATCTACAGCCACATGAGGGAAGGCACCGCATGGTTACAAGTGCTGGGGCTGGGGAGTGGACGTAAGGTGGGGGCCCATGGAAGTTCTGTTTTAATGTTTCTATTTTCTTACAGTTTATCAAGGAAAGTTCTTTTTTTTTCTTTTTTTTAGAGGGAGGGAGGGATAGGAGGGAGGGAGGGGGAGGAGGGGCAGAGGGAGAGGGAGAGAGAGAATCTTAAGCAGGCTCCACTCCCAGCGCAGAGCCCAACATGGGGACCAGTCTCAAGACCCTGAGATCACGACCTGAGCCGAAATCAAGAGTTGGATGCTTAACCGACTGAGCCACCCAGACGCCCCTCAAGGAAGTTTCTTGAACAACAAAGTCTAGTGCATTCAATATTCGTGGGGTGGGTACTCCGGATCAGGCTGGCACTGGTAATACAGCTGTTAACAAAGGCATGGCTGAGCCTCTGCTGTATTCATACTTCAAGTCCAGCAAAGATGCCACACACGCACTCATGGGTCTGTTAGACCAGCCATCTCCAGTGTCAGCCATGAGTGAGGTTCATTTCTTCCTCTCCCCCATCTCCCACCACCTCATCGTCCTCTTGCTGGATTTTAAGTCTTTCGACCCCCACTCTTTCCAGAACTCTCTTCACCCCTCCCTACCGTGATTCCATCCCCACCCCAAGGCCAGCACGCTATCTATCATTCGGGGAAGCAAAGTTCCCAAGAATCAAGATTGTATCAATGGGCCCGTCTCCGTGGCAACAGTCATGAATGAGCCAAGCAAGGTAACCCTGGAGATGGCGTGAATGAGAAGTGGTCCGTTGCCACAGAGACGTGCTGAATGGAAAGGCCCCCACTAGCAGGGATACGTCACTGAGATGGAACTGTCGGCATGAAGTCGGTGTGCCTATTTTCAACTCGGAGTTACAAAAATACATTTTAAAAAAGCTCACGATCCACCTCGTTCCTCTTCTGTGCCTCCCACCCCTTCTTTACCCTTCATCCTACCACTCAACCCGGGCTCACCAGGCCTCTTTCCAGCCCCTCGAGGACATCCTGGGGACTGCCACCTCACCATGCGTCTCCCTCCCCAGGCCAAGTTGGTACTCCTTTGACCAATTCCTGTCTGACCTTTTGAAACCAGCAAGGTCCTCGGAAGCCAGGAGCTGATGAAAAGAACACAGACTACATTTGGAGGGCAAGAACAGTCCATAAACTGGACCAACTCAGCCCCCATCTGTGGAAGTGACCTCATTGGTTAGACCGGTTCTCCATCAGGGAGCTGACCTCATAGCCCCTGCACAGAGGTACAGTCTGATTACGCGGGCGATGTTGAACACGCCCTCAGCACCGCATGGAAGCAGCAGGAGAAACTAATCATTGTGTTTGCCTTTGTAGGGCGAGTCTGAGAGACTTGGCATTAGCTGTACAGAGAAAACTTATCTTCCACAGTAAATGCACTATGTTTTCCTGAATTGCATACTATGTGTGTGCATTATCTTCCACAAAACCAGCAGAGAATGGTCATTAGTCTTAGTCTACTCAGGCTGTCGTAACAGAATACCATAGACAGGGTGGCTTATAAACAACAGAAATGTATTCTTCACAGTTCTGGAGACTGGGAAGTCCAGGAACAAAGCACTAGCAGATTCGGTGTCTGGTGAGAGCCCTCATGCTGCTTCACAGATGTGTCCCCTTGGGGTCTCTCTACCCACCCCACCCCGATCTAATCACCTCCCAAAGGCCCCATCTCTAAATACCATCACATTGGGGGTTAGGATTTAGAAAAACATAGGTGAGCAAAATATTTTCCTGATGGGAAAAATGAAGCCCAGAGAACTTAAGTGACTCACCCAAGTGGCAGAGCCGAGATTGAAAATTAGGCAGTCTGGATGCAGAACTTAGGCAGAAAAAAACAGAATGTGACCGGAGCTGTGTGTGTGTGTGTGCGTGCATGCGTGCCTATGAGTGTGTGCATGTGCTTGCATGCTGGAAGAGGAGAGCGGCAAAAGAAGAATCTGCAGGAGGTCAGTGGGGACCAGGCCATGTTTTGAGGGGTTGAGACTTGAATCTAAAGGCACAAGGGAGCCATGGAAGGATTCAGACAAGGGGTGGATATGATCAGATCTTTATTTAGAAGGTTTACCCTGGTTGCACCGTGATGGCCGGAATGCAGGTGTATGTGAAGGGGTCCCCCTGCCTAGATGCAGGGTTGTCTACCACCCTCTCTGCCCAGCACGTATCAAGGGACCGACTGGATGTGGCCAAGTTGAACAGTCCCACTTGGAGGTCAGACGGTGGATATGGAGTGTATCAGCCTCTTGTCCTGCTCAAACCCTGAACTGAAGCAGTCCTGAACTAATATAAGGGTCTGTTTCCCTGCTTTGTAAAGCTATCTTGTAGAAGACATCCGCCCAGTGGTGCTGGTGTGGGCAGTGAGAGAGGAAGACCGTGCAGATGAATCCTGACTCTGCTACCTCCTGCCTGTGTGACCTTGGCCAAGTCAGCCAGCCCTTCTGTGCCTCAGTTTCCTTACCTATAAAATGGGCCTGGTAGTAGCCTCAGGGGGTTGCAAATGTTGTAAAATACATAGAACATCATTATAACAGTGAGGATGATGAGGATGCTATGTTTCCAGCTCCCTCTCTTGCAAGCTGTGTAACTTGAGGCAGGCTCCCGAACCTCTCTGGGCCTCATTTGCTTCATCTGTTCAGTGGGGATAATAATACTCCTCCTTCCTACAGTTCTGAAGAGAATTAACTGATATAATCCATGTGAAGCTCTTAGAAGAGGGCCCAGCTCCTTGTAAGTGTTCAATAAATATTAGAGACTGTTCATGACAGCAATAATAATGCCTTCAGATCACCTCCATCATCATCACTGCTACTAAGGGCCTCTCTCTCCCTGCCCTGCCATGTCGTCAGTTTTCTCGAATGGAATTCCACACATGTCCCCTCAGGGTGGCCACATTTGGCGTCAGCGATCTGCCCCTGGGTACTACCGTTAGCTCATCTCTGGAAAGCACTTTAGAGCTACACATGCTTTGCAGATTGGAAAGATCACTGGGCTTGCATGATATTTTTTTTTTTTAAAGATTTTATTTATTTATTTGACAGAGAGAGACACAGTGAGAGAGGGAACACAAGCAGGGGGAGTGGGAGAGGGAGAAGCAGGCTTCCCGTGGAGCAGGGAGCCCGATGCGGGGCTCGATCCCAGGACTCTGGGATCATGACCTGAGCCGAAGGCAGACGCTTAACGGCTGAGCCACCCAGGCGCCCCTGGGCTTGCATATATTGAAGCCAACGTTAGATCCTCGTGCCAGGCAGGTGGAGGACAGGCAGGGTAGAGCTCTCGTGCTTTCTCCTCCTGACCACCTCTGCTTTGCTCTGGGCCATTTCCTGTCCTGTTTGAGGCAGGCTGGGCACCTTTCCGCTTTCAGCTTCCTTGAGAGAGGACATCTTCCTGATGGAAGGCCTGGGAGCACACGCCTGGTACCATCATTTCAGCACCGAGAAGCTTGTCCTCAAAATTAGCAGGAGTCATCGGAAGGCCACTGCCAGCCCTTTAGAACCCAACACACGTTTCCGCAGGTGGCAATGAGCCTGGATCTGGTGCAGGGCTCCGCTCTGCCCTCAGGTAGCCTGCTCATTCTCCTGAGCTTTAGGCAGGAACTGTGATAATTATTTCTTTCACAGACACTTATATAGTACTTACTGTGAGCCTTACCGTGTGTGTGTGTGTGTGTGTGCATATGTGTGTGCCTCTGAAGCTGTTCTGAGCACTTTGCAAATATCAATATATTTCATCCTCCCAACAACCCATTTTGTAGATGATAAGACTGGGGCACAGAGAGGTTAAGTTAAACCCCCCACCCCAAGATCACACAGCCGGTGAGTGAAGGGGCCAGGATTGATAACATGTACCTCCCCACCCTTATAACAGTCATCAGTCATAATTCTGTGGGCCTGGCCATGTTCACACACCATGTACAACACGGTGTATATTTTTCAGGCTAAATGAACAGCTTTGCTTTAGGATCCCCTTACACTTGTCCAGGATATGTCGACTCTATGATATGGGCTTGAACAAAACAAATTCCAGAAGACATAGACCCAGGGACAGATGGCCTGGGTTCAAATCCTGGCTCTCCCACTTCCTGCCTGAGTGCCTTCTCTGAACTTACTGTTTTATCTGTAAAGAGGGGGGTAATTATAGTCTCCACTTTGCTGAACTGCTGTGAGTACTCAGGTGGGTTTATACACAGAAAGTTTTTAGGGCTTTCTGGGCACAGAGCAAGCACTTGACTCAAATCAGTCCCTCCCTCTCTGTTTACCTATCCATTGATTTACTGAGCAGCTACTTTGTGCCAGGCACTGTTCTAGGTGATGGGGAGACCTGTGACCTTATGATCTAGCAGGGTGGGTGTCACAAACAATAACGGTGTTAGGTGAAGGGTGCCATGGGAAAATGGTACAGTTGGGTAAGGAGGTTGGCAGTGTTGGGTGGGGGGTACAGGATGCTGAATTCAATGGGGTGGTCAGAGTAGGCATTACTGGGAAGGTGACATTTGAGCATTTGAGCAGACTGAGGTGTTGGTTCATATTACTACCATTTGGAGGCACGAATATGAGTTTGAATTTAATGTGGGGCAAGTCTCACTCATTCCCTTATTTGTTTGTTTGTTTATTTATTTAGAGAGCACGTGCTTGTGCAAGTGGGGGTAGGTGCCGAGAGAGAAGGAGAGAATCAATCTTTAGCAGGCTCCATGCTGAGCACAGAGCCTGATGCAGGGCTTAATCTCATGACCCTGAGATCATGACCTGAGCTGAAACCAAGAGTCAGACACTCAACCAACTGAGCCACCCAGGCACCCCCTCACTTACCCCTTTTAATTGGCCTGAGATCCAAAACTTGGCTAAGGAGCCAGGTCCCTTGGGCTCCTTCTTGTTCCTGCATCTCACAGATCTTTATTAAGATCCTCGCCTGGGGAACCCACCCCCTTCCCCACCCCCATTGGGAGAAGGGGCTTTCTCCCCTGCCTATCTGCCAGATCATGGGGAAGCTATGAAATAAAGGATTCAGAGTCATCTTGAAGCTGGTCAGATGGTGAGGAGATGACGATATTTGCTCGCAAGGAGAACAAGAGCCATGCTGAGGGAAGAGACTGTGTTAGTTAACACCAGCTGCTATAACAGATAAAACCAAAAGCCTCCAGATTAAGAAAATAAGAAAAATAAACTTCTAGAGTGCAGCTGGCGAGGGTTGGGATAGGGTGGAGGGGTAGGTGAGAAAGTATGGCTGTGCTCCACACAGTCACTCAGGGATCCCGGGTGATTGAGGCTCTGCCTTTTTCAACATGTAATTTCCAGTGTTGCTCTAAGAGTCGGCTCCCAGCCAGCAGGTTGGTGGAAAAGGAGAGTGGAGTGAGAGGTATTTGTGGGCTTGGCCAGGAAGTGATGAACCTCCCTTCTGACCACTGGCCAGAATTTAGTCACATGGCCCCACCTAGATGCAAGGGAGACTAGGAGATGTATTTCCTGACCTGGCAGCCATTTCCCAGACACCCCATGGAAGGAGAATGTGAATCTTCACTCAGCACTCCATGCTTGCACCATGTTTGTACCAGGAATTCAGGCCACTTCCCACCCACCCTCGAAATCTCTATGTGCCAGGCACTGTTCTAAGTAATTTGCACGTATCAACTCATTTCATGCAACAACCCTATTCAGTGGGCACTATTATTAGCCACACTTACAGGTGATAAAACTGAAGCCCAGAATAGTTACGTAACTTGCCCAAGATCACATAGCTAGGAAGTGGCAGAGTTGGAATTGGAATCCAGGCAGTCTGGCTACAGAGCCTCAAGCTTAGCATAAATTTATTATAGTTACAAGGAGGCTGAGGGCCCAAAAGACACAATCCACTTTTTGGTGACTAAGAAAATTGGCCACTTGTAAAAATGAGTTCTGACTCAAAATATCTCACCCCAGGGCAACCGTGGTCCACTGGGTCCACATCCTTGTTAATCAGGTTCTAGATCAGAGTTTCTCAGCCACAGCACTTTTGACATTTGGGACCAGATCATTCTTTGTGTTCTGTGCATTGTAGGATGCGTAGCACCACCCCTACCCCGTCATGATAATCAAAAATGTCTCCAGACATTTCCATATGTCCCCTGGGAGATGAAATTACCCCTGGTTGAGAACTGCTGTTTTAGATCGTCAAATATTATCCTGCAATGTAGTGCAAGTTCAAGGCAGACTGACTTTGAAATTGCCAACCTTGCAAAAGAAAAATGTAGGGTTTCATAAAGTCAGTAGTGGCAAACTGTGAAATCACACCCCAAGACAGAAACAGACAGGACCTGGACGGTGTTCATCCATCGGGGATGGTTAAAAATTGACAAGGACAAAGACTCCACAAGCTCTGTAAAAGAGAATGGTTTGAATATCAAAGGATCAAGACAGGGGTGATTGGTGAAACCCCTTGAGAATTTGAAAATAGAAATAATCCTCCTGAAAATTCATGATGCAGAAGTCAAAAGTGTGGGATGTTATGTGCTATCGGGCTGTTTTGCGGAGGAAATTTCACGTGTGCACACACAACACATCCCTGCTTGAGTATGTGCTTCAGGTGCTGTGCAGCCTGCAACCTTAGAGGTAAGGCAGGAATTCCTGGACTACGTTTTTGTGATGAATATTATCACTGCTAATTTGTAGTGGGTACTTACTTCATCTTCACCACACCGTCGCGAGTAGGTGCTTTTACTATCCCCATTTCATGGAGGAGGAAACTGAAGCTCAGAAAGACAGACTAACTCTCCCAGGGCTGCGCAGAGCCAGGATTCAGACCCAGCCTGGCTCCAGGTGCCATGCTTTCAGCTAGTAAGCTCCATAGCCACCCTGATCCTGAGGGGCCCCCACTTCTGGAATCTTCCATTTGCTCCCACTGACCCTTCCCCATTGACCAGAGGCAACATGGCTCCCCACTCTTCCATTAGCTTGGGAAACGTGATCATGGTGTGTGAATTCACAAGGGAGCTTGGGGCTTTGTGGGAAAAATGAAGTGGAAGGATGGAGACTCGAGGTGGGTTCTGGCGTGATGAGGAACCTGCCTTTGCCTGAAGGAAGTAAGGAAGGAGATTGCTGGGGCTTGTGTAGAACTCAGGGTGCCATGAGTCTGTGTAAAACAAGAAATAGAGGCGTGCTCAGTAGGGGGTTTGGCCGATGCCTTGGAACGGGAACTTGAGGACTTGTTTTCTGCTAAGACAAAGAATGAAGTGATTCAGGTCTGCTCTGCTCCTGCTTCCCCCAAGCCCTGCATCACTTCTACTTTTTTCCCTTCTCACTTTTGGATCCGGACTTCTGCTGACTCATCTCTCTGAGCAAGGAAGGAGGGAGGAAGTCAGAATTGTTCATTGACCGTTTTCTTTCTTCAGTGACTCAGCTGTGATTCACATTTTAATTAATGCGGGAGAAAAATCTGATCAGCCTAAGGCATGTGTCCAATCACCCATACCTCCAGGCTGGTTGTAATAAAAAGAATACCCCCGAAATGTAGGATGCCCTGAATTAAACTATGGCTCGTTTCCTCCATTAATCCCGAGGACTCCTCCAGGTTCTCCAAGTTCTGGGTCCCCAGTGGGGCCCCCTGATCCAGAGGTAGCTTCTCCAAGCCCTGAAGCAGCGGGTCTAATTCCCACAGAGTTAGTCTGAGGTCAGGATAAGAAATGGAGTCTCAAGACCTCCTGGGACAGCAGAAGGATCATGGGAGTAGAATAGCATTTCCTGTGTTGGCCTTTGGCTATAATACCAGGCTCTAGCCCTGCCTCTCCCCTCCCCCACCCATACCTCGGGGCCTGAAATTTGTCAGACCTGATAGGAGTGACAGTTTCAGAGTTTGGTTTGCCCAGAGAACAACAAATGTCCAAATCATCGTGACCACTACTTCCTGAGGGCTTACTATGCATCAGGCGGTGTGCTCAGCACTTTTCATGAATGGTCACATTGAATCCTCCCACTGTCCACAAAGACAAAAAGCTTTTATATAATTCTCTCTCCTCCCTGTGAGGAAACTGAGGCTTGGGAATTTTCCCAAAGTAGACAGTAAATAATTGGTCAGGATACAAACCCAGCCCCTTCCCACCTGAGAGCCAGAGTTCACATCTGCTCTACTCTTCTGCCTTCCACTCAGCTGAAAAAAACTGAAGCTGACAGCTCAGTCACCAAATACTTACTTATTGAGGCCTACCATGTACTAAGGGTCCAGCAGGGAACAAGAAACAGATCTGTGGCCTCATGGGGCTGACATTTTAGCTGCACAAGTGTATTAGTCACTGTGTATTAGATAAGTTAAGATACTAATACGTGTATTAGATAAGTGCTTGCTGCTGTCACAAAGAACTCCCAAGATGTATAAGAGCTCAAACACAATAGAAGTTAGTTCTTGCACACAAAGTCCAAAATACATATTCGTAAACAGTGGGCAGCTCTCCTCCAAGCAGGGAGGAAGAAACCCAGGCTCCTTCCATATAGTGGCTCCTCATCTTCAACACGGGGCTTCCAAGGTCTCTGTGCTCCTTGGCATGAAGCCACAGAAGGGAAAAGAATGGAGGTGGACACCCAGGACATGCTTCTGGACCAGGCCTAGAAGTAGTCCACATGGCTTCTACTCTCCTTTCACTGGCCAGAACTTAGTCACGGAACCACGTCTACCAGCAAGGCTGCGCTATGAAGTCCAGCTGAGTGCCTGGGAAGAAGAGAGACTGAGAACAATGGGAACTGAGCTCCACATCTTCCTGGATCTTCCCCTGAGAAGTCCTACCTTAGGACAGCTTTCAGACACTCCTATCTTCTTCTACTTCCTCTGTTTCTTGGGCTTCCCACGGTGAGGAATTGCTCTTGCTTTGCAGTGGGGTGAGGCAAGAACCTGACGAAATGTCTTTCCCCCAACTTGAAGACTTACTGCAACAGAGTATCCCTGTGCCTTGAGGTTAGGAGACCTAGATTCAAGTCTTGCTTCTCCAGAAACCTTTGTCTCAGAAATTGGGGGATTTCCGAACACTCAGATGGGCAGTCTGCATGGATCATCCATTCTTCCCACATTTTATCGGTCAAGGTCTCCACGGGAAACAGAATTCACCCACCAGATGGTTTCAAATGAAGAGTAGTCATGAAGAAACTCCTTAAAGAGGTGCGGGCAGGTAAAGGAAACAAGTAAGGAATGTTGAGATCCCATGAGGGAAGCCATTGCTATCCCAACACTTTTGGAACTCAGCCGAGGCAGGGCCACACAGGAAGGACTAGGCTCAGAACCAGGGAGAGGGTGGAAGCAATATTCCAACCTCTCTCCTTCACCTTCTGCTGGTGCCTCCCATTGGCCAAACCCAACCAGGAACCAGAGCAAAGCATTCTGGGAGATGTAGTCCACATGGGGTCAGCCTTACAGGGCACAGTGCAAGCTGGAGAATGGACGTGGGGGGCAAACGGAATAATAAGCACACACCAGTGTGTGACCGACTGCGTATGCTTGTTTATGTGATCTACTCTATAAAGCAGCTCCAAAGCTGCACAGTACAGCACAGTAGCCACCAGCCATATGTAGCTATGGTATAAAATATAAATGTAAATCAATTAAAATGAGCTCAAATGAAAAAATTCAGTTGCTCAGCCACGTTTTAAGTGCTCACTAGCCACATGTGGCTGTTGGCTGCCATATTGGACAGCTCAGCATAAAACATTTCCACCATCATGGCAAGGCTCCGATGTACCCTGAACCCCTGCAGGTTATGGGATGGAAGAGAAAGAAGTCAGGGGTGAGGCTGGGCAGTGAAGGAGGCAGTTCTGAAGGCAGGCAGAGCTGTGGATCCATGGGGAGGAGGTTCTCTGAATAAAGGAGCAGAGGGAGAAGCAGGGAGGTTGAGTGAGCTGCTTGCCAGGCTGGAGGCTTACCCCATGAGGCAGAGTCAGAAAGCTTCAGTTCAAGGTCAGCTCTGACACTTAGTGGTGTATGATCTCAGACAAGGCTCTTGGCCTCTTAGAACCTCAGTTTGCTCATCATCAAAATGGGTGTCAGCCCACCTGCCATGATGACAATGCCCATGAATGGGGCTATGGAGAAGTAGGACTATATAAGGTGTTAGCTGTTGCCATGTTGGGAAATGATTACTGAGGTCAGAATGGTCTCGAGAGAACCAGTGAGAAGGGTTCCTTTCTTTCCTCTTCAATATCCCTCAACATGTCTTCATCTTTAGTCACTGCCTTATTAAATTCACCCCACATCTGGTTCCAATCTTCCCCTGATTCCTTGAGATCTTGCCAACTTTCATGAACTCCCTTCCTTTCAATTTCCTCAGGATCATCATCTTTTTTTTCCTTTCTCCTCTTTCTTAGAGAAATCCATGGCCTCTACTTTTCCAAGCCTGGGGAGTGTTGCAGAGTAATTAGAAATGTATGGGAGGTGGGACCAAAACCCAGCTTAGCCATGTACCAGATGTGTGGTCTTGGAGCAGTGACTCAACCTCTCTGATCTGGAAAGTAGAAGGAATGACAGGCCCCACTTCATAGGGCCGTCACGGGATTGATTAAAACAATGCACGCTGCCTGGCCCCCAGCAAGCCTCTGTAAATGTTACCTTCCTTCTGATTCCGCTTTTTCAACTTTATAGTGAAGTAGAACATACACGCAGAAAAGCACACATTACAGGTACAGCTTGAGTGATTTTCCAAAACTAAACACACTCATATAACCAGCACCCAAATCAAGCAACAGAATATCCCCAACCTCCAGAAACCCTCTCATTCCCCTCCAGTCACCAGTCACCCTGACATAGGACGGCATGGATTAGTCCCGCTTATTTTTGAATTGTAAATACATGGGATCACATGGCACACTCTTGTTGGCTTCCTTCCCTTGCTGTTGAGTGTGTGAGATCCACCCATGTTGTTGCCAGAGCTGCGCAGAGTTCAAAGTCATGGCTGCATGTTCTGCACGGGTGATAGGCATTTGGGTGCTCTGCACTTTGCAGCTATTACGGAGAACTGTTGACGCTCTCATGCTTGTCTTTGGGTGGGAGGTGTTCCCAGGACTGGGGTTTCTGGGTCATCGGGAGGAGTCCGTTTAGCTCTGGTGGAAACTGCCCTTACAGTTCTGTGCAGTGGTGGGACTGGTCTCAGCTCCCACCAGCTGCAGGCGAGAATTGAGCTTTTGTTTTCATTTTGATCTGGGAGTGCCTCTCCCTCAGGAGATGCTCGGTAAATGTCTGGGAATTAAATTGAAAACATACTCGTCCATTTCCTCGAGAGCTTTACTCCATCAGATGTCTCATTTGGACCTTCAGGCTCTCCTTCCACACTGACTTGGTACACTTTGCTTGCAAACTTGGACAGATCCCCTCCATGTGGAAGACACTTGGCCCCCTTGAGTCATCACGTTATCTTCCCCGCTCTCATTCCAGTGTCTCAGGGACAGGTTTCCCTTCTACTCCCTCCTCCAGCCTTGCGATCAGCGAGCAATTGCGACGGTGCCCTTCAGCAGGCCGGCAACCTGCCGATCCTCCGAACCCGCTTGTCTCGGCTCAGCCACCATCCCCTTCTCCCCAGCAAACTCACACCTCTGGAGGGCCCATCTTTTCTAGAATCACTTACCTCGCTCCTTCTGGGGTTTTTACATGTGTTCCTGCTTTTTATTTAAGAAAACAGAGCGGTTTAAGAGAGCTTCAGGAATCATCGAAAATAGAAACGTGTCCTTTTGTGTAATCCTCTACTTTAAAAAAGTGGAAGAACGGCTCTGTGCAGAGGTTAAGGTGCTCGAGAGGACCTCGCGTCAGTGGTCAGAACTTCCCCTTCAGGGGCACCTGGGTGGCTCAGTCGTTAAGCTTCTGCCATGATCCCAGAGTCCTGGGATCGAGCCCCGCATCGGGCTCCCAGCTCGGCGGGAAGCCTGCTTCTCCCTTTCCCACTCCCCCTGCTTGTGTTCCCTCTCTCACTATGTCTCTCTCTGTCAAATAAATAAATAAAATCTTTAAAAAAAAAAAAAAAAAGAACTTCCCCTTCATAGGAGAAAACACAGGAGAATATCTGTGTGGCCCAGAATAGGGGAAAGACTTCTTAAACAGGATTTTAAAAGCATAAACTCTAAGGCAAAATAATACTACTAATAATGGATTAGATGAAAACTAATGTTCTGTTCGAATAAAAACATCATGGGGACAGGAACCAAACTGCCGGCATCCCAATCCTCCTTTCCCATTTCCTGTGAATCCACAGGCAATTTACTCAACCTCTCTGTGCCTCCGTTTCCTCATCAGTAGAATGGAAAGAATAGTATCTACCTGCGGGGTTGTTAGGAGTTATAAGCAAGTTGATATTTGTAATATTTATAAATCCTGTAGAATAGTGCATGGGAAAAACTAAAGTAGGATTTGTAAATAGTGCCTAGGATGGTGGAAAAATAACTGACCAGAGATTAATATTTTACTGCTATTATGTTACCCCTTAGCCACATGCGACTGTTTTCAATGTAAATGAATTAAAAGTAAATACAATTTAAAATTCAGCTCCTCACACCCACCAGCCACATTTCCAGTGTCCATAGCCGCATGTGGCCAATGGCTGCCATATTGGGCAGCACTGATTAAGACTATACAAGGCAATATCTGCAAGTCAACAAGAATAACACACAACCCCAATAGGAAAACAGGCAAAAACTGTGATCAGGGAGATTAGGGAAGAGAAGTCTGAAAAGCTAATCAGTATATGACGTGGTACTCAAAATCATTTGTAATCAGAAAGATGAAAATTAAAACAGCAAGTGTTTCTGTATGCCTCTCATAGTGGGAAGAATCAGCACCATGGATAAGCCAAGGGTCAGCAGAATGTGAGGACAGAGGAAGCTCCTGCCCGACTCCTGGGCCTGGGGCCTGGGGGGGCCATGTGGAAGGTCATCAGCTGTGCTAAGTTGGGTTAAGTCAGACTCACCAGCAGTTATGCTCCCAGGCACCCACCCCAGGGAGATTTTTGCCGGGTCTGTAGGGGCGGTACAAGGATGTTCACTACGGCACCATCTGCGGGGAGCTGGAGGCTGCCTGGGGTCCATCCCTGGAGAACGGGGATGTGGCGGATGCACCTATGGAGAGCCCCAGGCCCAGTGAAAGCTCCAGATAGCACATCCAATAGACCACCCAGGATAGGGCTTAAAAACATGGTTCTGGGTGAAAACAGGAAACAACAGAATATGCTTTAACTTCGTGCCGTCAATGTAAGTTAAAAATATAAGCACTCAAAATAAAGCACATGTTTTGCAAGAATGCACTCCAATAAGACCAAATTAAACATTATATTGGTTGTCTCTCGGGGGAGACGAATGAAAGTAGGGTTTGGGGATAAGAGGGAATGAATGAATGAATGAATGAATGAATGAACGAACAGAGAGGAGCATTGCACAGACCAAAGGTGGAAAGATGCCATGAACTGAGGAGAGCAATTGACTTGACTCTCCCAGTTTGAAGATTTTTTAAAAGGAATTTTAGAAATACTTTCCCCAAGAGGAGGTAAAAGCCAAGTGATATAAAAATAAACTTGAAGAGGATTTACACAGTCTATGAATGGCAAGAATATAGACTGCATGAGAAGCAGTTATGCTTCTAAGTACCCATCTCAGGAAGATTTGACCCTGTCAATTTTGGCAGGTGCTTCTTCTAACCTGAGGTCGGGGATCCAGAGCAGCCCCCATTCTCTCTCCTGCTTTCTGACTGAACTGATACCTCCTTGTCATTCTCCTGTCCTCCGCCCCTCCTTCTCAGCCAGTAATCTCACCTTTTACCATGAGGTCTCTCCAGCTCCAGGGCCTTTGCACATGTTTCCCTCCTTACCCACCTGGCACATAGTAGTTGCTCCTCCACAAATACTTATTGACATCCTGACTTCCAGCCAGCAGAGAAAAATCTAGCTCCTTTCTATACTCGGGTTAGTGGAGGAATGAGCTTGGCTGAAGTCCAGGGAGAGGGTAAGTGGGGTGGTGGAGTTAACCAGGGGCAGCGAGGTGAGGTAGCACAGCCAGACTCAGGAGCCAGGCACCACATGTTAGCTGTGTGACTGTCGACAAGTAGCTACGCCCTGGGTCTCAGTTTCCCTGTCAATGAAATGAGAGTAGAACACTCACCTGGTAAAGATACTGGGGCGTAAAATGGGATCTCAGTATGTAAAGCAACAAGCATACAACCTGACAAAGGAAAAAACTCAACGACTTGCCTTTATCAGTGGGTTCTGGTATAACTTGGCCACAAGTTACACAAGAATAAAAATGATGATGGTGAAGAAAAGAGCAAACATTTATGGAGGACTTACTAAATTCCAAGCACAGTTCCAAGCATCTTGCATAAACCCCCACACCTATCGGGGTAAGTAAGACTGTCATCACCATTTTACTGTTCAGGAAACTGAGGGTCACACAGCTAGTGATTGGAGGAATGGGGATTTGAACCTAAGCTGCCTGGTTCTTATCCACTAGAAAGGACGTTTGTTATCCACATTACAAGAAGTCTGGAGGCCGGGTGGTTGGTTGCAGGATTGGCTTCACAGCTTAGTGATGTCCCCAAGGAATCCTTCCCATCTTTCCACTCTTTCATCTCCAGTGTAAGGACTTTCCTGGTAACCATTACCACTCATGGTCCCAAGATGGCCACCTTGCTCCAGGATGTCTACACAAAAGTCTTTGTCAGGCCAAAGAAGAGGAGGGAATGTCTCCTGCCATGTTACTCTTCTTGAGGGGGGGAAACTCTTCCCCAGAAGCTCCCAGCAGGCTCTCACTCAGGTCCTGTTAGGCACATGACCCAGTCATGTGACCAGTGCTCCCATCGAAAGGAATCCTGGGGAAAAGAGACTATTGGGCATTTTCTGACTCTTTGATGGAAGACGGACTCCACTGGCAAGGGAGGGGGTAGGACTGCCTATTAGATAAACAACCATCAGTATCTTCCGTGATTCTTTTCCTAGTTTAAGGCAAGTCTTGTCTCCTACCCAGCCTTCCATCTCTTCTAGAATATACTCTATTAGTTATTGCTAGGCTTTCCTATGTCCCACTTCCTTATTATTTATTCAACAAGCGTTTATTGAGCACCTACTGTATGCCAGGCACAGTTTTAGGTACCGGGGATACAGCTGTGAACAAAACATGAAAATTCCTGCCCTGGTGGGGTGGACATGCAGGAGCAGTGCCATCCAGTGAAACTTTATACAATGATGGAAATCAACTGTCCACATGTGGCTGTGGAGCACTTGAAATACGTCTAATGCAACAGAGGGACTGAATGTCTAATTTAATTTAATTTAATTTAAGTATATATTTAAACAGCTACATGTAAGTGCAACTAGTGCGACTGAGGAACTAAACGTCTGATTTAACTTAAATTAAATTAAGGGTATATTTAAATAGCTGTGTGTGACTAGTGGTTACCATATCAGGCAGCTGAGCTCTAAAGGCAAAGGGATACATTATCGACCTCTCTCTCTGGACATGTAAACATATTTAGTGTCTCCCACCCTGAAAATCCTCCTTTCTCATATCCAGTCTCTTGTTTCTGGTTCATCTTCTCTTGTTCTCTACAGCCATCAGCCACAGCAAGACTCCCTGTGACCTGATGCTGCTCATCCTTTGCACCTAACTCATCCATGGGCTGCCCTGGAGACCAGTGGCCTCGCCTTTCTCAAAACACTTTTGAACTTGACCTCCAGGAATGACCCTCTCTGCCGGGTCTCCTCCCAGCTCCGTGACTTCCTCTTTTCCACCAAGCTCCTTCCTCAACACATTGTGTCTTAAAATGTTGCTCTTCCCCAACATTCCCCTGGAGGCCCTTGGCTTTTTTCATTTGACCTATCTACCCTAGGATATCTGGTCTACCATAACCCTGTTTTCCACTACTCTTTTCTCACTTACCAGAGTTTTATTGAGTACCTGCTAGACCATAAAAGGTGCTAGAGGTACTACAAAAAAAAAAAAATCTTTGTCTTCATGGTGCTCACATTCTAGAAGAAGAGGTGAATAATAAATACAGCTTAATAAGCAATGTAATTCTGGAGAGTGAAGGATCTCCTTAGCTAGAGGGGCCAGGGAGATCCTCTTTGAGAAGGCAAAATGTGAGCTCTGAAGGATTTGAAGAGGGCCATCGAGGCAAAGAGGGAGAGAGTTGAGGGGACGAGCATTTGCAGTAGAAGGAACGGCCGATATAACATTCCCATGTTGGGAAGGAGCTTTTCCTGTTGGAGGAACAGAAGATCAGTGTGGCCAATATGTGGTGGGACAGGGCAGTCAGTGGGAGTCTTGTGGTCATGGTAGAGTTTGGATTTTATTCTAAGCCTGATGGAAGCCAATGGAAGGTTTTAACAAGGGAGTCACAGAAAACTGGCATCTCAAACTCAGCGTGTCCACAGCCCAGTCTTGATCTTCCTCCAAACCTACCCCTTTCCTATCTCAATTTACAGTGACTCCATCCTTCAGGTAGCTCAGGCCAAAACCTTGCAGGCATCTTTGAGTCCTCTTGCTCCCATCCCACCACGCTCAATCTTTCCATGGGAAGCCCTGGTGGCTGCCATATTGTTCTCCATAGCATTTCCCACCATCTGGCATATCATATGTTTTCCCATTGTCTCTCTGTGCATGGCAGTGTCCTCAGGCACCTATAGTAGGTGCTCAATAAACCCTCATTGAATGAATGGCCTTTGCTTAGTGGCTGATTCAGAACCAGGAAGCCATTCTTCCTTTCTGCCTTTCCCACCATGGCCCCCACCCCATCTAACGAGCCATGTGAGGTGGAGAACTGGGTTCCTGGCTTTGAGTTCTTGCTCAGTGGTGTGGACCTCCATGCATTAGTAACTTCTCCAGGCTCTAGTTTCCTCTGGAAAATGGGACCCATCCTGCCGACTGCTGGGATGCAGGGAGGATTTGATGAGCCCAGGCAAGCTCCCTGATGCCCAGCAATCAATGGCAGCTATATTTAAATTGGGGCCTCCTTTGTACTCCCACTGCCTTTGTCCTAGTTCCAGCCCTCATTACGCTGGCCTGCTCTCACCGCTCCCTCCTCGCTCTGCCTCCATCACTGCCCATCTGTCCTGTCAGCTGTCAGCCTTGTCTTCACCACGCCAACCCTAATCGCATCCCTCCCCTGCTCTGAAACCTTACATGACTCCCACTGTCCACAGGATAAGACCCATTTCCTCAGCCTCCAGTTCACAGCCTCCAACACCAGCCCACCCATTTCTCCCCACCAATATCCTGAACGAAGCTTCTGTCTCTGTGGTGCTTTCTTGGCCACAGAAGCCTTCCCTGCACCAGCAACCCCCCTCCACCCTGTTCCATCCCCTCCTAATTCCTTCTCAACTTTCCAGGATGGAGGATGAAAAATAGTACATCTTAGGTGCCGTTTAGGATTGCAGTGGGCCAGGGGGAGGTCGGATTATCTGCATTTCTGAGGCTTGAAGAGGTTAGGACAAAGGCCACGCAATGAGAACATGCAGGGCCAGGGTTTGACTCTAGATCTGAGATTTTGTGCTGTGCTACCTCCTCGTACTTGGGCTCCGTGGTGATGCTGTCCCCAGCCCTCCTGTCTGTATTCAGGTCCTCCTCATTCTCCTGCAGCCTGGGGCCAGAGGGATTCATGCTTGAACCTCACCCACTTGTGAGGTCACCTGAGGGTGGGGTCAAGTTCATCTCAGTGCTACCCCTGTGTCCAGCGCAGCCTGACCCAGACCCGCCACGGCTCACCTGGAAGTGCAGTGGCCCCTTCCCCCGCCATCTCCCAGCTTCTGGCCTTGCCCCTTAGGGGGCCTTCTTGTAATTCATGTCATGTCCCAACCCTCCAGTGCTCAGAACCCTCCATGGCTCCCATGTCACTTGGAGAAGGAACCAGAGTCCGCACCATGGCCCACAGGGCCCTGCACGATCTGCCCGTCACCACCCTGCCCTCACCTCCTCCTGCTGTCACCCTGGCTGGCTTGGCTCCAGCCAGCCACACCGGCCTCCTCACACTCCCTCAGCTGCACACCAGCAGAGCCACACTCATTGTTTGGTTTGGTTTCCTGTGGTTTTGTTTGTTTGTTTTTTTTTTTCCTTTTCATTTATTTCCGAGTAGCTTAGCACGCTTCCTGTGTGCCGGGCACCATGCTGATCACAGCACATGTATCAGTCCATTTAATCCTCACACCTCTTTGAGGCAATGTCAGTACTATTATTATCCCTGTTCTATAAAAGAGGAAACTGAGGCACAGAGAGGTGTCCTGGCTTGTCCAAAGTCACCCAGCTGGGAAATGGCAGAGCTGGGATTTGAACCCCATGCAGGCTGGGCTCCTAATCCTGAACCACTTTCCTGCCAGTTGATAAAGGGTACTGAGCTCCAAAGGGTCTGCCATTCTCCCTGGCCCCTCCCCAGGACCCCTGGGCCTCCCCACGACTCGTTCCAATTGTGCATTGTGAAATATATTGAACGTCATCCTGACCATGTGCAACAGGACGCTTCTATTCCTCTCAATCCAGTGTTTATTACCACCATCAACCACACACCTTGTTGGGGTCATTATAAATCACCTTTTATCCTATAAGGCAGGTACGGTTAACATGGAAGACGAAACTGAGGCCAGCAAAGTAAAGTCACCCACCTGTGGTCACCTAGCCGATAAACGACATCAAATCCCATTCCCCTCTGACCCTGAAACCCACCCTCTGTTTTCCACTCTGGCTTCTTTCTTCCAGCATCTTGGCGACAGTTGGGACGGAGTTTGACCTACGGACGCTGAGGGCAGTTCGAGTGCTGAGGCCGCTCAAGCTGGTGTCTGGAATCCCAAGTGCGTGAGTTTCCGACCCTGGCAAGGGGTCTGCTCAGGGGTCCCGGGAGTCCTCAGTTTCCCCTCTGCAGAACATCTCAGAAGTGGGCCCTGAGTGCTTGCTTCCCAGCTTGTGCCAAGGCAGCCTTCTCTTGGGGGGAAGCTCCCAAGGGACCCCCAGGAACCTGGTAGCAGGTCTCCGTGAGCTTCTGGAAGCAAGCCAGGAGCCTCACCTATAACCACAGCACCTGTTTATTGAGCACCTGCTGTCTGTCAGGAGCCATGCTGATACATCTCAGTCAGTACTCACGATTCTGTGATGTTGGGAGAGAGTGCTCATATCTCCATTTTACAGATGTGGAAACTGAGGCTCAGAGCAGCTAAATAATTTGAGCAGGGTCATGTGGCTGAGAACGGCAGGACTAGGTGTTAGCAAGTGTGACCCCGAGCCTGGCCAGTAACACTGGTGGCAGTGACTGTGACCATCTATTGAGCACCTGCTGCATACTGGACACTGTAGAGAGAACTTTACATGCATTATCTTAGTTTGTCTTCCCAATCGCCCAGTGAACACATTTTACAAATGAAAAAGCTGACGCTCAGACAGGTTAAATTCTGCACCTGAGCTCTGACGACTTGACAGTGATGAGCTCCAGAGCCCATTCTCGTCCCATCTGCTTGCTTTCTCCTCCTCCAAGGGTGCTTCTGCCCCACCCTTTAGGCGCAGCTGCCATATTCAGGGTCAGATGCAGGTTGTGCTGCCAAAACCCAAAACAAAACAGGGTCGACCTTCTGTCCCACTGCCTCAGTTAGTACTACTACTACTAATTTTAAAAGCACGTGCTATGTGCCAGGCACTGTTCTAAGTATTTGCCATTTTAAAAATTCATTTGTCCTCACAACAAGCCTGTGATGTAGGTTCTATTATCAGTTCCATTTTACATCTCATTGGCTTCGTTTGTCAGGTTCATTGCCATCTGGATTTAAAGAGTGAGATCTCCCAGACGACCACCAGCAAGGTCTTTTGGTAGAAAGAAGGCACTTCTGCTTAGGTGTTCGTAGGATTCCAGGAGCTGCCAGCATTGCATCAAGGGTCATCCCCAAGCTAATACTAACAAAAATTTCACCACCTCTGGTGGTACTTTGCCACATATGTGCTCTCTCATTTAATCATGAGAGGGAGGTGCTATTCCAGCCCCCATTTGCAGATGAAGAAACCAAGATTCAGAATGGTGACCTGACTTGCTGAAGGTCACATTGCTAGTAAGTAGATGACTAGGTCGGGTCCCCTCGATGCAGACTTAGCTAGGTGCCTAGGTGGCCCTGCTTTATCTGGAGAGTGCCGTCAGGAGAGAGAGAATGAGGGCAGCAGGATGGGATGGGGAAAGATGCCGAGCAAGGATGTAGTCTCAACCTGATCCCGTGGGGAGCTCTGGAGTGTGAGTAGCACCAGAGTTATCCCTGAACCTGAGGCAGAGGGACTGCTGGCCTTTCATCCTTCTCTGGTCACTTATTGGGGGCGGCGGGTGGGGAATGCCGAGAAGACAGTGGGTAAGGCAGCTCTTGATAACCAAAGGCAGTTGTATAAAGAGGAGGGGCAGCTGGGAGCTATTAGCAGCCAACACCCGCAGCAGCTGGAAGGGGGGCACAGCAGAGGTGGAGGATACCCGGCCTGGCCTAGGCACTAACCACAACCAGTGTCCAGAGCCTTAACCACTCCGCCACACCACCTCCATTAGCATCACCCATACGTTGCGGGTCCCTGTGGCTTCCACCCATCAGGAGGTGCTAATCATGAGCCGTGTAAAGTTCTTCTAATCAAGAAGCAAGGCCTTAGGCTTTTTGTTTGAACCCTAATTTTAACCATACACTTTCCTGATAGCACAGTGGCTACAAACATACCATTTGACATCACTCAGACCTGGGTTTAAGTCCCGGCTCTGTTATTTCTGACGCCCTTGGATGAATCACCTCTCTCAGACTTGCTTCCCAGCTCTGCAAAATGGGGATAATTTTACACGGGTGCCCACTTCATGGGGTTGTGTTAGAAGCCAATGAAATCATGTCTGG
>NC_138369.1:7727361-7743072 GCF_054177405.1 Leptonychotes weddellii | reverse complement strand
TGTCCGCCAATATCCACACGTTCGGGGGACCCGGCACCTTCCGGATACATTTTCCGTTAAATCTCCTGCTCCCCAAATTCCTTTGCTCTCTGGAGCCCAAGAACCAGATGGAACAGGATGAGGACAGAAGCCTGTATGTCAGTATTGGGACCACCGGCCATCTTGGTGCAGATGCAAGGCTGGCAGCACTAATCATGGGACAAGGGAACCATGAATTCAGGGGATGGACCTAGAGTGGATGGTGAAGCTGAAGGGGATCGCCTGTGAGAAATGAAAGGGGTTTTAGGCCTGTCTCACTGGGAAGAAGATTCCGGCCGGGAGTGGCTTCCTATCCATCTCCTGATGACCCGCACATGGTGGAGCCCTGGCCCCAGACCACCCCAGAGGGAAGGAAAACTCAGTAGGGAACATTTATTCAAGATGTCCTTTTTCTTCCTCCTTTTCTCTTGCTCCTCCTGACTCCTTCTCTCCTGGGCTTGTGAAGTTTGCTCAATATGGGATGTCCTAATTATTTCTTTCCCCGATGAAGAAGGTGTTAATTGAGGCAGAGCTATTTCTGCGACTGGCCTCGTCACCCGGGCGGAAATGCAGGAGGGAGAGATACAGGACAGGGCCCCTCAGAAAAGTCAGCCAAGAGCAGAGAAACCAGGACTCCTGGCGCCTAGGTTTTGGGGTTTTATTGAGGGTTTTTTTTTTTTTTTTTCTTTCTAGCTAAGCAGACACACAGCTGGCTTGGGTCTGAGTGGGGTTGTGAGGGGGCAGATGTGGGGGGAGCAGCTGGGGGGTTAGAAAGCCTCATTTTAGGAGGATGACTGAAAAGCTCGCGATTAAAAATATAAGGCGTGTGAGTAAGAGACAGATATATACAGACACCCAGGCAGCAGGTTAATTTTAAAATATATTTATAACCAAATTCCTCAGACTCTCTGGACGGTTGCTTTTCTAGAAGCAGCCCTCAGAGTGTTTCGTGATGGGGGGGCGGAGGGTTGAGGGGGGATTGAAATCAAGAGAACCACTGGGCCAAACTGCTAAGGAGAGACAGGTTTTCAGCTGCATTCCTTTATCCTCGGGAACCCAGTTCCCGCGTGCCCAGAACCGTGCCAAACACTCAGAGAAATGCAAAGGTAAAGTGGAAGGCGTTCTGCTTTCCAAGAGCCTCCAAAATCTTTTGAGGAGATAAGACTCCTCGTCTGCAACCAGTTCGTAGCAATGAAGGCTGACGTGTGCTTTTATCTCCCCACCAAATATGGACGAACACTGGGGAGCTCTTGTAGCCCTGAGGAAAAGGAGGGACCAGTGTTCACTGGCTGACGTGGGGGGGCTGCAGGGGGGTGGGAACTGAACCAGACTTGGTCGCAGGGTGGAGACGGAGAAGGTTCTGGACAGAGGTGACCTTCCCAACAAACAGGGGTTCTTGTTCCTTATAGAAGTCCATGCATTTTCTTCCCCCCTGCTCTGAGCCTTATGTTTAAAAGACTTTGCCTTCCAATCTGTATTTGTTAAATAATAGCCCCCTGTACCAAATCCAGCGTGAATGAGGAAGGCATTTCCAGCCGCTTAAACTAGTGGCCGATGTGGTCATTGTTTCTTTATATCAGAACTTTGAGCAGTAGGTGTCACTTCTGAGAGTGGTGGGTGTCACTTTGCATGACCTACAGTTTCTATTTAACTGAAGCTTCAAAGGCCAATAAGATTCACGCCTTCTGTGCTGGTTTATTTCTCTCTGCTGCATGCTGAGTGGGGGTTGGGAATTTGTGCCCATAGCACATACATTGAGAGATATTTTTGTTTTGTGGAGAGCTTGAGTTTGCACACTTGGCTGTTTGTTTTCTTGGCGGACAGTGTTGCTCTCTGAAAACCTTCAGAAGTGTGACTCGCTGAATAGGGTCCTCTCGTATCCACTGCTCTGGTCCAGTGGGGACACCCCTGGGTCATTCTGTGCTCCCCTGATTCCATGTGCTCCCGGGGTCTCCCCATCAACACCTTGGAATTCAGACTCCACCTTTGGCACCCAGCCCAACTTCACCAGGAAGCTGTCTTTGGTTGCCAACGGGGCATCTGTTGGTGTGTGTCTCTTTCCTTGTGGCATTTTTACAATCTGTCTCTTGCTGTTTGGGGAGAAACTTAGCTCCTGTGCCTAAGGGTAAGTACTGTGTGTACTGGCCTCCCTCGCCCCCAGAACAGCTCCCTGAGCCCAGTACATAAGAAAGAAAGAAAAAGAAAGAAAGAAAGAAAGAAGAAAAGGAAGGAAGGAGAGAGAGAGAAAGAAAGAAGAAAAGGAAGGAAGGAGAGAGAGAGAAAGAAAGAAAGAAGAAGAAGAAAGAAAAACAAAAAAAAGGGAGGGAGGGAGGGAGGGAGGGAAAAGGGGAGAGAAGAGGAGAGGAGAAAAGAAAAAATAGAAAAGAAAAATCAGGCTACAGAAAAACAGCATCACATGATTCACAAATTTGTCCTAATGGAAGTCTGGAGAACACTGCACCCAACCATCTCACAATGTGCATGACATATTCACCCAAATCCTCTATATTACGGTACATAAACCCTCTATATTAGGGTACATAAGACCCTCAACAGATCTTAAAGGACCGAATTACACAAAACATATCCTCTGATCACAGTGTAATCAAACTGGAAATTGGTAACAAAAGGATAACTCTGAAAATGTTTAGAAATTAAGAGGCATGCTTCTTATTTGTGGATGAAATGATAGGGTATCTGAGATTTGCTTTAAAAATATTCTAGTGCAGGGCAAAGTGTGGGGAGGGGATACAGATGAAACAAGATTAGCCCTGAGTTGATAAGTGTTGCAATTGGTGATAGGTACATGGGAATTCGTTATACTAGTCTATGTTTTTAAGATTTTATTTATTTTAGAGAGAGAGCGCAGGGGTAGAAGCAGAGGGAGAGAGGCAAGTATACTCCACCCTGAGCACAGAGCCTGACACAGGGCTTGATCCCACAACCCTGAAATCATGACCTGAGCTGAAATCAAGGGTCGGACACTCAACCGACTGAGCCACCCAGGCGCCCCTATACTACTCCATTTTTTGTAAATATCTGGCAAGTTTTTTTTTTAATGCATCTTGGTTATCCATGGGTCAAAGAAGAAATAATAATGGAAATTGCCAAATATTGTACTTGAGCAATAATGATAATAATGAATGACAAATTTTGTGAGATACAGCTAAAGCTGCATGCAAATGGCAATTTATAGCCTTAAAAGAAAGTTTAGGAAATGCACAGGAAAAGTAATAAGCTTGGAGAAGAAATTAATAAAACAGAAAACAGTGAATAGATCAGCAAAGCCAAACTTAAAAAAAAAAAAGACTGATAAATTCATTCCAATAGTCATCTTTTCCCAACAGTATTGAATCTTTACAGCCCCTATTTCTCAGAGTTGGTTTTCCTAGCCCCTTGCCCTGACTTTTCTCCCCTTCCCTTTCATAGATGACATTCAGGGTGAGTCTCCGGCTCCGTGTGGGACAGAGGAACCCGCCCGCACCTGCCCCAATGGGACCAAATGTCAGCCCTACTGGGAAGGGCCCAACAATGGGATCACTCAGTTCGACAACATCCTATTTGCAGTGTTGACAGTTTTCCAGTGCATCACCATGGAAGGGTGGACTGACCTCCTCTACAACGTAAGTGATGCAAGTTCGGGGAGAGGTGGTTCTCCCGGACCAGCCAATTCCTGAGGCTGCACTGGAGGGACTCTGAGCCGGTGAGGTGGGGGCGGGGGGCGGGAGGCGTCAGAACTTCAGGTAGAGGAGGCCATGGGGCATGGAAATCTAGAGGGCACACAGATGCTGCATAAATTTTCACTGTGCAAGTGTTTAAATATAATTTTAAATTTTTTAATATGTAAAGGTTGTGTGATTCAAAAGCCCACATGGATAAAAGAGTAATATCCTGGGATCTATACAAAGGGGCTCTGTGCTGGGACCCTCGCTGGCCCTCTGCCAGCCATACTCCCTCCCTGGAGGGTGAGGAGTCCGTGGGCCTCAGGGGACATGTCTACCAGAAGCTGGCACCACCTACCCCACTTTCTAGACTGCCCTCTTGGATTATCCGGGATTCTGGAATTTTCTGCCCAAGCCCAGATTCTGTGGACTTGCATGAGATTCTTCTGTGCATCTGTTCTCCAACTGTGCCAGGTGTCCTAGGAGCATCTGTTGGCACAAATGTGGCCGGAGCTTAGATATGCAAGCAGGAGTGCCCATGCATGTGTGCATGAAGCCCCCTGCCCCCGGGCCAGACAGAGCCATGAGTAGGGGAGAAGGAAGGCCATGCGTGGTCTGGGGGCAGGGCTGGCTTTGCTCACGTCATGATCCAGTGCAGACGTCTAGGTTCTAAATTCCACCCTGACCTTCCCAGTGCTTATGAAGGTATGTTTACAAAGGGGAAGTGTACAGCATATTTTCTTTAGTAGCTTTTAAATATTTACACAGAGTATGTGAGCCTCCATCAGCACTCTTGTCTGAGATCTTGAAAACGTTAGAGACAGGCCCACCTGCCCCACTTGCATCTTGTTTCCTATCCCCCCACCACGTGCAACCCCTTCAGCTCCTTGGTGTATACTTTCATTGTTTATGCAAATATAAGTGTAATCAAATCTATATCCTCCTCCCTTTCTTACCCCAAAGTGTAACATTCTATACATGCTGTTCTATTCTGTGATTTTTTTGGGTCACATAACAATATATCCTGGAGATCTTTCCATAGCAGGACATGGAGCATGACTTCGTTCTTTTGTACAGCTGCCTAGCACTCCGTTGTTTGGCGGGCCATGGTGCATTTAATCAGTTCCCCAGAGACAAATGCTTGGAGGTTCCCCACCCTCTGACATTGAACTCAGAGCTTCCATGAGCCTGCTGCATTTATGTCTTTTCATCCTTGTGCAGATATGGCTGGGGTTGGTGGTGTCCATTCCGAGAAGTGGGATCGCTGGGTCAACAACTAAAGCGTATTTATAATTTTGATAGATACTCAGATGTACAGGTCTTAGAGCTGTGTCTGCCCTAAAACAGCACACCTTCTTCACCCACCTGTGCTGTGAGAGGCCCCCCAAGTCAGTCACCTGTCAGCAGCTGGAAGTGGGTGGAGTCAGGGATTCAGAATCAAACACAGGATGCCACAAGTGTAGCAACCTCATGGAGCATCCCCTGGGGCTGCTCCACACATATACCTCTGTCGACTCACGGAGGTATCCTCTCTGCCTGCTTAAATGCTGAAATTGCCAGTTAAGGTTCTTCCCATATGAGCCAGGGCTTGGCCTGCTGGGGAAGCAATACCAGGCTTCTTCCTGCATGTGGGGTTGCTGAACTCTCCTCCTGGTGGCAGTTTAGGTTTCTTGAGGAAGGTTCCCCCTTGGGGGTGGAGGGAGATTTGCAGGAACCTATCCTTTTGATCAGTGGCTCATTTTAAGGTGGGGTTGAGAGTGCAGCCTGGAAGTGGATTGCAAAAGTGCCATGGACAGTTGAGCATGTCACACACTGCACAAGCCACCACATCTCAGGAGTGTAATTCGTATTGTAGACTACATAGATGTCCACCATTATTACAGTTTTTTGACAACTATAAAGAATATAGGAAGGTATTCTAATTTGTATGAAGACCTTGTCTGAGCATAGCATCTCTAGAAACAGACCACAGATCTGAGAGATGTTCAGACTCTCTCTTGGGCCTCACTTGCAAACAGCTTGGACAAAAGGTTATGCCTAATTGGCAAAAGCTTGCTGGGGGATTTTTATGGGTTCTAGATTTTTGCTTTGCAGGGTGGTGTGAGAGAAGGCTACAGAGGGAAATGAGCCCTCCTGGGAGTGAAACAGAGCTGGGGGCCAGGATGGTAAGGAACTTGGGCAGAGAATGGGACTGAGGAACAGAAGCTAAGAAAATTGTGAACGTGGGAAAGGGTTGTGTCATGGGGTCGGATGTCCAGAGAAAGTGTCCAGAGGTTCAGAGGAAGACACTGGGGATGTGCTTAGTGGTGGGAGAGGAAGAATGAGCAGGACCACAAATTTCCAGAAGATTCTCTAGTCATAAGCACCATTGTTGGAAGAGATATTTGTCCTGGAAGCTTAGAGTTGAGCTGTCTTGGGGAAAACAAGCTCAGGGGAAGTGGTGAGAGCAGAGTCAGGCACCAGACTGCCTGGGTCCCCATCCTGACTCTACCACTTCCTTGCTGTGCAACCTTGGCTAGTCACTTGACCTCTCTGTGCCTCATTTCCACTTGTGCAGTATGAGCAGAAGCACAATCCTACCTCACAGGGCAGGAGGACTGAGTGAGGTGGGTACATGTAAAGTGTTTAGAACAGTGCCTGGTCCTCAGCGAGCTCTGTGTAGGCCGAATTCTCCACCCTGGTAGGCACGCCTCTCAGAAACATATATGAATTTTATATCATAAAAACCCCAACCACCCCTGAGGAAGTAGAGTGCGCTGTGGGGTCCCACTTTATTCCCCACCCTCACCCTCACCCTACTGGTAGCTGCTACTAACTCTGAGTCACCTTCTAGAACTTTACATGTACTTACATCCCACCGTCATCCTGTGGGTAGAAACCCCAGCAGTGTTGTGGGCCTGATGTGAGCCTAGAGCAGTAATAAAATACCACAAAGTGGTGGCTAAAACAACAGACATTCATTGTCTTGCAGTCTGGGTGCCAGGAGTGCCCTGTCAAGGCTCTGGCAGGGCCAGGCTGCCTCTGAAGGCCCTAGGGGAGGATCCTTCTTGGCCTCTTGCAGCTTCTGGTGGCTGCCAACAATCCTTGGCATTCCCTGGCTTACACATTCTCTGTCCTCCACTTGAATATCCCATCTTCGCATGGTTGCCTTCTTATAAAGACACCAGTCATGTTGGATTAGGGCACCCCCTACCCCAGCACCATCTGGTCTTAACTAATGACCTCTGCAATGCCCTGATTTCCAAATAAGGTCACATTCTGAGGTCCTGGGGGTTAAAACTTCAACATACCTTTTGCGGGGGTGGGGAATACGATTCAATCCATAACACCTCCCAAATAAACTACTGGACCTGAACCCTTGTCTGGGGCTTCTCAAATTAAGACACACACTTAATACAACCATTAGAGCGTCTCATTGCCAAAGGCAGGGGCTAAGGTGACTACCTTTGAGTTTCTGCTGCTGAGGACAGAGCTGTTGCTTTTCCAGGCATCTGGGCCCTGCTCTTGTGTTCTGCCCTCTGCCGCCTCAATCCATCCGGCCACAGGCAGCCACAGGGTCTGGAATCTTTGTCCTCTGCATTTATGCTAGAGCTGAGGCCTCACTAGCCTCTGGCAGGTGAGACCCATGGGGAGAGAGTCCAGATGCACCAGCTCCAAGTGTCTTAGAATCCATGGGCTCAGATGCCAGATGGAGGCCACCTGCCTGGGTGGACAATGCTTTACGATCCCAACATCTCGTTTCTTTTCTCAGTATCATTAAAATCCATTCATGTATTCAGTAACTGTTGAGCACCTACTGTGTGCTGGGAAGGGGGCAGGTGAACGGCGGTGGCGGGGTGGGGGAGGGGACCCACCATGAAGAAGAGATGGACAGAAACAATAAACATGATAAATAATAAACTGCTCGTACAGCAGGACATAGACAGTAAGCAAATGCATAACAGGGGACATGGTGACATGCCCTGTGAGGACAAAAGAGCACAAGAGGAAGGTGGGGCTAGTCTAGGTCAGGCAATCAGGGAGGGCTCCTCCGAGGAAGTGGCATTTCCAGAGAGAAGGAGAGCTCCAGGCAGATGTTTGTGGGAGAGCATTGTTGGCAGAGGGAATGACAGCAGCTCACCTACACGGCATGTTCAGCCTCCTCCCAGGTTTTCCCAGTTTTGAGTTGTTCCTTTTCTTTTCTGCTTGGCTTCCTGGTTAAATAAAGTGCCTTCTGGAAAAAGCCTAACCTCAACTAATCAGCAGTGCTGTCAAAGGTTCATATCAGGATGTGCATCTCAGCATTATTTGTAAAAACAGAGCAAAATTGGAAGCAACTGGTTCAGCACCGTATGGTCCTTTCATATGAGGGAATATTACGTCGTCCTTAAAAAGCCTCTGTTGGGAGGATATTTACGGATGCTTACTGAATATTTACGGAAATACCGAATAATGATGAGTGGGGGGAATTGATTTTTTTTTTTTTTAAAGAATCAAGGTGAGGTAAACCTTATGTCTTGGCTCCGGCCACCATTACAAAATAGCATCCACCGGGCGGCTTCAACAACAGAAACTCATTTCTCACAATTCTGGAGGCTGGGCCCAGGGTGCCAGCACAGTGAGGACTCTCCACCTGGCTTGCGGACAGCCGCCCTCTTGCTGCCTCCTCACACGGTGGGGAGAGAGACAGCTAGCTCTCTGGTGTCTCTTCTTATAAGGACACTAACCTCATCGTGGGGACCCCACCTGTGTGACCCCATCTAACCCTGACCACCTCCCAGAGGCCCCGCCTCCTAATACCATCACACTGGGGGTTAGGGTTTCCACATGTGAACACAGGGGCCGGGATGCACTTCAGCCTGTTGCACCTTCTGATCTCAAGTGTGTACATTTGAAAATGTACATTAGGAAAAGAAAGACTGGAAGACACTGTACCAAGATGGCCTCTAGGTAGTGGGGTTCAGGAATCCTTATCTTCCCAATACTTCTCTGTATTATCAAATTTTCTACCGTGAGCACAATTACAATCAGGAAAAAAATATATTTAGACTTGTCTTGTTATAGATTTAAGAGAAAAAAAAAAGAGATTTTTGGTCATTATGACAAATGGGGAAGGAGTGGGGGGACAAACATTTCCGGGTGTGTCCATGGTGTGCTGGCTGCTTTTATCTATGTCACCTGTCCAGAGAGAGTCCACACCAAAGGCTTGATCGACATAGCCATAATCAATGGTCATTCTTATTTGTTTTATTATCACATAAACAAAGTAAGTGAAGAAAAAACATATCTTCTTTATGGAAGAATTCCATTTAATATATGCAGACACTCTCCCTCCAGAAGCAGAGCTGAATCCCCCCATTGGAGGGTGGGCTGGACTTAGTGACTCACTTCTGAAGAGTAGACTAGGGAAAGGGGAGATGAAGTCATTTTACAGTGGGGAAACCTAGCAGACACCACCTTAAGCAAGCGACCAAAGTCGGACTCCCCCTCCCCGGGTGAATGTGTAATCATGTGACCCTTGACGGATGTGATGAGCAGGGGACCTCACCTCTGGTTTCCTTCCCCAAGACTCACAATCCCTGTGTAATCATGAGCAAAACATCAGACAAACCCAAACCCGGCGTTCTGCCAGGTAGCTGGCCAGTCCTGTCCCAGACTGTGAAGGTCATGATATATACAAGGGAGGACTGAGAAATTATCACAGACCAAAGGAGCCAAAGGACATATGACAACTGGATGCAATGCGGGGTCCTGGAACAGAAAGGGAACATCAATCGGAAACCTGATGAAATTCAAATAAAGTCAGGAGTTTGGTTTATAAATAACCCGAGGGGTAGAGATTACTATCCCCCATTTTACAGATAAGAGTCAGAGGTTGAGAGCGTGGCCTGAGGTTGGCAGCCGGGGAGTGGCGGGACCAGGTGCCCTGAAGTGAACCCGGGGAAAGAGATAGGGGGGAAGGGAGGAAGGGAGGGAGGGAGAGCAGTTTGATTTTTTTTTTTAAGATTTTATGTATTGATTTGCAAGACAGAGCATGAGCAGGGGGAGAGGCAGAGGGAGAGGGAGAAGCAGGCTCCCCACTGAGCATGGAGTCCAATGCAGGGCTCGATCCCAGGACCCCGGAATCATGACCTGAGCTGGGCAGCCACTTAACTGACTGAGCCACCCAGGAGCCCCAAGAGAGCAGTTTAACTTTTAAAGGAGCAATTTCTTAAAACTCTCTTTAAAGTCTGGGGCAGAAAAGGTAGACTGGGGAGCAGAAGAGCCTACATTAGACACTTCAGGGATTCTTTCTGGTTTTTGTGTCATTGAGATACAAGTTTGAGAGGTACAGGATGATGATTTGACAGACGCATACTGCGCAGTGAGTTTAGTTAATATCTGTGACCTGATAGAGTTGCCCAAACTTGGTTTTTTGCCCCTGGTGGTGGTGGCGGCGTGGGAAAGCTCAGGAGGGCTATGCTGAGCCAAAGCAGCCTGGAAGCAGCATGTGGGTGACGAGACCTGCCCTCTCTTGATGGATACCAGGGAGGGCAGGTGGAGAGGCAGGGGTCCTTAACCAGGACCCGTCATGAACAGCAGGGGAGTCCTGGCAGGACCAAGGCTTCCTGAGTTCATTTTTGGCTGCCATTTGCTGAATTTACCGGATGCCGCCCGTCTTCTTGTACTGTCGATCAATCCATAAAACAACCTTGTGCAAATGCTTGTGCAAGCATTTTTAGACCCATCTTCCAGATGATGAAACCGAGGCCCACAGGGATAAAGCGACCTGCCAAGGCCCTATAGCCAAGCATGGCGAAATCAGGATTCAAACCCAGCACTGGGAACTAATCATCACACCCCCCTCCCCTCTGTTTGACTCTCCCCTTCTCTTCCTTCTCCCCCTCTGTCTTTGTGTCTCTTATGTCATGTCTGTCTCTGTCTCCTTCTCCTCCTGTCTTCTTCTCTTTCTCCCTCTCCCTCCCCGCTCTCTGCTTTTCTGTCTGTCTCTCTCACTCTGTTTCTCTCCATCAGTTAATGTCAATTAGGAAAGCAGCGAGACTGTGCTTGGTTGATGATTATAAATGTCTGCCCCTTGACAAATGGTCACTCGTGCTTGAAACTGATCTTTGACCTAAACCCTTTTTTATTCATAGATGCTCCTTTTGGCCAAAATCAAAGCATCAAAACTGGGGGGACTTTGGATCACACATTCATTCAACAAACATTCATTGAATGCCTCCTATGTGCACGCACTCTTCCAGGCACCCAGGATATGCAGTGAATGGAAGAGACAAAAATCCCTGTTTGGGGAGAGTTGACATTTTAGTGGAGGAAGCAGGTGATCAACAACATAATTAAGAGATTATATATGTATGTGTAAAGGGCAGAGAGTATCGTAAATATTTTAGGCTTGGCAGGCCATACTGTCTCTCGCACAACTACTCAATCTGCTATCCTAACACAGGAACAGCCACAGAAAAAATACATAAGGGAATGGGCATGGCTGTGTACCAATAAAACCATAATTTACGAACACAAGTGGCTAGGCCATGGGCTGAACTTTGAGGACTCTTGTGTAAGAGGGGAAAGAGAGCTTAAGGAGAAAAATTAAACAGGAGAGGGGCTGTGGATTTTCAAAGTGAGGGGTTACAGTTCTTCTAATAAGCCCTGAAGGAGGTGAGGGGGCTGCCATGCAAGTATGCTAGGGAAGAGAGATCCAGGCAGACAGGATAGCCAGTGCAAAGGCCCTGGGGCAGGAATGCTCCTGGCACTTGTGAGGAGCAGCAACGTGACTCATGTAGCTGGTGGGGAGTGAGTGAAGGCAAATGAGGGAGCTGGTGAGGCCAGAGGAGGTGACAGGACCGGACAGGCAGAGAGGCTATGTAATTTATCATCCAAACCGGGACAATTTTGAGAGCAAATAGGGAAAGGAAGACTCAAAAAATAATTAACAGGCATTGCATGATCTACAGTGGGTATAAACTGGGACATACGACCTCCCTCACGGCCACTGTGGGACGTTGGCTCTTTCACGGTCAAACCCACACCATTTTTATCCAGTATGCTGGGGAATTGGGTGTTCTCCTGAGCTGAGTATTTTTTTTTTAAGATCCTTTATACTTTTTCTGAATGAACCATGCTCAAAAAATTAGAGGAAAATAAACCATAAAACAGAAGGCACTTAAGAATTTTACTGGGACTCAGCCATTAATTTGTTTGATGAGTATTTATTGAACGCTTGCTAAGCGCCAGGTGCTGCGCTAGGCACCAGCAGTGCTGGGATGAATCAGTCTCTCCTTAAAGGCTCTCACGGGCCGACCATTATACATATAAAATACTATGAAAGTGCAGCAAAGAGGTGAAGTAGAAAAAAAATTGCTCTGTTGCAAGCCAGAAGGACAGTTCTAGCCCCAGCTGTGCCATCCACACCCCGTGCGAGCTGGCGAGTCACGTTGCCTTCCTCAGCCTGGTTCCCCCATCCACTGGGTATGGAAACTGTGGGAATCGAGGGGTATTTTGTTGGCTCAAAAATGCACTACTAAAATGACAGTGATTGTCTTGCCTGCCTCTTTGTTCCCAGGGAAATAGCCTGATCACTTGGACCTGAGATAAATACAGTCTCCTGTCCATGGTATTATTTTTTTTAAAAAGATTTATTTATTTATTGAGGGGGGAGGGGCAGAGAGAGAGAGAGAGAGAGAGAATCTCAAGCAGACTCCCCACTGATCATGGAGCCTGATGAGGGGCCCCATCTCCCGACCCTGAGATCATGACCTGAGCCAAAAATCCAGAGTCAGGTGCTTAACCGACTGAGCCACCCAGGCACCCCTGTCCTTGGCATTATTTAAACAACCCACCCCAGAGACCTCAAGATTATGTGCATTCATCATGCCAACAATGCTTAGGAAGCACCTACTGTGTGCCAGGTGCTGTTCTGGGTGCTGGGGAGGTGACGCTTTAGGGACAAAGACAGTCTACAAACAAGCAAATGTATAAATTGACAAGGTGATTCAGAGAACAAAGCATGCCAGGAAGAGAATGGATGTCTGGCAATGCTGGAGGGAGGGGCTAGTCCTTTGCGTCAGGAGGGCTGGGAAGGCTTCTCTGAGCCAGGCACAGTGGAGCTGAAGGCTGAGTGATGAGGAACAATCAACCACACCAAGATCGAGGGGACACTGGGCTCCAGGCCGAGGCTCAGAGAACAGAAACAACTAGCACATTGTAATCTTGAACTTTACCCTTTGGTGTACCAATTTCTCCATCGGACATACTGGAGACATTCTTTTTCCCCACTTGCCTCATGAGATCCATAGAAGGATCAATGAGAAAGTGGCATTTGAGAAAGACCTGAAGGGGATGAGGGAGCAAACCAAAGAGATATCGTGGTGTATCAGCCAGGAAAACTATGTGATGCTGCAGTAACAAACATCCCCTGTGATATTAACAACAAATCTCTTTTCTTGCTCACACTACGTTCCAGTGTAGGTTGGCAGTGGGGGAGAAGGGGCTGTGCTCACCATCGTCACTTGGGAACCAGCTAATAAAGCAGCTAGGACATTGCCACTTGCTGTCCCAAATAGAAAGAAAGCCCCGAGGGCCCCACACTGACAGTTCAGTGCTCCAAATGGCACGGCTGTCTCCACTCACTCCTTATTGGTCAGCACTCATCATGTGGCCCTCAGCCAACCACAAGGGGACTGGGACGGGCCATCCCACCATATCATCAGAAATGTTTAGGGCGCCTGGGTGGCTCAGTCGTTGAGCGTCTGCCTTCGGCTCAGGTCGTGATCCCAGGGTCCTGGGATCGAGCCCCGCGTCGGGCTCCCTGCTCGGCGGGAAGCCTGCTTCTCCCTCTCCCACTCCCCCTGCTTGAGTTCCCTCTCTCGCTGTGTCTCTCTCTGTCAAATAAATAAATAAAATCTTTAAAAAAAAAAAAAAAGAAATGTTTAGTGACAGCACTAATAAGAAATAGTGTTCCAAGCACTGGAACTCTTCGAGCCTTTGGAAAAAAGACAGGACTCTTAAGAACCCGTCCTTTTCAGTATTACTGATTATGACAGGTGAACAAGTTTCCATCCTCCTTCATTTCCCCAAACCCAGACTCATGCACACACCCGCCCTTTACCTGAACTGCCAAAGGAGGTCAGGCCCAGAAGGGGAGGTTTGGGCCCCCCACATTCTCTGCTATCAGATAGAATAGCTGTGGCAGGTCTAGCCTTTCTTCTTGGGAAACATAGTTCCCATTTTGCTCCCAAGCAGACCCCAGGGAAAGCCCACCTCCTAATCAAAAACTGCACCCACCCCTCTGCCAACTTCTTCTCCATGAGTTGTTGGCTCTAGGGCATGGAATTGAATAATTTGGGCCACGTTGGAAGGAGAACAAGTTCTCCTTCAGGCCCAGGGAGAAAAGCAGACAAGGGAGTGGGGGAGGGAGGACAACTTGGGAACTGAGGACGCAGGCTATGTGGGGAACTTGGACCCACCTCTCATTCAGTCCTTCCACAAACATTTATTGAGCGCTGCTTGCATGCCTGGCATTGTGCTAGGGAATATAGCAGTGAACAAACAAACAAAAGGCAGAACATTCTTGCCCCTTGCGGAACTGACATTCCAGGTGGGGAGATGGACAGTGAGCAGGAGAAATAGGTAAAGTGTAGAGAGGGTGAAGTGCTAAGGGAAAAGATGGAGCAGGAAATGGGATTAGAAATGAAAGGCCATCAAAGAAGACCTCCTGGAGAAGGTGGCATTTGAGCAAAGACCTGAAGGAGCGTGAGGGAGGAGCCATGTAGGAATCGGGAGGAAGAGCCTTCCAGGCAGGGGGAGGAGCAAGTGCAAAGGTCCTGAGGTGGGACTATGCCTAGTGCATCTGAGGAGCTGAAAAGAGCATGTGGCTGGAGCAGAGTTATCCAGGGGCAGAGTGACAGGGGCATTGGGGGGGGGGGGTTGGGGTACCTCTGCCATTTAGTAGCTCAGGGACCATATTCGTTTTCTGCGGCTGCCATCACAGGGAGGTTAGAAGTTGGAGACGAAGATATCACCAGGACCGTGCTCCCTCTGAGACTCAGTAGAATCCTTCCTCACCTCTTTCTGGCTTCTGCCGGTGGCCGTCGACCCTGGGCTTCCTTGACTTCTCTCCACACTCTGCCTCCGTAGCCACGTGGCTGTCCTCTCCCCTGCGTGTCCCAGTCTCCACCTGGTGTTTTCCTCTTCCTTAAAAGGACACCAGTCATATTGGATGGGAGCCCCCCATCATGACCTCACCTTAACTTAATGGTAGCTGCAGAGACCTATTTCAATTAAAGTAACATTCCCAGGTCCCGGGGTTATTACTTCCAACACATCTTTTGGGGAGACACAATGCAACCCAGAACGGACCTTGGGCATGGAACTTTCTCTCTCCTTATCCTCCCAGGAAGATGGGAAGGATTGTGAACCACCTTTTGGGGTCCGTGAGAGGATTAACTGAGCTCAGGTAGGCTGAGTGCCTGGCATTGGGTATGTCTGTTATTAGGCTGGGCAGCATGTCATGGGCCAGAGGGTCCTAAGCCTGTTGGGGAGCTGGGTTGTGGGCAGAGTCTGAGATGGACGGGCTGCCTCAGTTCTGAGGGGCCTCTGCTGTTTCTCCCTGTTCCATCCCGCCTCTCTCCCCCCACCTGCTCTGTCCCCATCCCAGACCTGTTTCCTGAGATGGCCCAGACTTTTTCTTGTGTTGGCTGGTGCGGGCTTTCTCTCCCTGGACTATATTTAGCCTAAGAAATAGGCATGAGAAGCCTCAGCTGCTGCAGCACTGGAAAGGAAAAGCACAAAGCCAGTCCTGCCTTCTGTCCAGCCCTGTCTGCTGACTCCATTCTTTCTTCTAGAACCTTCTAGAAGCAAAGCATCAGAACTTTGGGTGTTTGTTGGAAGAAGGACATGAGTTAGGAGCCCTGACATATTAATTGTCCCCAGAACTTGTCCATGTGTCCATGATGAAAGTTGACTTTGTTTGTCGGTTTGCTTTGTTTTCCGTTTTTTTACTGTGGTAAAATACGCATGACATAAACTTTACCGTCTTAACCATTTTTTTTTT
>NC_138369.1:7669302-7726861 GCF_054177405.1 Leptonychotes weddellii | reverse complement strand
TTTATTTATTTGAGAGAGAGAATGAGATAGAGAGAGCATGAGATGGGGGAGGGTCAGAGGGAGAAGCAGGCTCCCCGCCGAGCAGGGAGCCCGATGCGGGACTCGATCCATGGACTCCAGGATCATGACCTGAGCCGAAGGCAGTCGCTCAACCGACTGAGCCACCCAGGCGCCCCCCGTCTTAACCATTTTTAAGTGTCCGGTTCTGTGGCATTAAGTACATTCTCGTTATTGTGCAGCCATCCCCACCACCCCTCTCCAGAACTCATTATGTCTTGCAAATAGACTGTGTCCGCACTGAACACTGACTCCCTGCCCCCTCCCCCAGC
Organism: Leptonychotes weddellii; assembly: GCF_054177405.1. Classification (NCBI taxonomy): domain Eukaryota; kingdom Metazoa; phylum Chordata; class Mammalia; order Carnivora; family Phocidae; genus Leptonychotes; species Leptonychotes weddellii. The sequence goes on along the minus strand of NC_138369.1, from coordinate 7,726,532 downwards.
CCCTGGTGCCCGCCATCTACTTCCTGTCTCTGTGACTGTGACTCCAGTAGGGACCGCATAGAAGTAGAATCATGCAGCATTTGTCTTTTTTTTTTTAAGAATTTATTTATTTATTTGAGAGAGAGAGTGCACGAGAGAGCACAAGCAGGGGGCGCGGCAGAGGGAGAAGGAGGAGCAGGCTCCCCGCTGAGCAGAGAGCCCAATGTGGGGCTCACAGGACCCTGGGATCATGACCTGAGCAGAAGGCAGACACCTAACCAACTGAGTCACCCAGGTGCCCCCAGAGTTTGTCTCTTTATGACTGGTTTATTTCACTCAGCGTAGTGTCCTCAAGATTCATCCATGTTGTACCATGGGTCAAAATTTTCTTCCTTTTCAAGGTAAAGTTGACCCCAAAAAATGTTTAAAAAGTGGAGTAAAATAAGCGCACAGAAAACCCACTGATCTTAAGTGAGGAGCTTGATGAATTTTCACAAACTGGACACACCCATGTGACCAGCACCCAGATCAGGAAGCAGAACCTTCTCAGCCCTGGAAGCCCCCTTGTGCCCCCTCCCCAAAGGGTGCCCCATCAGGACCTCAGGCATGGCTGACTAGTTTACCTGCTTTTGCATTTTGTATAAATGGAATCTTCCAGGGGCGCCTGGGTGGCTCAGTTGTTAAGCAGCTGTCTTCAGCTCAGGTCATGATCCTGGGGTCCTGGGATCGAGCCCCACGTTGGGCTCCCTGCTCCACGGGAAGCCTGCTTCTCCCTCTCCCATTCCCCCTGCTTGTGTTCCCTCTCTCGCTGTGTCTCTCTCTGTCAAATAAATAAATAAAATCTTTAAAAAGTAAATAAATAAATAAATGGAACCTTCCATATATGTTCTTTTCTGTCTGGCTTCCTTTGCTTGACACTACTCCGTAAGGTTTCATGTGATAAGTGGCAGTCATTCATTGCATGATATTCCATTTATTTATCCTCTCTCTTGTTGATGAGGATTCAGACCATTTCCAGTTTAGGGCTATTATGTAGATCACCACTATGAACAATCTTGTGCATGCCATTCAAATTTCTGTTGGGTAACTATCCAGGACTCAGGAGTGGAATTTCCAGGTGGTAGCGCAGATACGTGACTTAATTTTAGTAGAAATTTCCAACCCATTTTCCAAAGTGGTTGTACCACATGTTATGGATTGAATTGTGTCCTCCCTCCCCCAATTCATATACTGAAGTCCTAACACCCAGTACCTGAAAAATGTGACTTTAATTGGACATGGGACCTTATGGAAGATGAGATCCTTAGGGTGGGCCCTAATCCAATATGACTGACGTCCTTAAAAGGGGGGAAGGAATTTGGACAGAGAGATGGACATGCACATAAGAAAGATGGCATGCAAAGATGAAGGTGAAGACCACGGTGATGCCTCTATAAGCCAAGGAACCACCAAAGATTGTCAGCCAACCCCCAGACCTCAGGGGAGAGGCATAGGATGGATTCAGCCTCAGAGCCTCCAGAAGGAACCAACCCTGTTGACATTCCTAATCTCAAACATCTGGCCACCAAGAACTGTGAGACAATAAATTTCTGTTGTTTTAAGGCCCCTGGTTGTGGTCCTTTGTTAGACCAGGCACAGACCACTCATGCACCATGTTACCCTCCCATGGGCAGCATATGGGGATTCCACCTTCTCCACAGGCTCCCCAACACCTGATAGTATCAGTCTTTCTCATCCTAGCCTTTCTGCTTGGTGGCAGCAGCATCGTAGGTGCTTCTAAAGGTGAGCTTTTAAAGCCACGCATGGGGGCCCCATGTTCTGCTGGTGCCCCAGAGCTGATGAACCACCATAAGGCTCCCTCTGCTCCGGCTGCTGACACCAGGGCTTCCCCAGCACAGAGCTTACATCCATGGGCTCTGGGACACCTCCTGGTTCCAATCCCATGTCTACCACCAACTGACTCTGGGACCTTGGGCTGGCACTTTTGTCTTTCTGGGCCTCAGTTTCCCCAGTTGTAAATGGGCATGATGATAAAAATAGGGTCATCATGAGGATTAAATGAGTAACTAAGCTAACATAGATAATACACTTAGAGCATCTGGCACAAGTAAGTACTTCATAAGCACTGGTTTTTAGATTTCTCTTTTTCTTTCGCTCTCTATTCTTGATTTTCATCCCCTCCTCTTACTTCCTTCTTGGCACAGTGTTCTCTTCTCTCCAGAGAAGAATGTTTGACTTGTAGACGTCTTCCCTGCCTCTTTGAAAACTGAGCTGGGCACTTCTGAGAATTTTTTTGTGGTTCACATTGAGGCTGCAGGGCACAGAGGAGGGAGACACTTGAGGGTTCACAGGCTCACAGCCCTGCCGTCTGCCTTGGTGATTTAACCTGGTAGTCAGACTCTGCCTTCATGCACCTCCTCTAAGGGAAGAGTGTGACTGTGTCAGGGAGGAGGGAGGCAACCAGGGGATCGTTTCTACATTTTGATTGGGTTTGTTCTTTTTTTTTTCCTGGAGTTTGGTCTGGGAAGTTCTCTTGAGTTTCATGCTGGTTCCTGGGTCCTGTGAGGGCTACATGATTAGAGGGGGCCTTGTCCTTCTAATGGTACCTCCGGGGCTTCCCCCACTAATTGATCCCGTTTCATTTCTGTCTGGGCTTCCAGAGCTCCAGGACTCCACAGGCCAAGAAAATTTGAGAGCAGAGCTCCCCCTTCTCCCACCTGTCAGGTCATACCTGAGTCCCATGAACGCTCACCTGCTTTCCCTCCTCACCTCCCACAGAGCAACGATGCCTCAGGGAACACTTGGAACTGGTTGTACTTCATCCCCCTCATCATCATTGGCTCCTTTTTTATGCTGAACCTCGTGCTGGGTGTGCTGTCAGGGTAAGTCTCTGCTACTCTCCCCATCCCACTCCCCCTCACCATCTTCTGACCATAAAGAGGCCATCAAACCTTTGTTTTCATTCTCCAGGCGGAGAATAGGCCTTCCCTTGTCTTGGCTTAGCCAGGAGGTTATTAGCAAGTCAGGTACAGGTGCACAGGTTGTGCACTGCTGAGAGCACCTAGTGAAAGGACTCATGGAGGCTGGAATCCAGCCCAACCGTAGCTCACAACACTGTACCCCTGGCATTGAGCAACCTTCACCCAGAGAAAGGGGAGCTTCTTTCCAGTGCAGACCTCTCATTCAGAAGTCTTTCCCAACCCACAACCCACCACACAAGAAACTTCTGTAGAGCTTTACTTTTTATAATTTACATTTTTAAAAAAGCCAATAGATTGGGTTCCTTCCTTCCCCTGTTTTCCAAATATACTATATATTTCAGTATACAATCAAATATGCATTTTCATGACACATAGTATCCCTTACCCCCAAGACTGAATGTGGGTTTGGGGTTTGAGGGGCTTGATCATAAATAGGTTTTATTTTTCTCGTCATAAGAAGTCTGGGGGCTGGAATGGTGGCTCCACGGTGCCATCAGGGACCCCGGTTCCTTCTCGCTTTCTACTCTGACATCCTTACCAAGCAGAGGCTTTCAGTCTCATGGATGCCTCATGGTCTTAAGATGGCTGCCTCACACTCACAAGAGGGCCACCGCACGTTCCAAACATGAAGAGGAGGGAGAGAACAGGAAGGGGAAGGATATATATCAGGCTACCACAGAAATCTTCAGCTTATGTCTCATTGGCCTAACTTAAAAGAGGGCTGAAAATATTCTTCACCCGAGAGTGCAGAGAATCAGAATGGAGTACCCAGCCAGCGATGGTTGGCATGGCATGGTTCTGTGGTTTTACTTTTTTCCTCCAGCTGGGTGCAGTTGTTGGATAACGTGGGAAGCTGGCAGAAATACCCCCAACCCCTATGGTGTTCTGATCTCCCAGGACACCTGATTCCTCATGTTAAAGTCCACTGCCTGCCCTCTAGGAGTTTCTGAACCCCCAAACACACACACACGCGTGCACACACATACACACACACACAGTCCCTAAAATGCTGACAACAGCCAGACCTGGCTCTTTCCTGCTTCTGCAGGGAGTTTGCCAAAGAAAGGGAGCGGGTGGAGAACCGACGGGCTTTTCTGAAGCTCAGGCGGCAGCAACAGATCGAACGAGAGCTCAATGGGTACATGGAGTGGATCTCAAAAGCAGGTGAGGCCCTTTCGTCCCAGGAGCCTCGGAGCACACGGAGGGTCCTGCATGCAGCTTGCGGGTGGGTGAGGGGAGGACCCTAACAGCGGGAGAAAGAGGACCTGGCCTGGTGGCCCCACTTCTCAGCAACAGGAATCTGGAGCAGGGTAGAGAAACTTCCAGGGCGACACCAGGATAGGATGTCACATAATAGCTGAGGAACTTTGGGTGACATCCCAGCTCTGCCACCTCCTAGCCGCGAAGCTCACTTTCCTGCGCTCCAGTCTCCTTGGTTGTTAAACGGAGGTGTGATAGTGTCTCTCTTTGCCGGGCTGTGGGGTATGCAGTAAGATCATCCAAGCTAAGCCACCGAGAAAGAGCAGTGCCCGACACACAGTGGGCACGTGTTTATTGGTTCAGCCATTCAGCAGACGCTTATGGAACGCCCACTGTGTGTCCGGAACTGTTCTAGACACTGAGGATATGGCAGTGAACAAAAGACCAAATCCCCGCCCTCAAGGCTCCGGCGTTCTACTGAAGGAGACAGAAAATAAACAAGGACATATACTGTTGAGTGCTCCCCAATGCTGAGAAGAAAAATAAAGCAGGGTAGGAAGTGGGAAACAGTTGGAGGAGGTGGGGTGGTCAGAGAGGGTCTCTCTGAGGAGGTGACTTCCGAGCAGACCCGAAGGAAGCCCTATGGATATCTAGCAAAAGGGGTTCTGGGCAGAGGGAATAGCAAGTGCAAAGGCCCTGAGGTGGGAACGGTGTTGAGTCATAGCGAGGAAGCCAGTGTGGCCAGAGCAGAATACGTGCAGGGGAAAATGGGAGGAAGCGAGTACCGGGAGGTGACAGGGGCCGAATCAGGCAAGGCCTTACGGGTCACAGTAAGGAAACTGGGTTTTATTTTGAGGGAGGTAGAGGTGGTGTTGGCTCTTACACTGTTGTTGAAGTGAGGCTGGGAGTCAGGAAGAACAAAGCAGCTGCCACAATCAGCAAGAGGAGAGCGAAGGTGGCCAGGCAGACCCTTCTCCTTCCTGACCCAAGGGAACCCAGCCCAGGAGAGGCCTGCAGGCGCTGGAGCTTAACTATGTGCTCTTCCTCTTCAGAAGAGGTGATCCTCGCCGAGGATGAAACCGATGGGGAACAGAGGCATCCCTTTGATGGTAACTGCTCTGAACCTGGCTCAGGGGTGGGTCCCAGGGGAGAACACAGCAGCCAGTGCTGGGGGGACGGATTGTTTGGTTCTGAGGGGCTTCCAGGGGATGGATGTTCAGAGCCCAGGTGACTCCAAGAACAAACACGAGGTCAGTCAGGACCAGGGAGATACAGGCATGGGGCGAATCTGCTTCTTTGGGGCATTTCAGGACCTTGGTGCAGGCTTTACATTTTCTGACCTGCCCTTTCTGCTTTAACCATGTGCCTCAGTCTTCCTCATTCATAAAATGGGCATGACAGTATTAATACCTACCTCACCGGACAGTTTATGGAGATTGCATTAATGCTTCCAATAGAATGCCTACAAGAGTGCCTGGCTCAGGGTCAGCCCCATCTGTGTCGCTAAATAGATCAATAACCAAGAATCCAGCTTACTATTCAAGACAGTTGTCTCACATGTTAGAAATTTGGCTAGACAGAGCAATGACTTTGGATTGAAAAATACCAGGATTGAAAAGGAAGTAAAGGAGCTGGGCTTTATCTGAGTAGATTACAAAATGGGTTTTACTATTTTGGGGGGAGGGGAAGAGATGGACTCATGGGGGTGTCTAAATCATTTTGTTGGAAGTGTGTGCCTGAACTCATTGTCCCCTGGAGAGCTCATGGGGGAGGAATAGAACCTAAATATTGAGGGAAGGCATCCACAGTCTCAGCCTGCCTAGCAAGCGTGCTAAAGGTCAAGGGTGGGCCTGCTTTCATAGGAGTCCCTGTATGTCCAGTCCCAGGCATCCCAGAGGGGAGAGGGTGGCTGAGAGCCCAGACTTAGAGTCAGAGCGAACAGGACTTGATTCTCGTCTTTACCCCTGGGGCAAAATCATGTAACCTCCCTGAGCCTCGGTCTCACGTTTCTAAAATGGGCGTACTCTTACTTCCCACCAACCCGGATGACCACGAGGGTTAATTAACCCAACAACATGTAGCAAGTCCCTGGCACCAAGAACCCAAGGACACCGAGGTATGGTCTTGTCTCAAAAAGGGTAACGTCCTTTTCTCTTGCCATGTTTCCATTGTTGGAGCTCTGCGGAGAGCCACCATAAAGAAGAGCAAGACAGACCTGCTCAACCCCGAAGAGGCTGAGGATCAGCTGGCCGACATCGCCTCTGTGGGTGAGTCCCTCCTGCCCCAGCCTGGTGCTCGGCTCTCACTGATTGTGCGAGAGATGGGAGCTGAAGGGCTGGGAACCACGGTCCCTCGATTTGGGTCCCTACTCTGCCCCTTTCCGCCTGTGTGTCCTGGGGCAGATGATGTGATGATGGGAATAACAGCAGTGCCTGTCTCCTAATCCCATTGTGAAAACTTAAACAAAAGAATCCACATTAAGCATTTAGAAGGGTGCCTGGCAGAGAATAAGCTCCCAGTCATGATATTAGGGTTCATTAGTGCTCACTGAGGGGCTGCTGTTATTAGGTGCCAGCTGTGAACAAGACAGGAGCCAAATCCCTACCCACGTGGAGCTTGCAGTCAAGTGCAGGACACGGATGTTGAACAGATAATTACCGAAATAAATCTGTCATGGTAATGGTGCTGCAGAGGAGACACGCCGGGTTTGGCCTGCTCTGGAAGAATGGGGTGTGATCAGGGAAGCCTTCTCAGAGGAGGTGACACTGAAGCTGAAAACTGAAGGATGGGTAGGAGTTCGCTATGGCAGTGAAAGCAGAGAGAGCCATGGGGCAGACTGTACTCCGTCTGTTGCTGTTGGCTGTCGCCGAGGGCAGGGTTTGAGGGGGAGGGGACACTTACCCTTCCCCTGCTCACCCCTCCTGATTGTGTTGCTTTTGACCTTCTCCGAGTAATGAAAGTGGGAGAGCATCCAGACAGGGGAAATAACACATGACTCTGAGGGGAGAAGGCATTTAACCTGTGTGGTTGGAGGAAGAAAGAGGGGGCAGGAAAAGAGAGACAGGAGGAAAAACTAGAGGCAGAGAAACAAGAAGGTGGGGGGAGCCTGGGTGGCTCAGTCAGTAGAGCATGCATCTCTTGATGTCCAGGTTGTGAGTTCGAGCCCCACGTTGGATGCAGAGGTGACTTAAAAATAAAATCTTTTAGGGGAGCCTGGATGACTCAGTCAGCTAAGTGTCCAACTCTTGATTTCAACTCAGGTTCATGAGATGGAGCCCCGCATCAGGGTCTGTGCTGAGCGTGGAACCTGCTTAAGATTCTTTCTCTCCCTCTCCCTCCGCCTCTCCCCCCCGCCCAAAAAAAAACAGCAGGAAGGAAGGGGAGAAGGGAATTTAACATATACACATAGTTCCAGTCTACAGGCATCATCTATTCTGTACTCTGCTGTTTTCACTCCACCCTAGTTTTTGACCTGAATGCTAAGTTTCAACATCATTCCCACTGCAGTCCCATACTCCATAAGGGTGGCTACACTGTAGTTTGCTTGGCCGTGGCCCTATCATATGGTGTTGGAGTTGTTTCCAATTTTTGCCCCAATGAGAAGCACCGCTGCGAACATTGATGTACAATTACTCCCCCCACCCTTTGGGCGTGTTTCCCTGGGGAATAATTATAGGATCAAAGATATTGATAGCTTTTCAACTCATTATTCACAGAACCATTCTGAGTTTCCAAAGCACTGAACCCATTTATAAACTTGCCAAGTACTCATACGATCACGGATCCCCCATCCCGGCCACTGCGTATTTCCCCTTTAATTTCCTTTCCCAGTGAAGTAGGTCTGTAATGATACCTTAAAGCTTGTTTTAATTTGCATTTTTAATTTCTAGCCAAAACACTCTTTTCCTTGTAACGATGAACTAGTTCTATTTCAACTTGTGGAATACATCTGTTTCCCTCCTTCCAGCAAGTTCAAGAACGGGAGTGCTCCGTCAGTGTTCTGTGTATTTGATGGGTTCTGTCTGGCCCACACATTTTCCCAATTAGGTTGCCTCCATTTTTTTTTTAATGTTTTGTTGTATTTTGATAGGCAAATATATTTTGTTCATACCACATGTTTTAAATGCCAGGCGCTGAAAAAAAAAATTGGCATACTCAAGTCAGGATCTCCCCTATGGATAAGATTGGGTACCTGCTCTTAATTGGCAGAGAAATTATTTTTCATCAGTCATTCTAGAAAAGATGGAAAAGTGACACTACCCAGTGTTGGCAAGGATGTGGGGAAATGAGCATTGTCATATGTTGTTGGCAGGCGTGTAATTTGCAGTGTTTCCAATATATGGTTTGGTATTATTTAATTATGGATGTTTATTTTCTTTGACCTAGCATTTCCGCTTCAAAAACATTTCTTCCATGTGTGCAAAAGGCCTATGCCTCTTCTCAACAGTGTTGTTTCTGGTGTTCAAAAAAGTGAAAACCAGAGATGCACCTGGCTGGCTCCGTCAGTAGAGCATGTGGCTCTTGATCTCAGGGTCGTGAGTTCAAGCCCCGCATCGGGTGTAGAGCTTACTTAAAAATAAAATATTTTTTTAAAAAGTGAAAACCACAGGATGCCTGGGTGGCTCAGTCAGTTAAGCGTCTGCCTTTGGCTCAGGTCGTGATCCTGGGGTCCTGGGATCGAGCCCCATGTCAGGCCCCCTGCCCAGTGGGAAGTCTCCTTCTCCATCTCCTACAGCTCCCCCTTGTTCGTGTTCTCTCTCTCTAGCTCTCTCTTTCTCTGCCTCTCAAATAAATAAATAAAATATTTTTTTAAAAAGTGAAAACCAGGGGGCGCCTGGGTGGCTCAGTCGTTAAGCGTCTGCCTTCGGCTCAGGTCATGATCCCAGGGTCCTGGGATCGAGCCCCGCATCGGGCTCCCTGCTCTGCGGGGAAGCCTGCTTCTCCCTCTCCCACTCCCCCTGCTTGTGTTCCCTCTCTCGCTGTCTCGCTCTCTGTCAAATAAAGAAAGAAAATATTTTTAAAAATAAATAAATAAATAAAAAATAAAAAGTGAAAACCAGAAACAACCCACGTGCCCAGAAATGGGGACATGACTAAAGAAATTACAGTATTTATATATGATGGACTATTATGCAGCCAGGAAAAAGAACAGGGTTGCTACTGGCATGGAAAAATGTTTGAAATCAATTTCTCAATGAAAAAAGCAAGTTGGGGTGCCTGGGTGGCTCAGTTGGTTGGGCGACTGCCTTCGGCTCAGGTCACGATCCTGGAGTCCCGGGATCAAGTCCCGCATCGGGCTCCCTGCTCGGCAGGGAGTCTGCTTCTCCCCCTGACCCTCCTCCCTCTCATGCTCTCTGTATCTCATTCTCTCTGTCTCAAATAAATAAATAAAATCTTTAAAAAAAAAAAAGAAAAAAGCAAGTTGCACAGCATTATGTAAAATTTATGATCCCATTTTAAGAACAATATTAAGTATAGCTACTTAAAAATGTGGAAATTGGAGGATTGAAAGGGATTTTCACTCTCTGTGTGACATTTTTCTAAAATGTACGAATTAGTGACAGGCATTACTTTTGAAATAAAAAAAAGTAATTACATGAGTTATAAGTTTAAGTTACTTAAAAGCGACAAAGTCTAATTATGAGGAATCTAATGGCTGGCTGTATGGGCAGGGAGGAATTTGGTGGAAAAGCAAAGCTTCACGAAGAAGTTTTTAAACTGGGCTTTATGCAGAACGGGGTGCGTGCATCCATTTATGAGGGCTACCATGTTATAATACCACAAACTGGGTGGCTTAAAACAACAGAAATCTATTTTCTCACAGTTCTGGAGGCCAGAAGTCCAAACTAAAATCAAGGTATTGGCAGGGCCGTGCTGGCTCTGAAGGCTTCAAAGGAGAACCCGTTCCCTGCCCCGCACAGCTTCTGGGGGTGGTGGCGATCCTCGGCTTCTGTGTGCCTCACTCCAGTCTCTGCTTCTGTCGCCACATGGTCTTCCTGTGCACCTGTGTGGCTCCTCTCTTATAAGGACACCAGTCACGGGATTTAAGACCCACCCTAATCAAGTGTGACCTCATCTTAACTTGATTACAGCCGCAAAGACCCTACTTCCAAGTAAAGTCACATTCACGGGTACTGGGTGTTAGGAGTTCAGCACGTCTCTCCGAGGGACACAGTTCAACCCACAACTTAGGCAAGACCTATTTCCATTTACAGAGAATTTTAAGGACCTGTCAATTGCCCCAAATCCCCAGATTAAACCTGGGTGGTGACAGACTACCATCCTCACCAGAGAACATTCTAGACTGCTACTAGCCACCTGTAGCTCTTGATCCCTTGAGTGTAGCTGGTGTGAACCAAGATGTGCTTCATTCTAACACATCAGATTTGGAAGTTCTAGTACCAAAAAAAAAAAAAAAAAGTGTAAACCATCTCTTTAACATATATCTATACTGATGCTATGTTGAAATGATAATACTTTGGATCTGTTGGGTTTCATAAAGTTTCTTATTAAAATATTTTTAAGATCTAAAGATTGCCTGCAATTACAATTCCAGACCACAGAGAAAAATCAGAGATGAGGATGGGTCAAGGTGGAGCATGAAATACAACACAGATGAGAATACACCGCTAATACGGGCCTAGCATGTAGTAGGTGTTCAATTAACATTTGCTTCTCTTTCCCTTCCCCAAGAGTGCTGTGCTTGAGGGATATGCTTCCAGGCCAGTGATCAGGAAAGACTTGCTCCATAAGTTGGCATGTGAACCAGATCCTCATTGTATCTCTTGGGGTTACAGTATAAGATTATCATGGCCAATAAGCATAATGTGCCAGCATCATGCTAAAGTGTATTCCCCCCCACAGCCCTGCAAGGTGGGAAGTGTGGTTGTCCCCAGTTTACAGATGGAGACACTGGAGCCCCAAGATGCAAGGTGACTTGCCCAAGGTCATTTGGTGGTTGGTGATAGAACCAGCTTTTCAGGGTGGCTCCAGCAAAAGTAGGGGTGGGAGCCTCCTGCCCAGTGACTGAGCTCTACCCCAACTCTCTCCCTCTCCTTCTCTCCCTCCTTCTCCCCATGGAGCATCCCAACCTGACCTGAGACCTTCGAAAGTCTCATTCCTCTCTGTCATGCCCTGTGGATGCTTGTGGGTCTGGGCACATCTTTGGGAGCTACAGAGACCAGGGCCAGAAATGCCCCAAGTGGGAAGGACCATGAGGAGCCACCTTGGGGTTCTCAATGCCTGTGAGGTCAGGCAGGTGATGGACATGAGAGAGGTGTCCAGCTACAAGGCCTGGCCAGCTGCTGCTGAGCAGGAGTGTGTTTAGAAATTTGTGAATAGGGAGAAAGTGGCATTCTGCGAGATGTCTGCTGTGTCCAGTGCCTGGCTGGTGGGATGGGGTTGATGCACAAGCTGGATGGACGAATGAGTGACTGGACAAATCAGCTAATGGATGCATGAGTCAATGAACAAGCCAGTGAATAGGTGAAAGAGTGAATGAGCCAAAGAACAATAAACAAATGAGTGCAATTGAAGGTTTTCAAAAAGAGATCATTTTGGAAGATAAAATCAGTTCATCCAAAACTGAGCTCCGAACCTCCCCACAAACCTGTCCACTCTCATTGGAGGGCAGCTCTGTCCCTCCAGGGGCTCAGACCTAAAATCTTGGTTCCTCCCTCTCTCATACACTCACACTTGATCCAACAGCAAGTGTTGACATCTCCCTTAAGGAATACATCCCAAATTGGCCCACTCTTCTGCTTTCTCCGCCACCGCAGAGTCAAGCGGCGTCATTGCTGGCCTGGACCAGTCACCCTTTCTCTGTTCCTGCCCTGGCCTTCCACAGTCTGATCTACCCACGGCTGCCAGGGGGCGCTTGTGAGCACCTGAGTAGGGTCCCCTCCCTCCTCTGCTCAAACCTCCGTAGTCCCCATCTCATTCAGAACAAAAGCCCAGGTTCTCCCCACAGCCCATGAAGCCCTGCTTGTCCCACACTGTCCCCTCCCTGTCCTCACCAACTCCTTCTCTCTCCCTCAGCCACTCCACTCCGGCCATACTGGTTTCTGGATGCCATTCCCCAAATATGCCAGGCAGGCATATTTCTGCCTCAAGACCTGTTAACTCTTCCTACAAAACTGAGATGACTTAGGTCAACACCTTCACCTTGACCACTTGACTTAATATGGCAGTCTGCCCCATGGTCCCTTCTGGGGCTCTCCATCCCCTTACACTACTTTTTCTTTTTCCCAAAGTTCTTTGTAACTTGCATCACACTATTAATTTACTTTTTTATTATATTTGCTGTCTCTCTCCCCAAATGGAGATTGGGCCCAGAAAGGCAGGGCTCTGTCTGTTAACTAGTGTATCCTGAACACCTAGAATAGAGTCTGGCACACAGTAGATGTTCCGCAAGTAAAAGTATATGCAGGCAGATTCCTTGGTGGCTCATTCCTTGGTGGTCATGCCTAAAGTGAAGTGTCCATGGAAACTAGGGTCCTATTCACACCTCTTCCTGGAGGCCTCCCAAGCATGCAGCATGCAGCTCTGCTGCTTGGCCCTGCACCAAGGGTCCTGAGCTCCTTCCTCATTCCCCCTGTGGCATGACCCCCAGAATCATCAGATGTGGCCAGGAGAGGGAGACACAGAAAGTTGACTCCATCAGTGGAGAGCCATCTGCCTCCCCACTGACATCCAGAACTTTCATTGGTTGTTTCCAATACTATTATTTTTGCCTTCTTGTAAGCTCCGTCTCTGGAAGGCTAAGCCCTGGGTCATGTTGGTTCCCTCGGGCCAGAGGGCTCACCAGGGAGGCTAATGGATCCCCTGGCCCGATTCCATGCCTGGGTCGCCCATCAGTTAATTTCCTCCACAGGAACACCCTGACATTCTCTATCCTTTCCTTGGCAGGGTCTCCCTTTGCCCGAGCCAGCATTAAAAGTGCCAAGCTGGAGAACTCGACTTTTTTTCACAAAAAGGAGAGGAGGATGCGTTTCTACATCCGCCGCATGGTCAAAACTCAGGCCTTCTACTGGACTGTGCTCAGTCTGGTAGCCCTCAACACGCTGTGTGTTGCTATTGTTCACTACAACCAGCCCGAGTGGCTCTCCGACTTCCTCTGTGAGTACCACCCGGCCCTGCACCCACCCGCTCCCCAACCCTTCCTCACACCCTTTTCCCTTCCCCTCCTCTGGTGGTGTGTGTTCCTTCCTTGGCTCTTGTTGAATCTGTCCTTTCATTTGGGTGGGTCTGTAACGGCTACCACAACAACAGGGCCCATCTTCTTTGGGCCTGGGGGCTGGAAGCTGGAATTCAGGCCACCAAATACTACTGTGATGCTTTTTTAAGAGAGAGGCATAGGGACACTGGTGAAAGGGGCGTTGGAAGAGAGACAGAAAAGGGTAGAGACCACAAAACAGCCAGATAGAGACAGAAACACACATCTAATTAATGGGTGTATCTCTGAGGATGTTAAAATAAGTAATTTGTGGTTGAGAGATGGGGATGCTTTAGGAACAAAGAGTGGCCCTTATGTTGTCTCCATTTTCTCTGCTCATTTCTGACACTCCTGGCTTCTCCCCTCTTCTTTCAAACCTTCTGCTTTTCCCCCCTTTCCTCTCTTGCTCTTTTTGACTTCCTTAACCCTGGAATTCATTTCTAGAAGATCTCCTCCAACAAGTGTGAGGACATCTTGCTCCCTCAGTGGGTACCAGGACCCCTAAGGCTTTGCCCTTCTGGGCCTATTCCCAGATTCCAGGAGTTAGCATAAGATAGTATCAAAGTTGATGGCCAGGTGAGGGTGAGGAGAAGCAGTGAAAGGTAGGGAGACTTCTAACCAGTATTTAAAAAATAAAGAGCTCTGAGAAATCAACAAGAGTAGTGTCTGGGTAGTGAGGAAGGCAAGTCCATGCCCAGGCTCTGGCTTGTGGGCCCCAAGTGAAGATTTCCCTCAACCTTTTTGCCTGATGGCTGCCCTCTTCCTGCATGTACTGGGTTTATCTGACTTAGGTCTGTGGCTTCTTTCCCCTTCTGACCTCTTTTGGAATTGACCCAGACAGCCAGTGGAGATAGTCGAGTCTTCAGCCTGGAGAGGCCCAGGAGCCTGGTCCAGGTCATTGTTTCCTTGTAACCTTCCTTGTTCTCGGTCACATTGGTTGACCCCCCTCAGGACACCCCCCAGGGACCAGCTCTCCTTCTGACCTAGTTCCAAACTTAGTAATTGCATTTGGTCCCCCTGGAGTCTTACAAATGAGGACTCTATACTTCTTGTCTTAACCTCCTCTTATAGTCTATTTTTAATCTCCCATATTCTCTGCACTAATCACTTTGCTCTGTCTGTCCTGGTTCAGGAACAGGGGGTTGGGACTTCCTGCCCTGGGCCTCTGTGTCTGTAAAGGTCCTTTAATTATCCCCAGTTGAGAAAACTGAGACACAGAAAGGTTAAGTAACTTGCCCAGGGTCACACAGCTAGTAAGTGACAAAGCCAGGATTTGAACCTAGAATCCAAGCTGTGTCTGATGACAGATCCCTTCCCTGGTCACCAGGTGACCTGGATTCTCAATGTCTGCACTGCTCCTAACTCATCATGTGACCCTGGACAAGTCACTCCCATCATCCACCAATCGAAAGCATCTTCATTTATAAAGCACCCTTTTATCTTATTTGCCACTAAGAAATAAAGCAGTGCCTCCATCTTACACTGAGACATGTCAATTTTAAGATACACCCCAAAGTGTGTGTCTTGGAATCAGTGACGTGTGGTAGTTTCCCAGGGTCTCAAATTTCTCATCTGAAAATTGGCGTTGATGGCCCTGAAAGTTCTTCCGGACCCACCAGTGCTACAGACAATTCTCTCAGGTCTTGTGCATTGCCAGCTATCAGGTTTCCATGGTAACTGGGAAGCAAGCATCTCAGAAACTCTTAAGTACTCCCAGAGTTGTTTCTGGTGGTTCTTAGAATACACCAGATGTTATAGACAGATTTCCCTTGCTGATATTTTGGCCTGACGATCCTAGAGACCTTGGTTTCCTTCAGATACTAGGAGCTCCCTGGAGTCCAAAAAACTAAGGGGAAGTTTCAATCAGGAATGAATGCGAAGGACCTTGACAGTTCAAACCATCTCTTAAAAGAATGATTTAATAAACACCCTTGACTTTCAAACAGAATTAGTTATGTGACCAAAATTGACATTCTTGGAACTTTTGAGTCCTGCGTCTTCCTTTCTATATGTTTTCTTCCCCTGAGACACCCTCCATATCCCCGCTTCCCATCCAGGGGTGAATATCCATACCCTTCCTGATAACTCATCTTCCTACCCCACCAAGAAAGCTCTCTCAGAAAAGGTCCTGAAATTAGCCATGCCTTTGCTGTAGCAGACAAATACCCTTATGTTACCTCTCCCCAAGGCATTTACCATTATGCTTTCTCACCAAAGGACAAGAATGCTTTATCTTGTTGAAGACTTTTAGACATCAGCAAGACAGGATTTTGCCAGGGGACCTCAGATAGGTTTTCCAAGTTGGGAGAAAAGCTGTACCTTAGATGGGTTGCCCCTGAATCTCCAGCTAAGTCCCTGACACAAGGATTACTAAGAGGACACCATTATGATTTCTATTTCTATTTTTCCTTTCAAGCTCAGGCATATAAAAGTGGATTAATCATCATTCTTAGATTGTGATACACTGGCATCCTGGGGCCATTGGCTATTTTGTTAGTTAGCCAGTTAGTTTGTTAGTGCATTAGTTTTAAAAACATGGTAAGCACCCAGGAACCCACCAGCCAACACAAAACCTGGGTCCTTGGCCATGACCCACGTCCAGCCCTTCTCACTGAACCAGGGCAAAAACTACAAGGGGGAGAACCAGGGAACTTTTCCTCACTCCTTTTTAAGATTGGTCAGGGGTCGGTGGGTTGGAGGGTGGGGGGCCATTGTTGTTCCTCCCCTTTAATAGAGGAGAAACTGAGCCCCATGGAAAGGAAGCCTTGCATAATCTTTGGCCAAGGCCACCAGTAACTCTCCTCTCTCCCTGCCTCCCCAGGCCAGAGCAGGACGGGATTGCTATTAACAGGAAAGTCAGAGCCACCTGGAACTATCCCCACCCCACAAACTTAACCTCCTCTCCGTTTCCCCCCCTCTCCCCTTCTAGACTATGCAGAATTCATTTTCTTAGGACTCTTTATGTCCGAAATGTTTATAAAAATGTACGGGCTTGGGACACGGCCTTACTTCCACTCTTCCTTCAACTGCTTTGACTGTGGGGTAAGTGTTCTGGTTGGTAAGGAGTTCATTTCTCCAGCTCTTGCCTAGCATGGCTGAGACCTGGGGACATCAGAAAGGGAACGATGGGGTCACCCCTGGATGCAAGAGACTTGGCCAAATGTGGAAGGAATGAGAGGGCCATCCCAAATATTGGTGAGGATGCAGAGCTCCAGGGAAGTGTGCAGACCCTCCTTTGCAGGGGGGATTTGGCGATTCCCCTGCTTGGGCTTCATGCAAGAGCAACTCACAAGAATGCCCTGAGTGGCTTTGTTTGTAATAGCCCAAACCAAACGACCCAACATCCCTTTGCAGTAGCACAGATAAATAAGTTGTGACATAGCTATATAATGGAATTCTCCACAGCGATGAGAGGCAACCAGCAACAGCCCCACCTAACAACTGGATGAATCTCACCTGCATGATAATTGCACAAAAGAGGCAGACGCTGACAAAAATCAGTCCGTACAGCATCTTTCTGCTGATGGAAGTTCAAATGGATAAAACTAAACCATATTGGCTAGGGATGATGCTTGAAAACTTTAAAAAGGCAAGGACCTCGAAAACATTATGCTAAGTGAAAGAAGCCAGACCCAAAAGGTCACATACTGCATATTTCCATTTAAATGAAACGTCCAGAACAGGCAAATCCATAGAGACCGGAAACAGATTAGTGGTTACTGGGGCGGTGGGGGGTTGGGGGACAGTGCGCATGGGGTCGGGCTCTCTTTTGGGGGTGATGAAAATATTTTGGAACTGGAGAGAGGTGAAGGTCACACAACGCTGTGAATGTGCTAAATGCCACTGAGATGTGTGCTTCAAATGGTTAGTTTTGTCTTACGTGAATTTCACTTCAATTTTTTAAAAATGCAAGGAAATGGTTATTACAAAATTCAGGATGATGGTTATCTCTAGGGGTCCCTTGAGGCTTCCAGGATGTTGACATGTCTTATTTCTTGATGGAGGTGGCAGTTACATGGATCTTCACTTTGCAGTTATACATTTCAGGAATTCTTTGCTCGGCGTGACTTACCATTCAATTTTAAGAAAGGGATGGGAGGAGTCTGAGACCCTCATCCTGCTTCCATTTGACGGCAGCTGGGTTGGATTCCTGCAAGGCTCAGAGCCAGGGCATGTTTTCCAGGTCTCTGGACACGAGACCAGGTTCTCTGTTCTAGGTTATCATTGGGAGCATCTTCGAGGTCATTTGGGCTGTCATAAAACCCGGCACATCCTTTGGAATCAGCGTGTTACGAGCCCTCAGGTTATTGCGTATTTTCAAAGTCACAAAGTAAGTCCTTGGAGTTCCCTGGCATCCCAGCAGGGGTGAGGATGGGGACCAGGTTGGAGCCACCTCCAGCACCTCCAGCACGTCCAGCCTGACCACCCCTCCTCCACCCGGCCTCTGTTGGCAGGTACTGGGCATCTCTCAGGAACCTGGTCGTCTCTCTTCTCAACTCCATGAAATCTATCATTAGCCTGTTGTTCCTCCTTTTCCTGTTCATCGTTGTCTTCGCCCTTTTGGGAATGCAACTCTTTGGTGGCCAGTAAGTGCTCAGCAGATTCCCCGACTTCTGCTTCCCTGGGGTCAAGTGCCCCCGGACCCAAGTCCAATGCATCCAGAGACCCACGCTCACCTGCATCCCGCAGACCACCCTTCCTCATGGCCTGGACGCCCAGTGCACTCACCCAAAAGGGCGGGGCCCTGGGTACCAGTCAGGGTTTCTTCTGAGGAACAGAGATGCTGGAGATGTTGCCCTGGAAACTGGATGCTGAGCCAAGCCCTCAGAGCACCCGGGCGGGGCCAATGTGAAATGCCTATGTCCTCCCTGCAGGTTTAATTTTGATGAAGGGACTCCTCCTACCAACTTCGACACTTTTCCAGCAGCAATAATGACGGTGTTTCAGGTACAGTCTTCACCCAGCCCCTTGGGTGGATGCCCCTTAGTGTCAAAGATTAAAGGGCCCGTTCAGCGTATGAGGGGCTTCCTTAAATCCCTCTTTCTCTGCTTTGTCTTGCCCTTCTGTTTTAAAATACAGGTTTTATAATTAATTCAGGTATGATGAGGCCAACAGATCAGTAGATAACTGCCATTGGAAAGACAGTTTGTTATACTTGCAGATCCCAAGAGAGAGAGTCATGCATGCCACGCAGGGCCACACGGGGAAGAACCAGGGTGGGTCAGGAGGCAAAGGGAGGGGGTACACGAGCACAAGGCTTTGACTGTGGTTTCTGCAGGAAGGATCAGCAAGGAAGGCAGGCTAAGCAGATTCAGAATTGGCTAGTTTGAAGGATCTCAGTGGGCTCTGGGCATCAGGGCTGTCTCGGGTTGGCTGATACCTGCCCTGAGTGCCTAGGGCAGGGGATTTTGGGCTCTGAGTGTAAGAGCCTATAGAGCAGGTGGTTGGGAGTGCAGGCTCTGGATTGGTTGGTTTGCATTTGAAAAGTGTGCTCACAAGGCAAGTTGTTTACTATTTGTAGGAATTAGCTGGCCCTAACTCCTGCTGCCCCATGTCAAAGCATCAGAATAGAGAAAATAAAAGACATGATTGCTACACCCACCCTCCCCAGATTGGAAGACACACTGATCCCCCATTCTAAGGCAAAATAGACCTTGGGCGGTCTCCCCAAAGCAACTTCTGCACCTATGTGGACATATGCCCTGAGGTTTGGACCTGACCTTGCTCAGGACCACCAGAGCCTTTCTGGTGGGTTCTGTCTCTTTGGGGTGAGGGGGACAAGGGAGTTTATGGAAAATGTGACTTCACTCTCTCCCTCTCCTGGGAGGGTAATTTCTAAATGAGACCGCCTAGACCAGGGGTTGGGAAGGGAAACCACCCATGAAGTTCTGAGCCCCCACATACATGATTGTTAATAGTTGTAATCACCACCCATATATCTTTAGCACAGGGCTTCTTGTCCGAGAGGGATTCTGTCTCCCAAGGACGCTTACTTGGAA
The DNA here is from genome assembly GCF_054177405.1 of Leptonychotes weddellii. NCBI lineage: Eukaryota > Metazoa > Chordata > Mammalia > Carnivora > Phocidae > Leptonychotes > Leptonychotes weddellii. Next base: position 7,707,159 of record NC_138369.1, on the reverse strand, counting down.
GTTCTGGAAGCATTATTGGGTGGAGGCCAGGGCTGTTGCTCAGCACCCCACAGTGCACAGGACGGCGCCACCACAGAGAGTGACCCGGCCCCAAATGTCAGCAGTGCCGAGGCTGAGAAACCTGCATTAACGGATTGACATTTTTGGAGTTCTTTCACATTTACTTTATCCTTGTGAAAATATTACCAAGGAGGGAAGCTGGATTTTTTTTTTCCCGATGAGCACGCCTGTCCCCTTAGTGCATCCCATAAGCATCGGGGCAACTTATATTTGCCGGCGCCTGCATCCCTGTGCCTGATACGTCCTCTGGTCACTGGCTCCCGCCCTGCCCCCAGGCCCAGCAGTCCAGAAGGACCAGTGAATATGTGGCTTAAGCAACAGAGCTCAGGAGGCTGGAAGTTCATGACCGGTGTGCTCACAGGGTTGGTTCCTGGGTAGGACTCTCTTCCTGGTTTATGGATGGCCACCTCCTTACCCAGCACAGAGAGAGAGACAGACCACGTTCTCTGGTGTCTGTTCTTAGAAGGAAAGGCGCCGATCCCATCCCGAGAGACCCACCAGCATGGGTCCCATCCCCAAATACTGTCACATGAGGGTTGAGAGCTTCAAGCAATGAATTTAAGGGGTACATCTCCATCTGTAGCAAATCCCCTTATCATACCATGGAAGACAGAGTTGCAGAAAGATTTGTGACCCCACCAGCGTCACCTTTTCCTAGAAGCCAGACTGAGGGCCCCTCAGGGCAGGGCTGGCCCTTCCCACTCACAAACGAGGCAAGACCCCCCTCCCCCAGACAAGGGCCCAGGAAGAGCTGCCTTGGGCAGGTTCCAGCCCCACAGCTGCGTCTCCGCGGGGCCCGTGGCTGAGAGGGGTTGGCTGTGTGTTTCTCCGTCCCCTTTCAGATCCTGACGGGCGAAGACTGGAATGAGGTCATGTATGACGGCATCAAGTCTCAGGGGGGCGTGCAGGGCGGCATGGTGTTCTCCATCTACTTCATCGTGCTGACGCTCTTCGGGAACTGTATCCTCCATGGGGGAGGTGGGGCAGGCCTGGGCGGCTGGCGGAGCAGATGGGGGGGGCGGCAAGGGAGGGTCCGGGAGGTCCCGGTAGCCAGGGTCCGAGTGGCGGTGCTTTCCCTGACTCCAGCGCCTGCAGACACCCTCCTGAACGTGTTTTTAGCCATCGCGGTGGATAATTTGGCCAACGCCCAGGAGCTCACCAAGGTGGAGTTGGTGGGAGAACGTTTCTCCCTGTGGCAAAGTTACCACCTGCTCTTGGCAGATCAGGCCTGGGCTGGGTGTGGGGGGTGGGGAAAGGGTTAGAGCTTTTGCCCAGAATGCACCGGGCCAGGGAGGAGGCACCCCTTCCCCCTGAAACAGACTGTCCCTGACCAAGCGGATTCCAGAGCAGAGGAGGTGGGAGGTGGTAAGGCAGAGGGGCTGCCACAGGGAACAGATGGCAGACTCCACCGGAGTGCCCATTCATAGGGAGTAGGCAGCATCAAGGGACCTCCAAGGAATGGTGTAGCCCCCAGGCTAGCAGGCATTGTCACCACCCTAGAGCTGAGAGGACGGGACAGATGGGGTATAACCTGCACAGGGTCCGGAGGCTCCATACGTGGCCCCATGAGCTTGGGAGCTGGCAGGACTTCGCCTCCAAGTGGCAGCAGTAAAGAATTAGGTGATGCTCACGGTGCCAGGCATTGCTGCCATTTCCCTTTTGCAGAAGGGGAAACTGAGGCTCAGAAAGGCAAAGTCACTGGCCCCAGATGGTAGGATAATAGCAGCTACTATTTATAACATCACACAGTGCACAGGCACTCAACACGGTTCTTGCTATACAGTAAGTGCTCAATAAAGGGAGCCTGCATCGGTCACTAGGCACGACCTGGCCCTAGAGCTTTCATTGGACAGAGCTGGTAAAAGAAAGCCTGAGAACCCAGGCCTGACAAGCTCCAGAACCTGAGTTCTTTACCTACAGGCTCTGCTGGCTTTCACTGGAGCTCCATCTGAGCAGGAAAAGATACAAAGTAAAAACCACAGTGAAAGAGATGGGGATTTACTGTTCTCCCCATTACACAGATGGGAAAGCTGAGGTCCAGAGAGGTTTAAGTGACCTTGCCACATAACTAGGAGCTGAAAGAGCAGAGATGTGATCCCCTCAAGAAGCAGAAATGAGAGAAGAGCTGAGGACAATGAAGTCAGGAGATAATTTGGGAGAGGGGGCTGAGAACCATCCACGCGAGAAGCCCAGTTATCACTCCTGTCAGTGATGTTGAATTACCCAGGCAAAACTTGCTGGCAGACGCCCCTTTGAGCAGCCTTGAACTCCCTGGGACTCAGGTCCAGCTCAGCTAGGCACAGAGGAGGCAACATTTCTTTCAGTCCCACAGCTCACCTCCCTGGGATAGCCCATGAACAGGGCCGCGGGGAATGGTTATGCAGGTTGTACATTGCGCAAAGGAAGCTGGGCACATTTTCTTGCAATTTGAGAGGAGGGTGTTGGGAAACAGCCCCATCGCATTAAGAGAACATGTGCAGAGTCTTCCTGTCAGCCCAGGAGGGCCAGGCCTGGGGCATCCCTCCGCTTCACGGGCCCATCTCCCGAGCCTTGAGGTGTTGAACCAAACTGAGTGGACGCTGCCAAAGCCTCCATCTGCTGGCCCTGGCAGGAGGGACGGAGAGTTTCCTGGGCTCCGCTCCGAGTCAGGGGAAACGGAAGTCTCTGCTACCCCAAGCACACGGCCCCAGGCCTAGTCACCATGGAGCCTGCTGGCTCCAGGGGCTGATCCAACCGTGTGCTCATCCAAGTTCCAGGAACCCATCCTCAGAGGCTGTCACCGGGGAGAGGGTGCACCAGGAGGGTGGGAGAAGGGGAGGGAGAGAGGCAAGATCATCTATGAAGGATGGACATTCTCCTCCAGACCCATATTGTTTCCTTCATTTATTCTACAAGCATTTCTTGAGCGTTTCATACAAGGCAGGTACCCTGCTTTGCCCCTAGTGTCTTTTCATCTCATTGAATCTTCACAGAAACCCTGAGAAGTAAGTTCTCTGAGCCCCACTTTACAGACTGTGTCATTCATCCAAAAGCATTTATTGAGCACCTACTGTGAGCATGCTGGTCTAGGAGCCAAGGACACGGCAATGAACAGAATAGGCAGAAATATCTGCCCTCGTGGGGCTGACATTCCAGTGGGAGAGATAGACAAGAAATAAATATGTCAGATGGAGAGAAGAGCGAGGGAAGGAAAGTCGGGGAGAGTGGAAATTTTAGGTGAGGATGGTGAGGCCCCGAGACGTGAGGCAACTGGCCTGACGTCAGCAGTAAGCGGAGGAGCTGAGATTTGAAGCCAGGTAGGTCTAGAACCTGCGATCTTAGCCACATTAGCTGCTGCTTGAACTTGACCCATGCTTGATACTCACCCGGGCGCAGATTCTAGGGCCCAGACCCGGGCTCTCGCAGGGGCCTGGGAGTCTGCATTTGCAGTGATACTAAGGCAGGTGGTCCAGGGACTGGGCTCTGAGAAATGCTGAGTGAGGTGCCAAGGAGGAAGGGGGGTCTTATGAGAAGGGCGGCCGGCTGGGTCCCACCTCCATGTTGTCACTGGCAGAGTGTCCTGATCTGAGCATTTCCGAGGTGGTAAGGTTGCTGCTTGCCCCAGAGATCCCAGCGCAGGGGGAGAGGTGCCCTGCCATGGCACGACTCTTCTTATGGGTGGGTTCATCTCTGGCCATTTCTTTCTCGTTGCTTTTTCTTTGCTTTTTCTTTGTTGGCTTTTCTGTTTTACGAATGAGGCCCCGCATGAAGGCTGAAGAAGGATTTAAAGCCCCAAAACATCTTTTTCTGTATGTATTTTTAAAACCTCTTCCCCCATCCTCCTCCTCTCTGAACCTAACCGGCTGAGAATATAAGCTCTCCTGAATCCCCCTCTGGAGGCTGTTGGCAGTGCATGGGATGGGCCAGGGGACACCAGTTTTTTTTCTTCTGCACGTGGGGGCTAGTCAGTGTTTTTGAAAAGTCTTGGTTCAGAGAGCACAACCCAGAAGGTGAAGTGAGAAGAAAATCCCTGCATTGATTTCCAGCTCATTGAGACAGGGCGCAGACAAATCTCCATTGTGGGAGAGGAAGAGAGTCTTTTTTTTTCCTTTTGTTTTCTTTCTGGCTGTGTGCTAAAATAGGGTTAATAGTGAGCTGGATATCGAGGCTGCATATAAAGGGGGTAGCAGTGCACTTGACCGACATTGGGCACCTGTTCCCACCTGCAGGCCTTGGCTCTGGTCGGTCAACACCCAGGCCACACAGGTGCTTATGAATATTCCACATGTTGCCCCTTATTAGCAATAGGGTCCAAGGTGAGGCTCCAAGGCCTACTCCATGTTTTGTGAACGGGGGACTCCATGTGTCTTTTAGGATGAGCAAGAAGAAGAAGAAGCAGCCAACCAGAAACTCGCTCTACAGAAAGCCAAGGAGGTGGCAGAAGTGAGTCCTCTGTCAGCGGCCAACATGTCCATCGCTGTGTAAGTGCTCCCAACTCCAGATTGCTCCTCAGCCTGTACCCCCTCTCCGGCAACTATCTGGGGGCAGGAAGCAGTCCCTAAGAGAGTTGAGCTTTAGGATGAGGTACTTCTGCTCTCCCACCACCTTTTACTTGATAAATAGTTAATAAGCACCTCCTATGTGCCCAGCCCTGTTCTAGCTGCTAGGGATGCAGGATTAACAAGAGGCTAAGGAGTGTACGAAGAGCTAGAGCTGGAGAGAGTTGGGCTTTTAAATAAAGTTGTCAGGGAAGGCCTTACTGAGAAGGTTATGATAAGACCTGAAGGAGGTGAGGGAGGAGCCATGGGGGGATCTGAGGGAAGAGCATACCAGGCAGCAGGAACAGCGTATACCAAGGCCCTGAGGCAGGAATGTGCCTGCTGTGTTTAGGGAACATGAAGGAGGCCATTGTGACTGAAACAGAGGAAGGGAGGGAGGAGAGCGGGAGGAAGTGAAGACAGACAGGTGACAAACAGATCTTGTGGGTCATGGGCGGGACTCAGACATTTGCTCTGAGTCAGGTGGAAGCTATGGAGGGTTCTTGAGCACAGGAAGGACAAGACCTGACTCGGGTGTTCATGGCCCTCTGGTAGATGTCCGGGGAACAGACTGTGGGGAGCAAGGGTGGAAGTCAGGGGACCAGGTTGGAGAAAAACTACACTGGTCCATGCAAAAGAGACAGTGGGACTGGAGTAGGGTGATGGATGTAGCTGAATTCTAGACAGATCATAAAGATAGAGCGGACAGAGTTTGCTGGTGAAGCAGAGGTGGTGAGATGGTGGGAGCTGAGGTGTCTTGATTAAAGGGACATTCGTTGACACTGATATTCGGAATGGTGTCTGCGTCGGATGTCCCAGGGATTTTGCACACTGTGAGGCAGCGCATCACGTGACAGTGGGGAGGGGGCTTTCTTTGCCAAAGTGGAAGGAGGTGGCTGTGAAAGGGGAGCCCAGGAAAACACATAATCTGACAGTCTGTGGAAGGTGATGATCTGTATAAAACTATCAATGCACACAGAAATCCTGGAAAAGTGTATCCTCCAGGCTGGGCTCCACCTGGCCAACACTCCAGCAGCGGCCCTGTGGGTAAACAGGCAACCGTGGATAAAGAGGCGCTGCCCCCCCAGACTCCCAAGCGCCCACCCCGGCTCTCCCTGGGACCACCCAGACCTCCCGTGACCCAGAACTGAAGGCTCATGCAGGCACCGTGGACGATTCCAGAACCTGCTCCAGGCCAATGTTCATTATGACTGGCTGTCTCAGAGGTTAAAATAGTTTGAAGGTCAAGGCTACATCCCCCAGGGGGTCATGTGCTACAATATGCAAAGAGTAGAGAAGACAACAGGGACACCCATCTGGGCTGAGACCTCCGCCATTAGACAAAATATGCAGTCAGACTGAGACACCTCACTGGATTGAGACACCCACCTGGGCCAAGGCGCTTGCTAGGCCAGGATGTCCAGCCAAGTTAAGTTTTCTGCACAGGCTGAGACACCTGGTTGGGCGGAGATACCCAAGCCAGGCCAAGATACCCTTCTGAGCTTCCATGTGCCCTGGACCAAGACCACCTGGGTTGAGATGCCCACTAGGCTGAGACTCCCGTTAGTCGGAGCGCCCTGAGCAGGCCACAGTGCCCCCGGGGGGGCTCTGAGCCCTGCACCCTCCCCTTGCAGGAAGGAGCAACAGAAGAACCAGAAGCCCACCAAGTCGGTGTGGGAGCAGCGGACGAGCGAGATGCGGAAGCAGAACTTGCTGGCCAGCCGGGAGGCCCTGTACAACGAGATGGACCCGGACGAGCGCTGGAAGGCCGCCTACGCCCGGCACCTGCGGCCGGACATGAAGACCCACCTGGACCGGCCGCTGGTGGTCGATCCCCAGGAGAACCGCAACAACAACACCAACAAGAGCCGGGCGGCCGAGCCCACGGTGGACCAGCGCCTCGGCCAGCAGCGGGCCGAGGACTTCCTCAGGAAACAGGCCCGCTACCACGACCGGGCCCGCGACCCCAGCGGCTCGGCGGGCCTGGACCCCCGCAGGCCCTGGGCGGGCAGCCCGGAGGCCGAGCTGAGCCGGGAGGGGCCTTACGGCCGCGAGTCGGACCACCCCGCCCGGGAGGGCAGCCTGGAGCAGCCGGGCTTCTGGGAGGGCGAGGCCGAGCGGGGCAAGGCCGGGGACCCCCACCGCAGGCACGCGCACCGCCAGGGCGGCAGCAGGGAGAGCCGGAGCAGCTCGCCCCGCACGGGCGCCGACGGGGAGCCGCGCCGGCACCGGGTCCACCGCAGGCCGGCTGACGACGGCGCGGAGGACAAGGCCGAGCGGAGGTCCCGGCACCGCGAGGGCAGCCGGCCGGCGCGGGGCGGCGAGGGCGACGGCGACGGGCCCGACGGCGGCGAGCGGAGGCGGCGACACCGGCACGGCCCCCCGGCCACGTACGAGGCGGACGCGCGGAGGGAGGACAGGGAGCGCCGGCACCGGAGGAGGAAGTAAGTGGGGGGGGGAGGGGGGAGGAGGGGCTCTAGGCTGTGGCCGGTGACAAGAGCGGTAATAATGCTAAGCGCCAACGTGGCGCCTGCGGGGTAGCCCGCACCTGCTGAGCGTCTCAGCCTTCTGCGGCAGACCCCACTGTCACGGATGGGGAAGCGAGGCGCGGAGCGGCTGGCCCAGGGCCGCCCGGGTACGAAGTGGCCTGAACCTAGGCCGTCTGGGCTGGCCGCCAGAGGCTGCAGGCTCACCATCTCGCCCTTGCGCGTCTCAGGGAAAAGCTGTGAGAAATCCCCCCTCCCCACCCCCCCACCACCGAATTCTTCAGCTCTTCCATGTACTTGCTGTGTGACCTTGGGCAAGTGACTTCACATCTCTGGGCCTCAGTTTTCTCAGTCTGTATAATAGAGATGGGGGAATCAAACTGGGTCATTGCTGGAATTCAAAGAGATGATTCCAGCAAAAGGCCCGGAGAAGAGCCAAGGACACCGAAGTGCTTGGTAAATGTAGACCGTTTTTAGCTGTTAATGAGTCAACCATCTTTTTTACCTGATGGCTGTTCCTGAGGGATTTGAAAAGGCACTCGAGGCCCTCAGAATTGAATTGAGAGCAGGGCTGAGGCTTTTGGAGGCTTCTTCCAGGGCAGCGCCCTACCCAGTAGGAAACAGCATCCTTGTTTTCTTAATATTTTGCAACAGTCCTGTAGTAATTCTAGGTATAGGAGCCCAACCGTGTTGAAACAGACATTGTTCTTATATTCACTGACGTCCTGTTAGTCTTTGTTTATATCGCCACGAGGGCATCATATTGATTTCTTAATGACGTGTTTAAGTGGCTCTGCTATATGACATGACATAGGCACTAGGCCAGCACTTACCAAAATTGAATGTGTACGTGAATCCCCAGGGACCTCATTAAAATACAGATTCTAAATCAGTGGGTCTCGGGTGCAGCTTGAGATTCTGCATTTCTTAGGAGCTCCCAGGTGAGACTGATGCTGGTCCGGGGACCACACTTTGAGTAAGGAGGGTCTAGAGGGCAGAGTGAAGTGACGCAGGGCCCTTTGTGCAGAGGCACCGTGAATGGGACAGCTCCCGATGCTGGCTGGCTTCAGGTGGGGCAACTCAGGTGACACGAGGGAGTTGCCACCAGTGTTGAGATTTTCCAAACTGGAGAACACCTCTTGCCGAAGTTCCTTACAAAATAGAGTCTAGTCTTCCTTTAATGTGCCCAGTAGTTGCATTCCGGGAAAATGGGCTGTGTATTTAAAACATACAAGGGGTGTCTGGGTGGCTCAGTCCGTTAAGTGTCCAACTCTTGGTTTCAGCTCACGTCATGATCTCAGGGTTGTGAGATCGAGCCCCACATCAGGCTCTGTGCTCAGTGAGGAGTCTGCTCAAGATTCTCTCTCTCCCTCCCCCTGTGCCCAGGGCAGGGTCCCAAAAGGAACAATCTGAAAAGGGAGTAGAGTGTTCTAGGCTAAGAACAGCATGTGCAAAGGCCCTGAGGTAGATCGGAAGGAGGCCGGTTTGCAGTTTGGAGGGTGAGGAGAGAGTGGCAGACAAAGAAATGGAAGGGACAGTGATGGGTCAGCAGGACCTTGAATCCTCTAAGGGCAAGGAGAAGCCACAGAAAGGATGTTTAGGTGGAATACAGTGCTTAGAACATGACTCGATAATTAAGGACCCGTGATTCACCAGCGCCGTTCTTCTCACTACTGCTAGTATTGCTATTATTGTCATCCTTATTGTTACATGACTCCTGTGATTGAAGGAGGCCGAGTGACAGGGACGGAATGTCGTCACAGCCTGGTGGTGAAGGGCAAGAACTCTGGAGCCGGAGGTCACACTCCTGCCGGTCACCTCCCGCCTGTGTGCCTTGTAGTGTGTCCCTTCCCCTCTGTGCACCTCTGTTGGCTCATCTGTAAAGTGGGGATGAGAGTGGTACCTACCCCCTAGGGTAAGCAGAAGGTTCAACTGAGTTAATGTATGTAAAATGCTTTGAATCATGCCTGGCGTATAAAAGTACTCGGTGAATGTTAACTGTTATCACTGTGAAGATTATTACTACGTACTCAATATATGCTAACTATGTGTAGTAATGGTAACAGCAAGCTTTCAGGAAGTATTAGCTATTACTATGATTATTATCACTCACACTGTTAAGATTTTCTCATCGAAGCACCAGGATGGCTCAGTGGGTTAAGCGTCCAGCTCTTGTTTTTGGCTCAGGTCATGATCTCGAGGTCGTGAGATCAAGCCCCGCGTCAGGCTCTCCGCTCAGCATAGAGTCTGCTCGAGATTCTCTCTCTCCCTCTGTCCCACCCCCACCTCTCTCCCTCCCTCTCTAAAAAAAATATTTTTTTTTCTCATCGACAGACATAAAAAAAACAACTTTAAATCCATAGCCTTTAGAGTGACCACTCCAGCTCCTTTCTTTCACAGATGGGGAAACTGAGGCCCAGAGGAGGAAGGGATTTTCTCCAAGGGCAGCCGGCTGATAGCAGCAGTGTGATAAGAATGCAGCTTTCCCGAATCCCACAGGTGGCCCCTGCCCCCCCTCCCCACGGCCACCCCCAGACCTGCACCAGGAGGGCTCTGCTATTCCCTTGGTAATGGACGCACCAGATGCCCTGGCCAGGGGAGGCTTTATTCTCCTGGCTTATGAAAATGTTCTAATGCTCGTTGGAGATAAAACTTCACGAGGATTCAGACACTTCTAGAGAAAAAAAAATCCAAGACGAGGCATTCATCTGCTTTAAAAAAAAAATAGCCAAGAGAAAACTTTATTCACGAATATAATATACTAAAAAGACATTTCAGGTCTCTATGGTGACAAGCCAGTTGCCCTGCCTAAGGGGTCTGCCACCAGCATTTTTCCTTTTTGTCATTGCTTAGAGCCTTTTCCCAGACTGTGTTTTTCATTCGCCAGAACATTGATTATATATATATATATATATATATAAATATAATTGCTCTCTTTCCGTTCCCTCTGCCTCTCCCCCAATTACGCCTTTGTCTCCTCCCCAGCTTTAAATGGCCCCCCGAGGCTCTCACAAGCTCACCCCAGTGAAAAGTGGATGGAAGCACATTCTATTTCATTCATTCTACATCGTTCAGCAGCCACTGACCCCAGATCCCCCACCCCAGGTGGCTGAGCCCAGTGGCACCCCAGGGCGACCAGAGCAAAGGTAGAGATCTCCCCGCCTCCCAGGAAAATGCTGCGGGTCCCAGAGCAGCTGCCACTCCCCGTACCCAGGCAGTGCCTCCTGCTGGACATGGCTGAATAGGGGCAGCTCTTGCCAAGACCTGCACCACCCCGGAATTAACCTCTGGGTTCTCTGCACCCTAGTTCCAACTGCTGCCATCACCACGAAACCCACTCCCCAGAAAGAGCAAGAGGAGATCCTGGACCTCTGAGCCTCATAGAGTCTATCCTGCCTTAGAATCTGTAGGACCAGAGTCCAGCCCAGCCCAGCCCTTTCCCAGCTGGGTGACACCTGGCAATGGCCTTTGCCTCTCCGGGCCTCAGTTTCCTCATCTGTAAAATGGGCCTGATCCTAATCCCACCTCCAGTGGTGGTGGCTGCGGGGATTAAACGAGGTAATACACATAGGTCCTTAGGACATGGTGGCACCAGGAAGCAGGACCATCCTCTGCACCTGGGGGCCTGAGCACGCCCCGGGCAAGGTGTCCATAGCCCTTGGCAGAAGGATGCTGAAGTGATTAGCTGGCAGAGGGATGCGGTGCAGGACAGGGTTATGCAACCAGCTGCCTATTCTGGGCAGATGATGCACATCCCCAAGAGGGAAGGGGGAAGGGGCCTGACTTCAAAGTTTTCTACCCCTTTTGAGTTCTCCTTGGAGACGCTTGGCAGTGAAGCCTCCTGGAGACTTGATGTGAGGCCTCTGCAGGCTGAGTTTGGTCCGACTCTGCAGCAGACAGAGCCGGCAGAGGGAGCCAAGGTGCTCTCGGTCCTGGGCTCAAGGCTGACATCCCCGTGAGGTGTGCCACGGTCTCAGCTGCTGTATTCTTTAGTATAACCTCTTTACGTGGTGGCCGAAGGATCTAGGTTCTCTTTGAAATAGTAATTTACCCGAACCTGCTTTGTGCTAGGGATAACTCTCTCTTAAAAAAAAAAAAAAATCTGTAAGAACAATGAGGAGACAGTGCCAGCCAGATTTTCATCTCATGGACAACTTCCCACGAAGGACCAGGAGTGGGTTCGAATTAGGAACCTATTTGTGGGCTGTGTCAGACATTGGGAAAATTCAGGTGTGGACTTTATTTACTCGTACCATTACAGCTGACGCTCGCTGTCCAGGCACCGTACGAGGTTCCCAGGGCGTTTGGCAGTCCTGGTGGCTCAGTCCTCCTGGGCCGATAGATGCATCACTGCACACTCTGCCTCCAGCTTTGCACCCCTCCCCCTCTGTGTCCTCTCTCCTTCTCTTCTGAGGACTGGTCATTGCATTCAGGGCCCACCCTGATCTGGGATGACCTCATCTCATGATCCTTTTTTTTTTTTAAGATTTTTATTTATTTATTTGAGAGAGAGGAGAGAGCACAAGCAGGGGGGAGGAGAGGGGCAGAGGGAGAAACAGATTTCCCACTAGCAGGGAGCCCAACTCGGGGCTCGATCCCAGGACCCTGGGATCATGACCTGAGCCACCTAGGCGCCCCTCATCTCACGATCCTTAACCTAATTACATCTGCAAAGGCCCTTTCTCCAAATAAGGCCACATTCACGGTTTCCAGGTGGACGTATCTTTTGAGGGGCCACCATTCTGCCCATTATAGTCTGCCCTCTGGCTCCTCCCCCCCAAGATATATGTCCATTTCACGTGCAGAATACACTCACCCATCCCAACATCCCCAGAAGTCTTAGCCTGTTACAGCATCAGCTCAGAAATCCTACATCTCATCATCTAAGTTGGGTATGGGTGGGACTCTGGGTATGATCCATTTGGAGGCCAAATCCCCTCCCATCTGTGGACATGAACTAGAAGACAAATTCTCTGCCCCCAGAATACAGGAGCGGGACAGGCACAGGGTAGAGAGTCCTATTCCAAAAGGGAGACGCTGGGAAGGATAAAGGGTCACTGGTCCCAAGAAGGTTCTAAACCAGGCAGGGAAGATTCCATCGGGTTCTGGGCCCGGGAGTCATTATTACACCTGATCCTCACAGGGACCCAAGGAGGTTACCACGCCTTTGTGACAGATGAGGAACAAGGCTGAGTAACTTGCCGGTGGTTATGTAGCAACTCAGCTCCAGGATCCCCACTGTAGTCTCCAAGTTATAGGGAAGGTTCTGCTACTCTAGCCCCAATTTAAAGACAAGGGACTTGGGGCTCAGAGAAGTTAATCAAACTACAGAGGGTCACACAGCTAGTGAGGGGCTTTGCTGAGACTCAAAGTCAGGTCAGTCTGGTCCACTCATGTGACTGAGAAGTGAGAAAGTGCTGGGCCTGTCCTTCGCCCCATGCAGCCTCAGAGAGGCAAGTCTGAAAATAAATTACCTCGTCTCTCTTCTGCTTCCTAAAAACACTGTGGACTTTGGCGAGTTAAAATGCAAAATTGAAACGAGGAAGTGTTAGGTGGGTTTAGGGTTCCAGATTGGGCTTGGGCTTTGATGCATGCGATTGCGCCTGATCTCCCAGGGGGTCAATGAACGTGTGCAACCTGAGAAAATCGTCTTCTGCTATGACTTGGCTTCTCCAGGACTCAGTTTCCTCATCTGCATAATGGGACTAACGGTACTGCCCACTTCCCACAATGATTCTGAGGACTGGAAGAGCTGGTGTGTGTAGCCTGGCCCACAGCAGGTGCTCAGTACATGTGAGCTATTATGAGCAGAAGTGGAGGACAGAGGAAGCAGAATTGGGGTTGCCTTTAAGAAGAGCCCGAGAGATAAGTTTCGGATTGCAAAGCCCTCCAGGGAGAGATGTCGTTGAGATTATAAACCACAAATATCCTAGGGTTTCCAGGGAACAGACTTGCCGGGGACAGCGCCCAGGAACTAGGGAAGGATGAGGCCCCTCATCTGAGGACCGAGGGTTTAAAGGGGCATCTGAAAGCAAACAGAGCAAACTTGGGGACCAAACTCTCAGGGAGCTGACTGGGAGCCAGGTCCGCTTGGCACAGGCAGGCAGAGCCGAGGCCAGCTGAGGACGGACGTGCAGCCGGGAGGCACCAGACAGGCTCCAGAGCCCAGCCACCCTCACTGGGGCCACAGCTTCTGCCATGTGTCAGGCCCCGTTCTGGGCACCGGAATCACAGAAATGAACAAGAAAGACAAAAATTAACCACTTGCCTCGAAGAGCTAATGTCCCAAAGGGCATTGGGGTAGAAAAAGCCCAGCCAGGACCCTTAACATTTTTCTCTCCCCTCCAATTGCACCAAACACTCAGACTCTTCTTCTCCTGTCCATCTGCATGGTGTTAACCATTTGAGTAGCTGAGGCACCAAACTCCTACCCAGCTTGTCTCCCCCACTCTCCACCTCCAGCCACACCAGCCTCCTGAAACTCAACAAGCTTGTCCCCGTTTCAGGACCTTTGCACTGGCTGTTCCTTCTGCCTGGAATGCTCATCACACTTGTATCCCCGTGAAAAATTATCATGTTCATTTGCCAGCTGCGTGGCCTTAGATAAGAGACTTCACCTCTCTGAGCTTCAGTGTCCTCATCTGGAAAACGGGGCTAGTAATTGCTCCTCATGGGGCTGGGGATGAAGGGGTTATTATAAGCCGAGTGCTTAGAACAGCACTGAGAGCTTTGTTACTGAAGCATTAGCTGTTATTACGTTTATTATTATTTATTATGTTTACTTGCATGTTCTGCGTGCTCCCCCTAACTGGAACGTTGGGAGAGGACATAAATACCTCAGGCACGCTAAGCCATGAGGCAGTTCTACCCCTAAAGAGATGGTGGCCCCATGTCTGCTTTAGCACCCCTGAAAACACTGTGAGCCCCAGTCCTGCCCAAGAGCTCCCGGGGGGCCTGTAGGCAGAGGCAGGGAGCTTCGGGGTGGAGGAAGGTAGGCTCTGGCAGGAAGTTCTTTTACCCTCGGGTTTCTCCCCATGGGAGTAGCCTTGTCCCCCGGGAAACAGCAGGAGAAGCACCACACTGAAACCCAAGGGGCCGGGCCATTACACTTACGTGGGGTGGTGATCTCTGAGCAGGAGTCAGCCGGACCCCTCTTGTGCCAGGCCCTGGCGAGCTCTGGGACGTGGCCTCTCCGGGTCCAAGCGTGCCCTCTTGAGGGGCGGAAGCCAAGGCAGGGTCCAGAACGTTCGATCTGTTATTCTAACTCAGTTATGGGTCCTTTCTCATTGGCCTGCCTTCCGCAGAGAGAACCAGGGCCCCGGGGTCCCCGTGTCGGGCCCCAACCTGTCGACCACCCGGCCAATCCAGCAGGACCTGGGCCGCCAAGAGCCGCCGCTGGCTGAGGACATCGACAACATGAGGAACAACAAGCTGGCCACCTCGGGGTCGGCCGGCACCCACGACAGCCTCGGCCGCCCCGGCCTGCCCCAGAGCCCCGCCAGGACCGGGAACAGCGCCGACCCCGGCCCGGCACTGGCCCCGCCTGCCGCAGCCACCAACCCCCAGAACGCCGCCAGCCGCCGGACGCCCAACAACCCGGGGGACCCGTCCGACCCAGGCCCCCCCAAGACCCCCGAAAACAGCCTTATCGTCACCAACCCCAGCAGCACCCAGACCAACTCAGCAAAGACTGCCAGGAAACCCGACCACACCACGGTGGACATCCCCCCGGCCTGCCCGCCCCCCCTCAACCACACCGTCGTCCAAGGTGAGACCCCCACCACCCCCGCCGCCGGGCGGGGCACCCGGTATCCCTGGGGCCAACGGGGTGAGCAGGGCTGCCTGGATCCAATCCTTGCAGGCTTGGCTGGGTGACCCTTCACAGTGACCCTACCTCTCTCTGGCCTCAGTTTCTTCCTCTCAAAATGGGTATAGATGTGGTTTCCTGCCCCATGGGACTGCTGGGAGGGTTAAATGAGAAAATATGCCGCAGTGCCTGGCACGTGGCCCCTCAGGAGGTTTAGTGATATTGCCTGCATCCCAGATTCCCATAGGGAAGCCAGGAAGCCACTGTGTTTGACAAGCAGTGGATCTTTTAATGGAAATCGAGGGGGCATCAGATGATTCCCCAGACCAGCGCTGTCCGAAAGAAATGCGAGATGGGCCACGTGTGTAGTTTTAAACTTTCCAGTAGCCATATTGAAAGAAAAAAAGGAGAGAAGGAGGAAGGAAGGAGTGATTTAAGAAAAGAGGGGCACCTGGGTGGCTCAGTCAGTTAAGCGTCTGACTCTTGATTTCAGCTCAGGTCATGATCTCAGGGTGGTGAGATCGAGCCCCGCATCAGGCTCTGCCCTGGGAGTGGAGCCCGCTTAGGATTCTCTCTCCTCTCTGCACTCGCCCCTTAAAAAAAAAAAAAAAGAAAAAGAAATAGGTGAAATGAACTTTAATCACATTTAACCCAAGGTGTTATTTATTTGTATCCAAAATGCTACCATTTCAAGGTGTAATCAACATTTTTAACGTTATTAAACAGCTACTTTATGTTCTTTGTCTTGTACTGTGTCTTAGAAATTCGGTGTATTTTACACGTACAACGTATCGAGGTTTGGAATAGCCACTGTTCAAGTGGTGGACAGTGCAGGTCTAGGCCCTTGAGGGATTGGCAGTTTGCGACCTCCCTCCAAGCCCCCCACCGTGTAAGACTGGGGTCAGAGAAGCAGTGAGAATTTAGAAATGGCCCACCGAGCTAGTTATTCCTGAAGATGGTAACAAAAGCCCGGTTTCTTTAGCGCCGGCTCTATGCAGGAGATTCCCGTGAGTCTGCTTGATAAACACTCACCACAGTTCTATAAGGTGGGTCTTGTCATTGTGCCCATTTTATAGATGAAAATACTGAGGCTCAGAGAAACTCAGCCTGCCCACAGACACATAGCAAGGTTAGGCTGCAGAATTAATGCTTGGAAGGGTAGTGGCCCTTGCCATCAAGAGAGAGGTATTCATGGGGGGAGACCCTGCAGTTTGACAAAGGGAGAGCTTAGTATTACCATCTGTGAAGTGGGTCTATCGGGCCTCATGCTACCTGCCTCCAAGTGATGGTATGAAGATCCAGCGGGATGGGGGCAGGTTTGTGTTAACATCCTGTGAACATCCCACCAGATTCAAGGCTATCGAGTGGTTGAGAGCAGGCACTCTGGGACCAGGTTCAAATCCCAGCATTGCCACATCCCAGCCGTGTGACCTTAGGCAAGTCGCTTCACCTCTCTGTGCTAGTTTCATCCTCTGTAAAGTAGAGATCATAAAGTACCAACCTCACAGGGTCATGTGAGTACTAAATGGCCTAATGTGGTGCCTGGCGCATTGTAGGCACTTTATAAACGTCAGCTGCTTATTGTCTGCTCTGGGGAGCAGACGGGAGCCCAGAGGCTTATGGGAAATCATGGAGGGAGCCCTGTGTCGGTTCTTGTCCCCACAGTGAACAAAAACGCCAACCCAGACCCACTGCCAAAAAAGGAAGAAGAGAAGAAGGAGGAGGAGGAAGACGACCCTGGGGAAGACGGCCCCAAGCCCATGCCTCCCTACAGCTCCATGTTTATCCTCTCTACGACCAACCCGTGAGTATGGCCTGTGGCCAGGGCAGGGGGCCTGGGGCTCCCACTGGGTTGGTGGAAGTCAAGCCAGAGGGCAGGCCCACACAGAGGGTAACGGGGAGAGTGGCCTCCAAGATCACCATTAGGCCATAGGGGATTTTTGAGCAAATGAAAAAAATGATGCCCTTTTCTTAAGTCCTGTAAGAGAGAAATTTATCATAAAGTACTGATTTTGGGGGGAAAGACCCCTTCTGGCCATCAGCTAGAAATCATTATCATAAATATTCAAATCTACACCATCTGTAATGTGAGAGGCACCCCTAAGAAATGGTTGCCTTATGCAGTGTGCAACCTATACAATCATACATGGCGGCCCTGGTCCCTGAGCTCTTGCTCCTAACCTCTGCTCCACAAGGATTTGGATCCTAGGCAGATGGTCTCTGAGTTCCATAGCCCTTTGTCTTGGGCATCCTTGAGGAGGATAGATTATTTAAGAGAGAAATTTATTACATGTGTCTCACCGTGGCTTCTTTAAGGATTGCATTTTTCCAAAGGATATTTCTTGAATCCCTGGTCCCTCAAAATGCTTCCTGACAAAGGAAAATCATGTCAGAGAAACTGGGCGGTAACTACTTTCTATAACCTTCCTCTTGAGACTCTTGAGTCTCTTATGCACTTCCTTTTTTATTTGGTTTTACTAGGAAAACATTTATGTGGTATTTAGTGCCAGGCACTGTTGTGAGTGCTTTACAAATTAAAAAAAAAAAAAAAATTCTCATAATAACCCTATGAGATTGGTACTATGCTTATGCCCATTTAACAGATGAAGAAACTGAGGCCCAGAGAGGTGACGTTACCTGTCCAAGGTCATACAGCAGGCAAGTGGGAGAGCCCAAACAGACCGATGCCAGCATCTCTGTTCTTAACCACTCAGCCTTGTTGCCATCCACACAACTTTATGACATGTTCATAAATACTATTAGCTCCACTTAAGAGGTTAGGTACTTATGTACTATCCCATTACCACATCAAAGGCTCTGCTAAGGCCTGCAATTTATAACTTCAGTAACTTTCTGGAGCCCCTGCTATGTGCCAGGCATATATTAACATTTTTGATCTTCACATTCTTGTAAGGTAGGCACCGTGATTATGGCCATTTCATGGAGGAAAGCACTGAGGCACAGAGGGGATAAGTAACTTGCCTAAGGTCACTCAATTAATTAAAAAAAAAAGAAGAAGAGCTTGTCGTCTCCTACAGAGTCAGGGATAATATTTCTTCAACTCAGTCTGGGAATCACGATTTTCCAAGAGGGTTGTTTGGAAGTGATAGGAAACTTAACAACAGGGCCTGTGAATATCTTCTCTGGCTGAGGGCCCCCCTACCTTCTTGGGGTTCCATGACCCCCATGAGGGCCCCCAGATGGAGGATCTTGATACTTTGTTGGGCATGGGACCTTGGGCCTTAGAGGTCTCGGGGAGTGGTAGGTGACATGAGGAGATCACAGAAGGAAAGCGTTTGTGAGCCCGCGGTCTCAGTGGACCTCTGCACACCCACCTGTCCCCAACAGCCTGCGCCGCCTGTGCCATTACATCCTGAATCTGCGCTACTTTGAGATGTGCATCCTCATGGTCATCGCCATGAGCAGCATTGCCCTGGCGGCTGAGGACCCCGTGCAGCCCAACGCACCACGAAACAATGTGAGTCCCGCCCCACAGGCCCCTTCCTGGCCGGGCTCCTCTGTTACGGGCTCCTTTGTCCTGCACCCTAAAAGCCGACTGCCATGGTGGAAGGCATGTCAGGGGTACGCCCTGGGCACAGCCCTGGGCACAGCACAGCCGCTGATTGGGAGGGGAAGTTCTGATGTGCTTGGGGGCAGGCTGTTCCTTGAGGAGACAATGGCTCTGTGCACTTGGCGGGGGAAAAGGTGGCCTCCAACGGGTGGGGCTAGAAATTGCTGGAATCCCTGGGAGAGGGAGTGAGGCTGGCATTATATGCAGGGACGCACGCTGTGCACGGCAGGTAGGAAGGACTCAGGCCCGGGGCCCCACAGCCAATCCCCTCGGCAGCCAGGTCTCACCAGCCAGACTTCTGGGTTTGGACATGAGCTTCGAAAGAAAGGACTGTTTTGACTCAGGAACCCAGCCTACACTTTGAGCTTTCTGGAGAGCTAAAAAGCTCTCCCTTTAGGGGTCCAGGGTCTGTGAGTGGATCCTGTTAATTGAGTGCTTGCTGTATTCCAGGCACAACCCCAGGCACTTGGCATGTAAGCTCTCCCAGGTATGCCCACGTGTGACAGATGGGGAAACTGAGGCTCAGGAAGGCTAAGTGACCCGATCAAGATCACACAGCACAATTCCAACTCTGCCGCCCCTAGGGCTCCCGCTGCTTCCTTCAACCGTCTCTGTTTATTGAGCACCTACTGTGTGCACGGCTCCCCTTGAGTCCTGCCAAGTGAGAATGAGTGTGTGCCTGTGGTTGAGAGGGGGGACAGACGGGGGCGTGGCAGATTCTGGACTGGCAGCAGCAGCCCCTGCCCCAGCTCCTTCCTGCCCCCCATCGCTGCCCCCCCTGCCCAGAGCCAAAGGGACATTGTCCGCTGGGAGCCGGGCCCTGCCACCCTCGCTAAATAGGTTAGGAGCCTGGCGAGGCTGCCAAGCCCCATAAATCAAGCATGCCCGACAGCAGCTTACCTTGCACTTTCCCTTCCTCTGCAGGCCTGGCAGGGCCCCTGGGGACCCGATGGGGGAGTCGGAAGGAAATAATTAGAACAAGGCTCCCAGAAGAAACTTGTACCAGGGCAGGGCTGGGGCTGTGCTCTGGTATCTCCTGCTGCCCGCTCTATCCCAGGGACGGCAGGGAGCTAGGCCCGGGAAGGGGCGGCCCGAGAGGGGTCAGCAAACCCCCTGCCGACTCTAGGAGATGGGAGAAGACTCAGTCGCTGGCTGGTGGGGGTGGCGCTGCGGTGCCCAGGCTGAGGGGATGCGTGGGCATGATTTTCTCCAGGGTAGAAAACCATAAACGAAGTTTCTGGATCAGAGAATTTGCACGCGGTCAGGCTTGCTAGATGCGGCCGGGCGTTTGTGGGATGATGCAATCACACTGGTGTGAGCAGCGTAGGGGTCTCCCGCTGCCCCACGGGCTTGTCAACACTTGGTGCTGGAGACTCTCACGCTTGGCAGACCTGGTGGGTATGGAGCGGAATCTTTCTGCGACTCCGATCTGCATTTCCCCGGCAAAAATGAGTCTGAGAACATTGTTGGATTAAACCGAGCCACAGGAAATTGTCATGCGTAGAGGTCAGAGGATCTCCATATTCGATACAGTCAAACCTAATTTGTTGGTCTCTTGATTTCCTCTTGCCTGATCTAATTCCTTCAGTTCTCCAGAATGAGATTCCCCTGACCACCTGGCCTGCCCTTCCCCCACTCCCTGCCTTCCGGTTTCTCCTCTCGGCTTTTCATTCATTGCTTTGTTTAGTTATTACTAAGTGAGCAACCAGCATGTGCCAAGCACAGAGCTAAGCGTCAAGGACTGACAGGGTATAAGATGGTCGCTGCCTTCCCGGAGCTCACAGAGCACCAGGTCCTGGGCCATGCTGGACCCTCCACCCAGTGCGCCTGAAATGCTTCCTCTGCACCCAGATACTTCCAGCCCCTTGCACCTGTCGCCCCACCTCAGGAAGCCAGCCATCCTGGCCGCTCTGGTCCGTGCTGGCCCTTCTTGCACCACACATAACGGGAATGTGAGTTGCGACCACACAGATCACAGAGCCCACTGCCCACAGGACCCAGTACAGTTCCAGCTACTCATGCATTCACTCAACAAACATTTCTTGAGTGCCAGCTGTATGCTTGGGCCTGGATATTGAGCCGGAGATGCTACAGAGACAGCCAAACATCCATGCCTTCATGGGGCTGACGTCGGGCAGGTCACTAATGAGATTACTAATAACTCTAACAAATTATAACAAATAATTTGCAAGGGTGGGTGGTAGACTTGGTAAGGGAAGTCACAAGCACCAGGAAGTAAGTAGGATTGAAACAGGGGGCAGGGGAAGTCGGCACTGAGAAAGTGATATATGAGCCAAGCCATAAAGGAGGAGAGAGAGGGAATCTGGTGGGATGTGGGGAGGAGCGTTCCAGGCAGAAGTAGCCTCCTGTGCAAAGGCCCTGAGGTGAAGACAGGGTGGCAGGAGCAGAGAGAGCAAGGGGGAGTGAGAGGAGGTGAGGTCATAGAGATGACCTGGCAGAGTGCTCGGGGCCTCGGGGGTGGAGGCGGGGGCCACAAGAGGACTATGGCTTTTACGTCAAGTGGGATCAGAGCCACAGAGGATTCTAGAGCAGAGAAGGTCCCGAACCCGGCTCAGGTGCTCACTGGCGCCCTCTGGTGGTGGGGCTCAGTAAATATCAGCTCTTTTCTAACGTGAATCTGATTGAGTCCGCCCCCTGCATTCGCCACCTGCCCGACACTGTGCCATCACATCCTCACACGAAGGTCACACCAGAGACGTGCCATGACGTGGCCTGGGAGGGGCCGGGCTGCAGACCGGTGCTCATCCAGGCAGAAACCACCTGGCCCTGGCCCCGTGTAAGGCGGGGGGTGCGGGGAGAACCACCCCACCATGGTGAGGATGTGGCCGCAGAGCTGGGTGGGAGACCACAGTGATGAGTTTGACCCCCAGGGTCTGACTTAGACGGTTGGTCCTGTTTAGGAGACCCTCTGATTTCTCACCTAGGAGGCCCAACAGGTCAAGGGCATTGGGAGGTCAGACTCATCGCCAACAGGGATGCAGCCCTCCCCGAACTTCCCCAAGACCACCTTTACTTTATATTTGAGCTTTGGGCAAATAAGAAAGAAACCCTTCCCACTGGTAAGCCGACCGTCCTGAGTGATTTTGTTAGGATTTTGCTGCCATCTGCTGGACAGTTTCATACACAACATACAAATCTGTACTCTCAGACAGGATGGGAGGGGCCCTTGGGCAGTGCACATCCTGCCCAACTGTGTGCGGCAGCCGTGTTTTCTCTGTTTGGGAAAGTGTGTTCCTCGGGGACTTTGCTGGAGACCACACACCCCAGTGGGCAATCACTAGGTTCATGCGGACTCTGCTGGAGCAAGCCAGTGATCTGCTGCCCCCTTGCTTTTATCCCCTACAGGTGCTGCGATATTTTGACTACGTTTTTACAGGCGTCTTTACCTTTGAGATGGTGATCAAGGTGAGTGCTGAGAGAGCCAGGGATCCAAGGGAATCTTCACCCTCAAGAATGCCACCCTGGCACAAGTGTCTTGCCCGGGGGATTAGAAATGCTTGGTGTGTTGGAGCAGCAGCAAGGACTGCAAGGAGTGAATGAGGAGAATGGGGAAACCAGGGCAGGGAGATGAGAGCAGGGAAGTGACAGGGACAGATCCTGCAGGGCCTTGTGGGCCACAGGGAGGACTTTGACTTTTGCCCCAAGTGAGGTGGGAGCCATGGAAGGTTCTGAGCAGAGGAGTGGCTTGACTCATGCCCATTCCCACGGGCACCCTCTGGCCTCGGGGAGGACAGACTTGAGGGAGGGGCAGGGCGGGTGGGAGCCAAGAGAACTAGGAGTGGGTGGCGATCGTACTGGTCCAGGCAGAGGATGATGGGGGGCGTTGGAGAAGGGTGGTTTTGGAGAAGGTGGGCAGATTCTTGGAAGGTTTGCCGATGGATTCCATGTGGGGAATGAGACAAAGAGGAGTCAAGGGGGACCCCGAGGTTTGGACCTAAGAACCAGCAAGTCAGAACTGCCTCTCAGGAGGTGGGGAGGTACTCCCCAGGACTCCCCCAGGACCTCCGGCTACAGTCCCATCCCTCACCATGTCCCCTCTTGGTGTCCCTCCCCCCCCCCAGAGACTGGAAAGGTGGGTGTCGATCCCCAAGGTGGGATGAGGGGTCTGAGCACCATCTCTTCTCGACCCTAGATGATCGACCTGGGGCTCGTCCTGCACCAGGGTGCCTACTTCCGTGACCTCTGGAACATTCTCGACTTCATAGTGGTCAGTGGGGCCCTGGTGGCCTTTGCCTTCACGTAAGTCTCCTCCTGAGGCTTCTACTTGCCTCTTTGTCCCCCGCCCCCTGCGTGGGGCTGCCCACTGGATCAGGGAATGTGTTCTCAGGGCGTAGAGATGGGGAGAGTGGGCTCTGGAAGGTGGGAGACATCCGCATGCCTCCAGGAAGAGCTTCGACTGGCTTTTGCATGACGTCCACTGTGGAGGAAGAAGGAGAAGGGACCCCACCTTCTACCTCCTCATACAGCCGCCTCACTGACCCCTTGCTCTGCTGCTTTCACTAGAATAGCCCCGCCGGGACATCTCATCTTCCTTCTGCTCTACAAGCTGCACCCCAACCACTGTCTCTCTGAGAGCCCCCTAAAAAGAAAACCAGGAAATGAATGTGCATGAGAATTCAGACCCCCACCCTGTGCCTGAAGGCCCTGTAGTTGCAGACCTGTGACTCCCTTTGTGTGTCTTTTACTTCTGGCAGTCCTAGGACTCTCTGCCTCCTGAAAAGCCATGCATCATTGTGCAAGTCCAAGATGGCACCTGGGTTGTGGGGAGCCATTCCAGAATGGCACCCAAGGGCTGAGCAGCCATTCTGTCCAAGATGGCACCCAAATTGTGGGGACCCGTTCCAAGATGGCACCTAAGTTCTGGACAGCATTTCAAGATGGTACCCAAGGGCTGGGCAGCCACTAGATCTTAGGGCCTTGATAGCAAACTCAGCAGTACATTCCTCAAGTTATAGATGTTTGAAGCAGGTTGAGAAGACCTAACCAGCTCCTAATCCAGAAACAAATCTTGGGGACCCTGTCTGTGCCCACCACCGTGGATCATTCCCGGAAAGGAAAGTCTCAGAGGGACTCTGACCCACCTCACCCCCATAGTGAGAAATCAGAAGTTTCCTTTGTGCCTCTACCCCCTAGCTTCCTTCTCAGTAGATCTTCAGGGGTTCTTGAATGGCCCCCCAACCAAATAACAAAGACTTGGTTTGTCAGGAGGCCAGAGTGGTGGCTCATTTCCAACTTAAGGACTAACATGGGCCACTCTCGGATCTTCTCTGGGAACACAATGAGGTCAAGTTGTGTCAGAACAGCCAGAAAGCTCCAGGGTTCTGGATGCCTCCAAGCTGGTGGAGAGGTACCATGAGGGTCAGGAGGCTGATTGTACTTCTGACTCTGGCCAGACTTCCCACCCCCCCCCTTTCCCTTTACCTTCTACTTTCTTTTCCTCTTTCTATGTCTGCTCTCCTTCTACCTTGTCTCCTTTCTTTCTCCTTCTTCCTCACTCCTTCCTCCTCCCGCTCCCTCTCTCTTACCCTTTTTTAAATGATTGAGTATTTATTTAAGTATTAGAGCAATGGAAAACATTGTAAAAAAAAAATTTGGGCAATGTTATTAACATATTCTGAAGTTTCAAAAAAATAAGTAAAGTGCACAGTGAATTAGAGGAGAAAGATTGCCACAAATAAGACAAAGAATTGTTGGCTTTCATATATAAAAAGCAATTACAAATCAATAAGAAACATGAAACTCATTAGATAAATGGACAAGGGATGTAAACGAAATTTTGCAGAATGCTGACAACTAATAAAAATAAAAATTAAAAAATCAGCCTCCTTGGAATTCAGAGAAATGTCAAATACAAATAAGTTACAATTTGTTTCCTACCAAGATAGCACCAGTTTCTTCCAAAAAGATTTTTAAAGTGTATATGAGAATGTCATGAAATATGCTCCTCCCTCCCTCCATCAGCTATTTGAGCAACTCCTACAAGGTGTCTGGTAGGCACCATGCTAGGTCCTGAGAAAATTTCAACTCTGAAGAGCCAAAACGCTTTACCACCCTCAGCCTGGAGTGAATCCATCCCCTGTGGAAATTATCTACGTGCTGTCTGTCTCTGTTTCCGTCCCAAATTCCCTTCCCTCCCTTGTTCCTGTTTCTTTCTCCTTCTTTCTCTTTCCCCTTTTTTCTCTTCTTCCCTCTGACAGCCTCTTGGCTCTTTCTCCTCCTCTGTTTCTCCCCTCCCTCCTTCCCTCTCTCTTTCCGTGTGTCTCCCTCCTTTTCCCCCAACCCCGCATTTTCTCTTTTCTGTTTATCACCTTCTGTGTCTCTCTGTTTCTCCTTGCCCACCCAGCCCGCCCCAGCACGTGTGTGTGTCTCTCTCTGTCTCTGTCCCTCTATCTGGTTCATGTCCTCTCTGCTCTCCCCGCTCTCCCTCTTTCTCTCTCTCCTTCCTCTGATCCTGGCCCTGTGGGCCTGACCATCTACCTAACCTGCGGGGCCTAGAGAAAGAGGGCACTTCCCCATGCGCTCTGGCATCAGGAGACCCAGGCTCCCCCATGTTCTGACCAGGGACGGTCTCTGCAACAAGGGAGGGCAAGCTCATACTGCCTCGGGCCTTCCAAGACGATGTCCTCCCAGCAGCCCCCCAAGTCTCCTAGAGCTCAGGAGGTGACGGGTCAGGGGGACCCTGACAGCCACATCCATCCGTCCACACACAACCACTCCTTTGCCCGCTGTGCCTGGGGTGGTGGGTTTTTACCTCCGTGGCCACCACTGGGTGTAGAACAAAAGAAGGGATGACCGAAGCCCATCAGCTCACCCTTGGCCTTGGCACTTTCCTCCCAGACCTCTGTCGGAGCGAACATGCTTCAGTGACAAGGAGGGGGCCCCCACTGTTGCCCTGCCTCACCTCTGTCCCCCAATTTGACCTCACAATTTGGAGAAGGGGTGGCGGTCCAAAGACTTGGGGCTTTCAACCAGAGAACTTTTGCTATAATGAGCTATAGTTTACAATATGCTGTTTCTAGGATCCCTGGAGCTACAATTAGGTTCTACTTTAAGCAAACACTTTGCAAAAGCAAAATTATTTTTCCACCAAAAATCTATCAGCAGAATGATTCTTTGTGTTGCAAAAGAATCTGCTAGAGGGAGCTGATTTTTTTTTTTTAATTTTCATTTTATATATGAAGTTATACAAGGGCATTCAAAATGAGCCTACAACTCACAGAAATTTGGCAGCATATTTGTAGTCAATCTTTTAAACTGCTTCTATGAAGTTGCTACAGGCATAAAGCCAGCCAGCCCATGACCTTGAAAATCCCTGTTTTGAATATTTTGGGTTTTTGGTTTTTTTTTTAATTCCTATGCAAGGAAAAAGTCTGGATTGGGATTTAAGGACATCCTCTAAGCCTCAGTGGGCTTGTAGATCTCACAGGAACTGGGCGGGGGGTGGGGGAGATTTTGCCAGTGGGATCCTGACAAGTGCTAGCAGCTCTCAAGTGGTTTTAGAAGAGCTGACAGCCATGAGGGTGCCTTTATATGATGATCATAGGGATAGGAGAAGTAGACCCTGAGGCTCCCCCTGCCACACCCTCCCTCCCTTGTTGCAAAAAATCCATCTGGTGCTGCCAACTCTCTTCCAAGGCAGGGCTGCAGTCTTGGCACAACTGGCCAGGCACCTTGATCAAGCCGCTCCTGCATGCCCAGTGCTAAATCTGCCCAAAAGCCAGAGAAGGAGCCCTCAGGCTGTTACTTTTCCCCCCAAAAATGTCTCAGAATCCCACCCCCTGGCTGCAGGTTTCTGGCCTCTTTTGCCTGAGAACATTTCTCGCCCTATAAGGACTTTACTTACTGTCTTTTCTTGTTACTACATGGATGTCGCTTTGGCAGGAGTGGGGGATTCTCTGAGGGTCTCGGCCTGAGTGCCCAACCCCAGAGTCCTTTGCTTCTTTCCTTTCTGGTCCTTTAGCTCGATTTATCAGTCCTGTGCCCATCTCCTCATAGACAGGGCTGAGAACCCCAAAGGGTGTTAGATTAGTGTTATTGCTTTAGAAAGAGGCTCCTGCAAGTCTATCTGGTTTGTCTCTTATATGCACGTACCTTAGCGGCTCTGTGCCTCAGTTTCCCCATAAAGCCGAAAAACTTGACTGGGTAGTAACAGTCACAGCTTCCATATATTTAATCCCCACCAGCAACCTCCTGTGGGAAGTTGTCTCGTTGTTCCCTTTCTGTAGATGAGGAAACTGAGGCCCAGAGGAGAGTCTGGCAGGATCACTAAGGTGAGGCTTGACCGACAGATTCAAGGTTGCTGCCCATCTCCCAGCCGTGAACGTGGAAGCTTTCACTAATCAGCAGAAGGACACTTGACAGCTTAGCCAGCCCGGGTTCCTCGAAAGCTGGGCAGAAGGGGGCATGAGGCTGCTCCCTTCTTCGTTGAAAGGAATCTTGCTGTTCTGGCCTTTTGGGGTGGAGGCAAGGATTCTGCCACAGTGCTGTGATCGTGGCCCCGTCTCAGATGTAGGAAAACTATCCCTGTGGTCCTCCAAGGGATGTGTCGAAGCTCTGCTGACAGTTTCCACCCCTCCTGCACTTCACCCGAATCTGTGTGTGTGTGTGTGTGTCCTGCTCCTTCCGCTGACTGTGTGCCGTGTCCACGCGAGCACCATTAACACACCATCTCATGAGCCATCACACATGATATCACGCTCTGTGCCCATGCATCGGGGCGGCCAACGGACACGTCTCAGCCTCTGGCGGGTCGTGATCCTGCCCTCACTGCCAAGAATCCATCTGGCGCAGCCACTCCTCCCTGAAGGCAGGCCAGTACAGCTGACGGAACGCCTTGATCAAGCCTCTCTTGCATGCTCAGGAGCCGAACTGCGAGGAAGCCCAAGAAGGAGCCCTCAGGCTGCCACATTTTTAATCCCATCCTCAACCCGGCCCCTGCACCGAAGGCATTATTTTTCTTGTGTGGGATAAAATGGGAAAGAAGATTTGAGTGCAAGATACACAAACTGGGGTTTGAATCTCAGTCTGCCACTTCCTAGCTGTGTGACCTTGGGCAAGGCACTCTCCCTCTCTGGGCCTCAGCTTCCTCATCCGGAAAACAGGCGAGATGGTGCCACCTTCCCGCAGGCAAACGTAGTGACATTCAGAAAGCTCACATTTTACACCTAAAGCCAGCAGGTCAGGCAGAAATCACTGTCATTAAAAGATCGGTCAATAATCCACAGAGGAGAACCTACATGATTCTACGTATGTGATAAGTCCTAGATACATTGAGCTTTGAGAACCACGAAGATGAAATTAAAAGGTGGAGGGTGGGGAATCCAGCAGAATATTTGTAGACATTTAAACCATTCTGTTTTTAGAAATACCACTAACTTTGAGTAAAATATTGAAAAGAAAGAAATATCACTAACTTTGAAAGAGGCAGCAAGTAGGAAGTTCCGGAGAAGACCTGCCTGGCAGCCAGGTTTCTGATGACAGTTGGGTTCCTCCGGCCTTGACCTCCAGCCATGGTTGGAGAGTTGTCATGAGACCGAGCCTGATTCCAAAGATGAGCTGTGCGAGGGCTGAGCCAGATGCTGAGAGCATTATCTCAGGACTCCCAAGAGCTGCCTCTGACCACACCCTAAATTGGAACTCTTCGCTGACCTCCCTCTTCTTCATACCTTAGGGGGTAAAGCCAAGGCTGTAGCTACCATGTGTCAAGCGTCAGAATCTCCAAGGTCTGTTTTACAGATGAGGACGACAATTAGGGGCAGAGCTGGGATTCAAACCCCGGTGCCCCTCCCTGACTCCAAAGCTCACAACTTCCAAGCCATTCTAAGACCTTCCAGCCCCAGAACCTCTGGAGAAAAGGGGTTTCTCTAGCTCTTGGCAGTGACCTTCAGTGACAAATTCGCCTTTGGTCACTGACAACTTTCTGGTTGTGCTGCTACTTGGAAATTTGGCTTTCTTGGTGCTGCCAGGAGCCTGCAGAGGGCAGGGGACCAAACGGGGGGCTTCCAGATGGAAGGATGGATGTTGGCCAGAGCTGCAAGCCTGAGGCTGCCCCTCCTGGTGCCCGGGCGGGGCAGGGGGCACTCAGGTGTGTGTGTGTGTGTGTGTGTGTTCTGTGTTCTTTCTTCTGAGGCCGCTTACGATCTGTCTCTCCCTCCGACGCCACCTCACCAGGAGCAGTACACGGTAAAGTTTTCTCTCTCTCTCTCTCTCTCTCTCATTTTGTCTCTCGTTCTCTGTGCCCTGGTGCAGCTGTGTTGGCTCTGGGCCTGTTTCCATGGCCTTGTGTTTTTGCTGCCATCCGTGGCTTGCAGTGACCAGAGCCCCCCTCAGTCTCTCCCCCGGGAGGAGGAGCCCTAAGGGGCCTTAGCCACTGCCTCCCTCCATGATCCACCATCAGTCCAGTTCTTGGCAGAGAACAGAAAGGACATGGGGGAGCGGGGCCTCTCCAGGGTCTAATTTCAACAAGGCAGACGAGCCTGGTGGGGTGGTTCCCAGAGGGGTAAGCGTGTCCAGACTCCGAGATGGGAGAAGGGTGGACAAGCCACACAACCAGGACTTGGGCTCTAAAAGGAGAAATTAGCCTCCCAAGGAGCATCTACACTTTCAGCAAAGTGGTTCAAAGTGGGGTTGTTTTCTGTGAGAGCACCTTGATCAAGCCATTCCTGCAAGCTCAGGACCCAAACTGCCAGGAACACTCCTCACTGCCTCAATAAACAAGACTGTTTCTCAGCCTTGTCCAAGGGCAAGGTACCTCCTGGGGGAGAGAGCCCCACAGGGGGAGGCCAGGGAGTCCTTTTCAGAGGAGTGGATGGCCCATGGGAGGCATGTTTCCAAATGTCAGCCATTCAGCACCTCAAGATTGTAGCTGGTTCCACATACAACCTAGATGTCCACCTGCTTGACATTTTCTCCACCAACACGTAGTCTAAACTGCTTCAGTTTTGCTGGGAAACTGGGCCGTCCCCTTACAACCGGTATTGTTAGC
Organism: Leptonychotes weddellii; assembly: GCF_054177405.1. Taxonomy (NCBI): domain Eukaryota; kingdom Metazoa; phylum Chordata; class Mammalia; order Carnivora; family Phocidae; genus Leptonychotes; species Leptonychotes weddellii. The sequence continues at coordinate 7,677,713 of NC_138369.1, read as the reverse complement.
CTCAGAGAGAACCACAGCTGGAAAGGTGAATCCCACAGGCGTGAAACAGTGGCATTGTGGCTTGTCACATTCAAGCTGGGTTCTAGGAATTCCAGAGAAATGAGTGACCTCCTAGCACATCTCGGAGACCTTCCACTCTTACCGAAGCAAAAGGCCTGAAAGATGCTTGAAGAAGAAATAGCTAGTTTCCCTGTGGGGTCCAATTATTTAATTGTGTCCCTGTTCGGCCTCACATTATCTCAGTGACTCTCTTGATGTGTGTTGCCTACTTCAGGGGCACAGCCTTGAGATAACAGTGATGACTTTGGCTTTAAAAGGGGAAAAACATGTTCCAGCCGAATCCCGGAGCACAGCTGTGCTCTGCAGAATAACGTTCAGTTCCCCTCTTTATTCCCCGAAAAAATGAGAGAAAGGAGATCTATAAGAAAGGATGTTTTTGTGCCCAGATACCCAGACACCCATGGTGGGGGTCCCTGGGATAGCTCTCCATATGATCCACGAGGTAACCAGAGGGACATGTTTGCTGGGAGACTCTCAAAGAACTCTGATCTGAATCCATTCACGTGCATCCTGAGACCACACGCCAGGGGCATGGTGGGGGCAAGAACCAAGATTAAAAGGGAAAATGGACACGTAGAAGAATAAATCACATTTTAAGCCTTTGAAGGGTTTTCTGGCTAAAGCCCGAAGCCAAAGACTGAAACAAAGATGACCGTGGAACAGCAGTAGGGTCTCGTAAAACCCAGCGGCAATCAGGGAAGGCTGTCAGATAAAGGAGCCTCTAACTTGGCTTTGGGGGCTGTGTGGTCCTGTGAATGGAGAGGTGGAGGAAGGGCATTTCTGGCAGCAGGAACAGTATGTGCAAAAGCAGAGGGAGACAAAAGAGTGTGGCTGGGGTTTGGGGTGTGTTGCAGTCGATGGGAACGCAAAGGTAAAGGTAAGTTGGGCTAGATTTCCAAGAGCCTTGAGTGCCATGCCCGAAGTTCGCACTTCTAGGAATTCAGATGCTCCAGAAGGATTCTGAGAAGGAGAGCGATATGGTCATTGGCTTTGAACACTATGTGCTGAAAAGATCGAAGGAAAGAGAGACAGGGAGTGGCGGGGAGCTGGGAAATGGGTAACGGGAGTCCAGCGTAAGATGGTGGCCGGGGACGATGATGGAGATGTTAGGGGAATAACCCATTGTGGATGGAGGACAGGAAGCTGAATGTGACACTTGGGTTCTGACTTGGGCAACTGGGTGGGTGATGAGTTCTATTAACCACAAGCCTTTGATGGCTGCACCCAAAGCCCTCTTCTTGGGGGACCTGAATCATGGTTGGCTAAGGGTAGCAAGGGATCTGCAGGGGCCGTACAGTGAAGGCTCAGGTCCAGTGGACCCTGGACTGAACCTCTCTGCAGCTCTCTGGAAAGACGGGCTAAGGGACCCTGGCAGAGGTTCAACATCGACATCTGATGTCCTGCTTCTTTCCTTTCGTGTGGGCTCAGGGAATACTGGGGGAGAGCCATGTTAAGTATTTCCTGAATCCTGTTGGAAGCGGGACAAGGAATCACATTTCTAAGAGCTCACCAAGACCACCTCCAGTGAGCGTCCAGGGGCAGCCAGCTCCCCTCTGCTGGGTCTGGCCTGGCCAAGTGGTGGAGGACCTTAACAAATCCTGAGACCAGAATCACAGAAGGCCATCTGCTGACTACCTCTTGAGCTCACACCTAGCAGGGGTGCTCACCACTCTTCCCCAGCAAGGGCAGGACTGTGCCACGCTTCCCCCCAGACTCCTAGGCCTGAAAGGGTGGGGTCACATGGAGTTGTGGGCCACCCACCACCCAGACTGACTTCTGCTTCCTCTCTTCCCCTCTCTGCACCCTAACATCCCTCCACAGTGGCAATAGCAAAGGAAAGGACATCAACACTATTAAATCCCTCCGAGTCCTCCGGGTGCTACGACCTCTTAAAACCATCAAGCGGTTGCCAAAGCTCAAGGTGAGATTGGGGCATGTGGGAGGCCTGTGAGGGTTGCCATATACAATTGGGCAGGTTGCACACTGCTCAAGGACACTACATTGAAAGGGGAGCTGATAACATCACATCCGTCGTATATGGATATAGTTATTATTACAACTTTCCAGCAGATGGCAGTAAAGTGAATCGACTTAACAAAATCTGTGTATTATGACAGTTTTCCATTAGATGAAATGTCTTAAGGTGGGGCTTCCTTTTCCTAATTCACAGGAGGACATCATATGGATAAAATCGGGCACAACCGTAATGTGGGAAGCAGGAAACTAGGTTTCTGCTCCCACATAACTTTTGACTTTTCACCAACCTGTTCTAGGCTCCATTATCTCCTGTTCCAAAATAGTATGAACCAGCATTTCCCAAAGCTTGTCATTCAGGAGAAACAGGAGAAAAGAAAGGAAATGCAACTTAGTCATTCAAACACACCTTTTCAACTGATGTTTCACCTGAGAGCCACCTGTATTATCTCCTACTTAAGGTTAAAGTCATCACTTTTTTTATTTAAATGAGCATATTTTAAGAGGAAATTCTATGCCAAGGTTCTCAAGTTGGAAAACCAGAACCCAATGTTAATAGAAGGGAAAACTAAATACATTCCCCCAAAATAAGACACCGTTATGAAAATCTAGCCAAAAAGATTGCCTGAAAAAGCCTTTGGACTTGGGTGCTTGCTCTTCCCGGGTTGAAAAGGAAAAGTATCAGGGTTAGGTGTTAACAGAGTAGCAACAAAGCAAGACCTTCTCCTTCACTCAAAAGGATTGAAGGGAAAAGTGGAAAGTGAGTAACTTTGTTACCATGCGATTCAGCACTACTTAGTGTTGGGCTCCTGCAGGACCTGAAGGAACATCCTCTGTCGCCTCGGTGTGCCCCTCCCCCATGACTTTGGCACTGTCGCTCGCCGATATGTGGCTGCCCTTTGGACGTGAAAGCTTGCTTGCGCTGAAATACGTGGACGTCCAGCCGTATCCAGTGCTGCGGTTCCTCACCCTTTTCTGGGTGGTGGCCCCCTTCCCAAGCCCCCGAGAAAACTGCACACCCTCTCCCCCGGGGAAAGCTGGCCTGTAATTACAGTGGGTTTGAGGACCCTTACCCACTGGTGGTTAGGACCCACCATGGTTAGAAGCAGAACAGGGTGGGAGACATTGCAGGCGGGACCCCTGCCTTCCTTGGGAAATGGTGGAAAGATGCCATCTCTCCCAGGCCCGTGACATTGCCTCTCAAAGCCAGAGCGTCCCCTACTGCTCAGTGGGCAGAAGGGAGGAAGAGCACAACTCCAGATGGAGGGGAAGGGGGGGAGGGAGGGGGGCAGGGACACAGAATCAACAGGAAAGACCTTGTCCATGAGATGGAACGTTGGAAAATTGGCAACACGTTGGTTGTGTCCCCAGCCCCTCATGCCCTCTCTCCACTCTGCCCCCCCAGGCCGTGTTCGACTGTGTGGTGAACTCACTCAAGAATGTCTTCAACATCCTCATCGTCTACATGCTGTTCATGTTCATCTTTGCTGTCGTGGCCGTGCAACTCTTCAAGGGGAAGTTTTTCCACTGCACCGACGAGTCCAAGGAGTTCGAGAAAGACTGCCGGTGGGTCTCTGCTCTCCTCTGTGTCCCCGTGGGGGCTGGGGGTGGGGAGCAGAAGTGCCACTGGGCTTGGAAGCTGGAGTGTTGGGCCCTGGATGCGACCCAGGTGCAACCAGCTTGGGGCCAGAATAGGAAGAAAAAGTTTTGGTGTTTGAGTTGCCGTGCATCACTTCCATCCCCACCTTTGTCAAGTGGGGGATATTCATACACATCCACGTTCCCTTATTGGAAAACCTTTACTGGCTGATGTGTTTCAAAAGTCAGAAAATCTTGCGATTTTAGAAAGATCATATAGCACGTGTTCCACATAGGACGTCAGTCACACCCTCAGCTGGGTCTAAGGCATCCCTGTAACCAAACCGGTTTTGTTTTGTTTCGTTTTGGTTTTTTGCTGGTAAACATGCAACTGTTTGCACCGAATGGGACAAATGACAAGTGTGAAGAGCCTCATGTCCAGTCGGGTCAGGTTTCGTTGCCAAACGAATTAGATCAGAGGTGGAAAACTTTGTCTGCCAAAGGCCAGGTCCTATGAACTTTGGCCTTTATGGGGCCCGCAGCCTCTGTAACAGCTCGTCTCTGCTCCCGTCCTAATGCAGAGCAGCCAGACAGCACGGAGACAAATGGGTGTGACTGTGTTCTTATTTCTAGAAATGAAAATTTGAATGTCAGACAAATGTAAGTGGTCACAAACGCATTCTTTTGATTTGTTTCCTACCACTTAAAAATGTAGAAAACTGTTCTTAGTTTGTGGGCCATACAGAAAACAAGTGCAAATTTGGTCTGCGGGCCGTAACTTGCCACCCCCTGACTTAAGAGAAAGATGTTTGGTTTTCGGAACTTTCTAGAGTTTGGAGTCGTGGAGGAGAAGTTGTGGGCCTGCAGTCTCCCCCTCTTGGGGTCATCCCCGTGATAGAAATTGCTAAGCCCTTAACTAAGCGCCCTGTAAACACTGTCGCTGGTGTAAAGCGTTACTATGCAGAGAATGGCAGCCTGTTATTTTGGTGGCTATGTCCTGACATTGGAAGGACCCCAGACGCTTGGCCTCGTGTGTCTGGGGCTAAGCCTTGTGTCCTGCCCTGAAAAGGAGCCGCAGCTGCCCCCTCTGGCCTGATGAACCCAGAGGTGTGCCTATCTCTCTCCCTGCTCTCAACCCACCCCCCACCCCCAAGCCTGAGGCTCCCACCCGCAGGACTAGAAGTTTTCGTGTTGGAAGAGAGTGCTCGGTCCTGAGTCGGCTCTCGGGTGAGGATTTGTCTCCGAGCAGATGGACACATACGTCAGGGAGATGCATCAGGGGCCGCTGCTTCCTGGGCTTAGGGATGCAACGTGGGCTGGTGGGCCCCTCTTCCTCTTCCTCCTGCCGAAGATGAGTGTCCCCTTCTTCTGTTTACTAATGGCCCGCATTTTCTGTGGCAGCGGCAAGTACCTCCTCTACGAGAAGAACGAGGTGAAGGCACGGGACAGACAGTGGAAGAAATATGAATTCCATTATGACAACGTGCTGTGGGCTTTGTTGACCCTCTTCACTGTGTCCACAGGAGAAGGCTGGCCACAGTGAGTGGCCCGCCACAGAGTCCCACGGAAGAGTCGGGGGGCCCCAGGGAGCAGGGTGGGGAAGGATCTCAGAGCCCAGTGCTGAGAAAGGCCTGGCTGAAGAGAGGCTGGCTCCTGGCTTCCCGAGGTGGAGACCCCACTAGGCACACGGAGCGGGCGGGGGGGGGGGGAGCTGCCACCCAAACAACAGCCTACAAGTGCGGCTGGGCCCTGGAGGCAAAAACCCAGCCCTCACTGGACTCAGTACGCCAGACCCTGTGTGTGGAACGGGCAGTGCTTCTAATTTGTAGAAAGGCTCCCCAGACACAGGCCGTCATGTCCTCTTAACCCTTCCTGTGCCAGTGAGCGCAGATCTCCAAGGCCAGAGTGTGTGGACGTGGCATTTCCCAAGTCCCTTTGACCACAGGACCATTCCTCACCCAGAATGGGGTGAGGGCTGGGGTGAGGCTGAATCGTGCGCAAGACCAGGGCCGGACCTGTCTTTGCTTAAAATGTTGGTATTTTTTGTCATGGGTTTTTTTGTGGGTTTGTTGTTTTTGTTTTTTTGGCATTCGTTGTGATTTGTTTAAATATTGCAGTAAAATACTATTTCTTTTGATGACTGAGAGGCTTGGCACCTCCTTAATTTGTGTCCAAGGCAAGTGCTTTACTCTCCTCACCCTAGTCCTGGTCCTCCTCTCAGAGGTCTCAGAAATTCAGGTTGATTCCGGTGTGTGCCCTCAGCATCCTCGCCTCCCTCCCTCCCGCTCTCAGGAAACACACCAGCCCTCATGTGCCTTTCCACCCACCCACATGCACACTCAGTACCCACTCACATGGGGCCAGTGCTAGCCCATACGGCACCTTTGAGCAAATTTTTTAGACAGCCTTCCTCAACAGACTTCACTTCCATCTGTCAGAAAATCATTGCAATATACTTAATGATTTTGTTCAAATAAGGTACTTCATGGCCACGTGCCCAAAAGTTGTCATCATAAATACACAAATCTATCATGTCTACAGTATGAATGGCACCCCTTAGATGCAGAACCCTTGAGCAGTGCACAATCTGTGCAACTGTTCAGAGCAGCTATGCACATATACACCCACGTTCATCCCCACTACCCCTTCTCAGCTCCCACTACCAGCTGTGCTAAGATGCCCCCCCACACACTCATATCTGCTTCTATGACCCCATACACCCTCCCATCCACCACCCCCAACCTGGTTGCCCATCCCAACTTGGCCAGGCCTTAGTAGGCTAACTTCAGGAAGTCACTTTAAATTGCTAAACCTCAATTTCCTCATGTGCAAAAGGGGGCCAGTGATAACCTCCCTGAGAGGGTGGCCAAGAAAATAAATAAAATCATGTCCAGCACTTAATAACCCTCCATACGCAGCGGTAAAGGTAACTGACACTGTTGCCAACACCCCCCAGAGACAAAGGAGGTGGGAATGCTTCTGGCTTCATAAAGTAACCACAGTAATTGGAGTCGGAAAACAGCGACTACTCATTTCTTTGCTGTTTTCTCTTAATATCTCCCTCCATTCCTGTCACCTGTCCCACTTTCCCCCTCTCCCCGCCCCATCCCTCACAGGGTCCTCAAGCACTCCGTGGATGCCACCTTTGAGAACCAGGGCCCCAGCCCCGGGTACCGCATGGAGATGTCCATCTTCTACGTCGTCTACTTTGTGGTGTTCCCCTTCTTCTTCGTCAATATCTTTGTGGCCTTGATCATCATCACCTTCCAGGAGCAGGGGGACAAGATGATGGAGGAATACAGCCTGGAGAAAAATGAGGTGCCACTTCCCGGTTGCATCCTTCATTTAAAAGTTGATGACACCCCCAATACACACACAAACACATACACACGCACATGCACACACACATTCACACCCAGGAAACAGCTTTTGGGGGCCTCTGGGGAGGGCACAGCAGCATTCTGCAGGCAGAATTCTGTCTGCAGGGCAGCCCGTCATGGGGTTCCCAGATGAAAACACACCGACAGAGGGTGTCTGTATCAGTCAGTGTGGACTGGGTTATGCCGCAGTAACAAACAGCTCCAGAATCTCAGCACCAGCTATCCACAAAGGGATTGATTGATATCTTGCTCAACACCACATGTCCAGGTGGCTCTGGTCCACATCATCTTTACTCTGGTTCCTCTCTGAGACACTTCAGATCAAGAAGAGAGAATGGCAAACCCTGGTCCAATTTTTGTAGTCTGTGCCCAGAAGTGACACATGTCCCTTCTGTCCACATCTCATTAGCCAGAGTGAGTCACACACCAATGTCTGATGTCAGTGGGGTGAGGAAGTATGATCTCCCTGAGGGCGGGGTGGTGAATATTTATGAATGAAAATCCAGTCCTCCAGAGAGTACAGACATGGTGCTTTGCCCTTCTAGAATCATCCAAACTAAGCGGAAGACCTGGAATGCGTCCTTCCTCTGCTCCGTTGGCCCCTAAGACTAAGTAGCCATTATTCCTTCCAACCTCAAAGAGAAGGAGGAAAAGAAGCATTCAGTAGGAAAGAACGGTTAGACTTCAAAGTCAGACCTTGGTTCAAGTTCAGGTTTGGCCCACTTGGCAGCTGTGCCACGTCAGGCGAGTGGCCTACCCTCTCTGAGCTTCTGTTTTCTTCCCCTGCAAAGTAGGTTTATTGATAGTACCCACTTCCCATGTTTGCTGAGGGGATTCAGGGAGGTCATGAGGGACATGTCAGAGCAAGATCGGGCAGACGATGACTTCTCAAGGAGCTGTAGCTGTTGGCAGGAGAAAGTGGTCGTGGTGAAGGGCTTCTGGGAGTGAGGAATCTCGGCTGGGGACAGGCTCGTGCAGATGTGCCAGAGAGCCGTGGCCAGTGAGATGCGGGGTGCTCAGGGTGCAGCCGCCTTTCTCCTGCCCCCAGCCCTCACGCCGCCAGCCTCTCTCCCGCAGAGAGCCTGCATCGACTTCGCCATCAGCGCCAAACCACTGACCCGACACATGCCCCAGAACAAGCAGAGCTTTCAGTACCGTATGTGGCAGTTCGTGGTGTCTCCGCCCTTCGAGTACACCATCATGGCCATGATCGCTCTCAACACCATCGTGCTCATGATGAAGGTGAGCCCCCAGCACTGCTTAACCCCACGTGTGCCCACCCCTCACACCCACCTTCCTCTGGCCAAATGACGCCATGGGCCCCAAGTTTCCCCAGGCAGACCAGACTCCGTCACCGCCCCCGAGCCTCTGCTCTGGCTGTTCCCTCTGCCTGACACACGGTTCCCGCCCCTTGGCCTG
>NC_138369.1:7648703-7668802 GCF_054177405.1 Leptonychotes weddellii | reverse complement strand
GACTGCCTTCGGCTCAGGTCATGATCCTGGAGTCCTGGGATCGAGTCCCGCATCGGGCTCCCTGCTCGGCAGGGAGTCTGCTTCTCCCTCTGACCCTCCTCCCTCTCATGCTCTCTGTCTCTCATTCTCTCTCTCGCAAATAAATAAAATCTTAAAAAAAAAAGATTTTATTTATTAGAGAAAGCAGGAGCGGGGCAGGGGGAGTGGGAGAAGCAGGGAGCCCTACACGGGGCTCCTGGGATCATGACCTGAGCCAAAGGCAGACGCTTAACCAACTGAGTCACCCAGGCGCCCCTTAATACATATTCTTATGCTCGACAAGATGAGTGATAATTCTCTAAGATACATATTGACTCGTCCCCAAAATGTCTTTTACAGCATGAGTTGGGTTTTTTTGTTTTTTGTTTTTTGGAAGTGGGGAAGGGCAGAGGGGAGAAGGAGAGAGAGAATATTAAGCAGACTCCCCGCTGAGCACAGAGCCCGACACCGGGCTCCATCTCACGACCCTGAGATCATGACCTGAGCTGAAATTAAGAGTCGGACGTTTAACCGACTGAGCCACCCAGGTGCCCCATGAGTTGTTTTCTGAGCCAAGATCGAAACGACTACACATGGTCTCTGGTTTTTGTCTTTGAAATCTCTGTCTTCCCCGTACCTTTTTTTTCCCATGCTGTTGACTTTTTGAGGAAACCAGATGAATGAAAATGGTCCCACCTCTGGGTGTGTTGGTTTTCTCATGGGGTACTGTAACCTCTTCCTCCACCTGCCATGTCTCCTGTAACCTGGTACTGAGAGCTAAAGGTTATAAACTTGAATCTAATTAAATAGTTTGGGCAAGAAGAGTTCATAAGAAGTCAGAATAGAAGGGGCGGGTTGCTGACTGGAAAGGGGTGCAAGGAAACTTTTGGGGTGCTGGAGATGTTCTAAGTCTTGGTCTGGGGAGTGGTCTTATGGGAGTGCATAGGTAAGGATCTAAAGAGAGAGAGGGGCGCCTGGGTGGCTCAGTCATTAAGCGTCTTCCTTCAGCTCAGGTCGTGGTCCCAGGGTCCTGGGATCGAGCCCCGCGTCAGGCTCCCTGCTCCGCGGGAAGCCTGCTTCTCCCTCTCCCACTCCCCCTGCTTGTGTTCCCTCTCTCGCTGTGTCTCTCTGTCAAATAAATAAATAAAATCTTTAAAAAAAAAAAAAACAAACAGAAAATCCTGCAGAGCAGATTCTGCAGACATCCTCCTGCATCCCATCGGGAACGCCATCAGGCAGGCCATCCTGGGATCTGGGATGCTAAGGCAGGACTCAAGATTTAAGTGCTTGTTTTGATGTGAGAAGATTAGCCCAGCCCACAAAGGGCTTGCCTGGGGCCTGGGTCGCCTCCACAGGATGTTGGGAAGCCCCGTGTCCAAGTCCCGCCTGCCCCAGGACAGGATAGTCGCAAAGCTGCGCCCCCAGCCCTGACCCTGCCCGCTGACCCCACCGTCCTTCCTCCTCCCTACTCCAGTTCTATGGGGCCTCGGTGGCTTATGAAAACGCTCTGAGAGTATTCAACATCGTCTTCACCTCCCTCTTCTCTCTGGAATGTGTGTTGAAAGTCATGGCTTTTGGGATTCTGGTAAGTACGGCCTTGGGGCTAGAGCTGTGGGTTGGGGGGAAAGCCCGGAGGGGCACTGGGTGGTGGGCGGGTGCTGGTCTCCCCACCTGGCCCCAAGACCCCCAGCCCCAGTGGTGGTTTGAGCATCCCTCCAGTGCCCACAGACCCTACGTAGGCGTCCATGTGCTTGCCAAGTAACACCAACGAGACCCAACACTTGTTGAGGGTTACTGTGTCCCATGCGCGTCCTGGTGCAGTCATTCCTCAAAGTGATCCAAAGGGTGGGAATAATTACCATCTACTTTAAGGAAACCGAGATCCAGACAGGCCAAGTCCATGGCCTTCCAGCCGTTCTAACCACAATCCACAGTAAGACATACATTTTACAATGGAGGCAGCATGCCGACATGCAAACACAACCGAGATGAAATGTTCCCAAATCTGTGTCTGCCCTTGTTGTGTGCCCTGTGCTCTGAAGCTGTGTGTTCTCCTGATGGCCTTGCTTTTCTTTTTAAATGCAGTCTGGGCCCCACTAGCTTGCCTTCATCCCCCACTGATGCAAGTGGTCTTGACCGGAGGCACATTGATCCCTAAAGGGATCTGTGGATGCAGCTGGGGTGGGGGCGGGGGAGTGTCTGTGAAATCAGATGTGAAAAAAAAACCCACATCTGTATTTTTCACAAGCCGCTAACCAGACTTTCACATTTCCTTCCATCTTGAAGGCAAACAGCCCCCTGCAGCTTTACTGGTACAATCTGGGTCACAGATAAAAATCAGATATTTTCGTGGTGCGTGATAGAGATCGCAGGCACCTCCAGATTTCGTTTGTGTTCCTCTTTGCTTCAAATGCTGGTGACTCTCAAACCTACAGCTAGAAATTATGTAGTTTGTTAATGAAGAAGTGCATTAATCATTAGGTCATTGAAAAAATATTGTGATAAGCGTATTTTAAGATAACAGGGGCCCTTGCAATCCTGGGTATTTTATTCCATGCATTTACAAAGCTTCCTCTAAGAAGGCCTTCCCAGGTGGCCAAGGACATTCACAGTCCCCCCCCGCCAAAAAAAAAAAAAGTGAAGAAGACCTGAACTGGTGGGGTTGTGTGTTGGGGTGACTTCAAGAAGATCCCCCAGTGAGTGGTCAAGCTCACACTTGATACAAGATGGCTTCCCTTCTGACCACCCACTGAGTCCACCTCTCTGAGGAGAATGGTGTACAGGCTGTGCTCTCAGCCAGGCTCTCAGTGGGATGGAGGCTGGCTTCTCACCTTGGCTTCCCGAGGTGGCAAACGGTGTCAGGGTTGGCACCAGAGAGCCCTTGATTCAAATCACATCGAGACTGTGTCACCTCACCTCTCTCCATCTCGAGGGCCCGTCCTCTTCCTCTTCCTCAGAAGAGCTTGTGCAAACTCCAGCACAGATCAAGTGTGTCTGCTTAAAGTGAGGGTGAAGCCTGGCATGGAGTGCCCCATAAATGCCAGGAAGGTCACAGGACGGCTCATCACCCCACTTTTCTCCTCCTAGGCAGGGGCTCCCAACCCTGTTACCCAGGAGGAGCACTTGGGGAGATTTCTTAAAATTGAATGATGCCCCAGAGCCAACCCCAGAAGTTCAGATTCACTTGGTCAGGTGGGGGCCCCCCGAATCTGTATTTTTTTTATTTCATTTATTCATTTGAGACACAGAGATACAGAGAGAGAGCATGTACAGGGGGAGAGGGAGAAGCAGGCTCCCTGCTGAGCCGGGAGCCTGATGTGGGACTCGATCCCAGGACTCTGGGATCACGACCTGAGCCGAAGGCAGACGCTTAACCATCTGAGCAACCCAGGCGCCCCCCGATTCTGTATTTTTAACAAATACCCAAAGAGAGTCCAAGGGACAGCCTGGGCTGTCAGGTCCTGTGCTGAACATCAGGCAGGCGGGGGAGGCACCCTGCATCCAGAGCAACTCAGCATTTCAGTCCTGGGGATGCCACCAGGATGGATCACAGAACATGTATAGGGGGCGGTGATCAGGCTCTGTCGTGCCCGTATCAGGGTGCAAATCCTGCCTCAGCCCCTTTCTAGCTGCCTGGCCTCAAGCAAGGCACTTGGCCTTTTTCTCCCGTTTCCACATCTACAAGCTAAGAGTACCATACACCCAGCCTCCCTGGGCCGTGGGGAGCGTGGTGTAGGCTCAGGCACGGGACCTGCCCAACACAGCTGTGCTGTGTGATTTTTGAATCCCCGGTCAATCTTCTGGTAATGAAGTGGTTCTACCCGAGGGCTGGGGCTCTCTATCTCCCCCACCCCTGACCATCTCACAGGGACCTGCCTGGAGCCTCCCCCTCCAGCTTAGATGAAGCCCCAAGATCACCATGTGCAATTTAGGCGATGGGGGGAGCTCTCTAGTCCAGGAGCTTGAGGCATATGGCCAGACACCTAGAAAGTCGCCTTCATTGGGACTCTCCAGAACACAGCCTGAGATAAGGATTGAGTGCAAGGAGTTTATCTGAAAACCCAGGAAGCTCAATGTGGGGGAGGGGGAGTGAGGCAGGAGCCAGAAGACAGCCAGTACAGGGTGTTATGGGGCACAGTTCCATTGAGAATCAACAGGAGGCAGCAGAGAGCACATACTTCAGAGTCCTTCCACTTGAGGAGAGGAGAGAGCTGGGGTATTTATCCTCCAGTGCCCATCAGTCAGAGTCAAGGGCCACTCCCAGGGGAGCTGTTAATTCCGCAGCAAATTTGCAACCAGAAGATGCCCCTGGGCAGAGTAACTGAAGGGGGGTCATCGAAATATGAGGGGATATGTGCAGGGCCTCAGCAGCATCTGCTAAAATACCAAAAGTGCCAGTAGAACCCGAATTCCTTTTAGCTGAGTATAAAATAGCCTCCATTCATTGAGCGCCTACTGTATAACGGAACTCCTCGCCTACATTCACATTCATGATCCGATTGCTGTTATACCCCAGTCTTCCAGAAGAGGGCAGGCCCAACCAGTCCAACTCCAAGGACATTTAACTCACACATGCTGAAAGAATTTGATCCTGGAAAGCACAGCTCCAAAGCCTGGGTTCTTCTCTGTGAGGCAGAGGGGCTGCCACAGGGTCAGATGCTCAGATGGACCCCTCAGAATGGGACCCGAGCCCCAACCTGGCCTCTGCTTTGTGGGGATGCTGGGAAGGCCTGCGTGGGGTGTGGGTTGCACTGAGCCTTGAGGGCAGTCAGGATAGATCAAGTTTAGGTGCAATAACAAACAACCCCCACATCTCAGTAACTTCGGTCAACAAAGGTTTTGTTGACGTTCAGCAAGGGGAAGGGGGGCTCTTTGCCTGGTAGTTACACAGGGACCCAGGCCCACAGAGCAGCCGCCACCTGGAACATTGATGGTCACCAAGCCCAGGGTTAAAAGAGTCCTGGTGAGTCCCGCGCTGGCCAGGAGGTGGCTCACACTGTCTCTGCTCAAAACCTCTTGGCTGTAACTAGACACACAGCCCCATCGAACCACCAGGGGGCCCAGGCAGTGAAGCCTGGCGTGTGCCTGGAAGGCCTTTGTGCCCCTGTTACTATCCCCCTTCTTCAGATCAGGAGGTGGAAGAACAGAGAGGTTAAGTCACTGGCCCACGGCCACACAGCAGGATGTTAGCAAAGTGGGGATGTGAACCCACAATCCACTCTCAGCAAGCTATAACGAGGGGGGTATTGAACACAAACTCTGGACTCACCCAGGCCTGGGTTCAAACCCTGACTCTTCACATCTGTGCTGCTCACCTCAGATGGGCGAGTAGCATCAGGCTGAGCTTCAGTCGCCTCGTAAAATATGGTTGATAATCCTTTGCCCGAGGGCCTACATGAGGATCCCAGTGACATCATTTATAAAGCATCTGGCGTGTCAGGGAGCCCTCAGATGTGTCAGAGAGACAGGCAAGCCCACAGGGTAGCCCTCTCTCTCCAGCGGAGCTGAATCGGGCTGTGGAGGCCCCCTCTGGGGCCGGGAGAGCCATGGGGTCCCAGGAAGGGGGAGCTCAGAACAGATGATCCTGAGCAGCCCAGACAGCAGCATTGTGCTATTTGAATGACCAGAAGTGTTGCGGGCACTCGGGTTGATCGGCAGCTGTGCCCCTAATGTACCCCGGGGCCAGCCGTGGCAGCCAGGCGTGGAGCCCTGTGTTGGCATCCCTGTCTTGTGGGTCCTCATTCTAGAATTATTTCCGCGATGCCTGGAACATCTTCGACTTTGTGACTGTTCTGGGCAGCATCACTGACATCCTCGTGACTGAGTTTGGGGTAAGTCTCCCGCCAGCTTCTCTGTGGGTAACTCCTGGCTGGGTGGAGAATGGGGGGAACCTTTCAGAAACAGCAGTCCCAAAAGCCACAGCTGACTTGGGCCAGCACTTGACTGTGACCAAAGAGGGAGAAGCGGGGACCCCAGGGGCAAGGGCAGCCCCTCAGGAGGGCAACTCAGGGAGACGGGGGAGCCCAAAGCCACGGCTATGTGGCCAGCTCTGCAGTGTGAACTCCCCTGCCTCGTGGCTGTTGACTTCTGAATATACAATACGGATTGAGACAATTAAAGGACCCCAAGGCTGAGCCCTGCCCCCAAACACCACACAGTGTTGGGGACCCAGAAAGAACCAGCTTCAAGTCCATTCTGCTTGAACTAACCACCTTCTGGTTCATGGGGGGAGGTTCAGGAGGGAGCCATGGCCCTTGAGCCAACAGGGGACACCACTGTCAGGGCCTTAGGAAGGTCCCCAGGATGTCCACCCTCTTCCATCCCCAGGCTTGGGGGGCTTGTGACTTGGGGGGGTCTCTGGACCCCTCTGCGGTGGCCCCACAGGCCACACCATCCTTCCCCCTCATCTGAAAGACTCAGGGCCCCAGAACTCCTATCTCAGACCCCCTCCTTGGCCATTTGAAAGTGAGCCCAGGCTTGGCTGCCCTCAGGAGACCGGAGGGAGGGCAGGAGATCCTCACAGGGAGAGCAAAAGGGCAAAGACTGTTGGAGCCAAGGGCGGGAGGGGGCGTCAACCTCATCATAATAGCAATAAAAATAATGCCTGGCAAGAAAGGCACACTCAGTTGCATGACAGGCGCTGTGCCAAGCGGTTCACATGAATTAGCTTGTGGTACAGGTCAGGGGGGTCAGGACAGAAAAGAATTCCCTTGGAGGGTTCAACTGAAGGGACTGGAAAGCAGAGACCACCCACGGAAAGGAGGGGAGGGGGGCAGACCAGGATGGCAAAGTGCCCAGCACCCCACCACCATGGGGAGCTGTTACCTGTCCAGGTGCTGAAGCAGGGAGGAAATCCGAGCTGGAATGGGGAGAGGCCGCCTGGCAGGAGCCGTGGACCTTGAGGGACAGAAATACCCAAGCCCATCTCTCCTCCACCCTCCATCTCCTGCCAGGGCCTTCCATTGGCCAAGCTGAGCCAGAAGGGAGCCAGAAGGCCAGGGAGCCAGGCGGGGAGGCTGGGGCAGGATGTACAAAATAGGCAGAGAAAAGGGAATAATAGACCTGGTTGGGGTGTGGCCCCATTTCACAGATGGGGAAGCTAATGCTCGGTACTCGGGCAAGTGAAGGACCTGCCTAAGGTCATGCACCGAGACCTGGTGACTCCTGAGAGCTCACTGGTGGCCCCGTTAGAGCCCCCAACACCTCCTTCCCAAGTGGTATCCCGGCCATACCTCTGCCTTCAGCTCCATTGAGCCAGAAATTCTCACTTCGCTTCATCCCATGCCTAACACCTTCCTCTAGAGAGGCCAAAGGGGCTGTCCCCACTGGGCTTTGCAACCTGGCCCCTGTGCCAGAGCCTCAGTTCCTCTCTGTCCTAAGCTTCTAAGGGATCCGGAGCTCCAACTGGCAGTCAAAATAACTCACCATCCCGCTGAGCACTCTACAGTTTTGAACCAGTGGCCCTCTGGGTCAAGAGGTCGGAAGGGTGGCCCAGCACCCCAGCCAGGCAAGTGGAGGAAGTTGGTTGAAACCTCCAGTCGCCAGTAAGAGATCCATAGGACTGGACCCCAAGGGCCCATTCTCCAGGCTGGCAGGATAGGGAGGGGCGAGAGGACGAGGCACAGGGCCCAGTTCAAGGACATCAGGACTATTACAGTGATCAAACACCCCTCCCTACAAGCTGTTTGACTTTGGGTGGCGTGGATCACCTCCTCTCATGTAGAATGGGGATAACTGTTGCAATTAACCTCACTGGATCCCTGCAAGCTCCACATTCACTCATGCATTCAGTAGGCATTCACTGAGCGCCTGCTGCATGCCAGGCATTGCTGTTAAGTGCCCAGAGACCGTGAACAAAGCGAAAACAGACAAGAATGCCTGCCCCCACGGGGCTTACGTTCTAGGGAGAGAGTCGGCAGCTTTTAACAAGTGCGAGCGATCCACGTGAAGGGTTTGGCACAGAACCTGCCAGGAAATAGATCGTTCCCGAATGGCAGTTACTATTATTGCTATTATTTACTGTGAAGGTATTTGGGTCTGCTGTTTGTTCACCAACCACCTCCCCCGCCCCATCCCCCCGGGGCCCTGAATTAGAATCATCTGGAGGGAAGATAGAGGGTGGGTGTGTGGACCCTTTTAGGATGTTACCTTCCCAACCTGCCGGGCAAGGAGCCCACAGCCACCCCTTTCTGGCTCCCAGGTAAGCCCACTAGGTCAGGCCAGAGCTCAGTCAGGCTGAGGCAGCGAGAGCCAGACCCTTGCGAGGGCAAGTCCCCAGGGTTTGCGGGGGAGAGGGCTCGGGGGGGGGGCCCCCTGGGCCTCAGCTGCCGCCCCCAAGTGGCCGGGTGACGTGGGTTTGCCCTGCGTTCAATGGATAATGACTGTGTTTCTTGTCTTGTCTCTTTTCATGCCTGCTCTTTAAACTGTATATTGGCACAACGCCGTCTGAAAAACTCATCCAATCAAAATGCACTATGAAATTCATTTGTTCATCCATGACGTGGTCTGTGTGTTCATACACCAATGACTATCTCCCAACCCACCACCCCCACTCCCCGCCCGGGAACCGAAACCCATTGGTTTTTTGGCACTGGTTACAAATCAACCTAAAAAACGCTGAACACGCCTCCCCAACTGCCCCCGCCCGCCCGCTCCCCCTCCATCTTCAACATCTGCATCTAGAATCCGGTTGGTCTTACTTCTTTCTGAAGTCTAAATGCCTTACATTAACTGTGAACGCATCTTCTCGCGTCAGCACTGCACGTCCTGTCCTGGGCTTTGGACTTGGGTTGCTTGATGCTCCTCCCAGCCCCCCTCCCCCATCTGTCTGTCTGTCTCCCCAGCCCACTCCCACTCCCTCCCCATTCCTGCAGCCCCTCCTTCCCTCCCTCCCTCCTCCTCTCTTTCTCTCTCTCTCACCCCACTCCTCATTGTTTTTATTGGGTTCTGAATTGGGGTTTTCTGCGTGGGTTGGTTTGCATCTTTTGCAAAGAGAAAACTGGGTTTGCCCTGGTAGCACCTCCCACAAGACTAGTCAGCTGGCTGGGTCTCCCGCCCCATCCCTCACCCGCATCCCTACACTCAGAGCCCTTGGCCACCCGCTCTTCGCTCCTGTCCCCTGTTCACCTTCATGGAGCCTGGGCTCCAGGATAGCTCACCCCACTCCAGGCCCGTGGGTTTGACTGGCCAAGTCCGAGGAGGAGGTCCGAGGGCTGGGCAGCAGGCAGGCAAAGACTCTCAGAGGAGGGAAACTCGGAGCAGGCCAAACGAGGCCCTCCCCTGGAGCCCTGGTCTTCACATGGTTGCGTGCCCCACATACACACAGTCACTGGACCCGTGTGCCCCCCACTTCCCACATCCACACTCTCCCCCCTTACTTTCTTGTTCAGGTGCTCTTCCTCTCTCTCCTCTCCCCACCAAACACCCATGCATACCTGTCCCTCTCTGTTCCATCCATCCACCCTGCACACACCATCTCCATCCCTCCCACCTCCCTTACTTGGCTCCTTGCACACTTCTTACTCTGGTACATTCCATCTGCCTCTGCCTCATCCCTACCACCTCTGCGCCCCTTTGAAACACCCTGAATGGCACCTTTACACCGGGATCCCTCCCGAGCTAGCAACACCACGTGCACTCATCCACCAGACATTTCACGATTCCAAATGTGGTGCCACAAGCAGAGTGGTGGGCTGAAGTGGACACCATCACTACCACCCCCTCGCCTAAACCCAAAGTGGGGGACGCCGGGCATTGGTCAAATAACCGCTCTCAAACCCACCTGAAGTTTCGGCTGTGTTATGAACTAAAGGATAAGCACTGTTAACAAAAGAGGAGGGAGAAGAGCATTCGAGGCCCAGAACAGCACGTGCAAAGGCCCGGTAGCAAGAGGAATCGTGCGGGAGTCTGGGTCTACAGGTGAGGGAGTGTGGCTGGAGCAAAGAGCGAAGGAAGGCTGACCCAGGGACAGTGAAGAGGGCAGAAGGGGATGAGCCCTCGTGGAAACCTGAGAGAATCTGGAGCAGGGGCAGCATCGGAAGTGTGATTAGATAAGATGGCTGAGGCTGCGCGGGAGCAGCCAGGCAGGAGGCTGGGCTGGAAGGGAGCACCGGGGTCCCCGTGAGAGGGGACTGGCCCCCTGAGCAGGGGCTTTTCCGGGACCTGGGGATGGGTTGGGTCTGGGCTGGGGGAGGAAGGTACCTGGAGGGATCTGAGTCTGGCTTGAACTGGGAGATGGAAGTTAGGGAATGCCAGAAGAGGGCCAGGTTGGGGGAAGAGCACAGAGGGTTTGAGTTGCCTTTAAGGGCGCCCCAGAAGAAGTCAAGTAGGCAGGTGGTTATGGGATCTGGAGCACAGGGGCAAGGTCAGCTGAGGTGGGGTCTGCAAGTGGCAGGATTTCTCCAGACCCTTCAGATGGCTGGTTCTCACGTCTTTCTGAGTGTGACAAGCCTTTCAGGGCCTGCATCCCACCCCATCAGCCTTGAACCGGGAAGCACAGGGCAGGCTTGGAGGAGAGCACAGCCGCTCCTTCTTGGGCTGCGGACGGAAAGATGGAAGCTAGGAAAAGGGAAGTCACCAGAAGTTCTGTGAGCACACGAAGGACTCGATGCAGAACCAAGAAGAGATGGAGGGGTGGATGAGGGCAGACAAGCACCATCCCATGCCCCATCCCCTGGACCTCTCTCATCTCCACCCCCTACCTCCCCCATGTGTCTCCTCCCTCCACTCCAAGAAGGGCAGCATGCTCTCTGCACGCGTCTCCCTGCGAGACCCCCTTGCTTCTCTTGCATGGTGGCAGGCTCCCCCCCGCTCTACCCTGAGTCCCTGGAGGCTGCTCCAGGCCCGCCTGCCTTTGCATGCTGGGCAGAGTCCACATGTTATGACCCGCCCTGTGAAGGGATGGCTTGTACTCTGGGGATGGTCGGGAGGGGCTGGGGACACCTGGGGCCATCGGCCCCATCCCCAGGTAGAGCTGGGTGGCCAGGCAGGGCTGGGAGCCAGGTCAGCTGGGCACAGGGGGTGAGTGACTCTCAGCTGAGCTGGGTGTGGGCGCTTATTCGAGGCCCTTGGAACATTCTCATAGCGGTTGGGCCCGGTATGGTCAGGGTAGGATCTCCCAGCCCTTTCCCCATCCTAGAGGCCTAAGGGCCAACTGATGGGTCCCAACAAGCATCCTAGACTTTGCCAGCCAGTCCAGAGGCCTCTTGTCAACTCCAGAAATCCCTTGAACTCCCATCCCTGCCTCTCAGCTCCCAGGCCAGACCCAGTAGCTGGGAAGCCGCCAGGAGCCACCAAGTAGGATGTCCATAGAGAATTCATCATCCGAACTTTTGAGAGCAAAAGGGGAGCTGTGACTGTCAGGGCGACCGGTGTGGTCACCCCTGTGCCATTTGAGGGGTGAGGGCTAGGCCAGTGGAAACCTGGCTACAAGGCCTGTGTCTAGGGCTCCTCTAGATAAAGCTTCTCCGCCTCCAGCCTGCCAGTGGACTGACCAGCGGAGCTTTCCTTGTTTGCCTGAGGCAGAGGTCTCACACTCCAACGCCTCCAGCATCGAAGCAGGTGCCATAGGCCAGGAAAGCGGGTGCCATTTCTAGGACGTGGGGGACCTCGGCAAACTGGAGGGCATGTGGCCTGCGTCACGGGGGCAGCCACATCTAAGCCCCAGCTAACTTTTGCCAACCTGGAGGCAGGTCCAGAGTTGCCCAGATCGCCAGATTTGGGGGAGAAATCTGATTTTTAAACACTGGCAACTCTTTTTAATGGAAACAAAACAAAACTACTCAGGCCCAACAAGATAGCTTCACCAGCCAGATTTGGTCCATTTGTGACTTTGAGCCGCCTGTCCCCCAGCAGCGACCCTGAGGCCCCAGCAGGCAAGCCCCCACCCCCCCCACCCCCGGGGCAGCCAGAGCCCACCTCCTGCTGCTCTCTTGGCTCCCCTCCCAGCTGACCACCCCCCTTCCCTGGGGGGGTTCTCCCGGCTTGGGCGGGAGGAGGTAGAGGCAATGATTAGTCAGGGGGTCTTTGAGCAGAGGCAAGGTCCACGCAGGGAGGTCCTGGGGGCAGGGAGGCCCCACCTCCAGCACCAGCCCCTCGGTGGGCCTGGGCTGCTTGCGAGCTCACCCACCCACGGGCGCTGCGTACTTCCTGCTTCCCGCAGGCCTGGTCCCGTGCTACTCCACCCAGCCCCAGAAGCTGAGAAGCCATCCCTGAGAGGGGGGAAAAGGGCCCCAAATGCATCTTCTCCGACTCAGCGGGCAGCGAGGACTCGCCCTGCAGCCGACCAGCCCCAGCTCCCTCCCGTCCTCCCCATTCCCGCTCGCCAAGGGGGTAAGAAAAGATGCTCTTCTGCTTCTCCGATTGGCTCAAGCCGCTGCTCCTCTTGGCCGTGGGGTGAGGTCAGGGCGGGCAGGAGCGGGTGGGCAGCTCGGCAGGGCAGGGCAGGGCAGGGTGCCCGTTGAGTCCCACGACAGATGCATTTCTGGCCTGGAGCGTAACATGCCCTGGGAACCCGCACATGTCCACCAGGCCTGAGCGCGCTGGCTACCCCCACCCCGCCCTGGTGTTTGTGCATCGTACACGTGTGATGGATTCGGCAACTTGACCCGCTTGTGTCCTATCGTCTCAGTGCATTTGGTTGTTGGGAGAAACAAAAACCATCTCGATTTTTTTCCTGATTGGATGATTCGGATATATTTTCTTTTCCTTGTTCTTTTGTTATTTCTTCCCCACCCCTACCCCACCCGGTTCCTTTCTCTTCCTTCCTTTTTCTTTCCTTTTCCCCCATTGCGGGTGGGGCTGGCAGGGAGGGTTTATGCTTTTGAGTTGCCTTTTCCTCCCTTCCACCCTCTCCCCCCCCCAACTTTGTTCCTTTTTCGACGTTTTTCCTCCGCACCATTGCATTAATAGTGCTTTCTCTCCCTCCTTATTTGGGGTCTGGCTTGCTTTTCCTGTTGGTTGGCTTCATGTAGGGGCCTCTGTGAGTGGTGACGGCTCTGAGCCCCCGGGGGTGGGTGGATGGTCACACTTTTCTCTCCATCTCCCCAGAATAACTTCATCAACTTGAGCTTTCTCCGCCTCTTCCGAGCTGCCCGGCTCATCAAACTCCTCCGTCAGGGTTACACCATCCGAATTCTTCTCTGGACCTTTGTGCAGTCCTTCAAGGTGAGCCCCTGATGCAAGTCTAGGGCTGAGAAGATCTTACCCCCACCCCTGCTCTGGCTGAAAGTAGAAATCAGGTGGAAATGCCTCTGTGGTGCACTTTGCCGAGAGTCTGTGATCTGCACGGCTCTTCTCTAGACCGCCTGCCCCTGGTGTGGCTTGAGAGCTCCAGAGGGAATGCCCCTGATACCTTCTTGCCACTATGGCTTCAAAGAGGCCCACCAAGCCTTGGCACCACTCTGGCACAGCATGGGGCCACTAGCCCCATGGGGCAGAGCGCTGGGACAAGGGAGGGAAATGGTGGGGGTAAGAAGCCCCCCTGGCACTCTCCTTCATTACCTTCCTTCCCACCAGGCCCTGCCATATGTCTGTCTGCTGATTGCCATGCTTTTCTTTATCTACGCCATCATCGGGATGCAGGTGAGTGCCAGTCCCCTAGTGTCCCTAGAGCCCTCCCTGGGAAGGCCACTGTCCTGAGGCAGGGGTGGGTCAGGGGAACCCAGTTTGGAGAGAAAGCCATGATGGTTGAGTGGAGTTTCCCTGAAGCCACTGGGGGCATGGCTGCCCCTGGTCATCACCCTCCGATTCCCCAGGTGTTTGGCAACATCGGCATCGACGTGGAGGATGAGGACAGTGATGAGGATGAGTTCCAAATCACTGAGCACAATAACTTTCGCACCTTCTTCCAGGCCCTCATGCTTCTCTTCAGGTGAGCGGGGGGGGGGGGGAGCATGTGCTTTCATGCTCCTCTTCTGGTGGGGGCGTGTCCTCTTCCTGTAGGGGGCGTGTCCTCTCCTTCCTCTTCCCGTAGGGGGCGTGTCCTTTCCTTCCTCTTCCCGTAGGGGGCGTGCTGTCTTCCTTCTGTTCCAGTGAGGCTTGGGATGGGTTTGTGGGGGCCCCAGGGACCCTGGCTGGGCAGAAGCTAAAGGTCCTGGGATCCAGGCATAGAAGGCATTTTCAGGCATTACTTCACTGAATCCTCCTGACCATCCTGTGAGGTGGGGATTCTTGGCAACCCCATCTGACAGGTGAGGAAGTTGAGGCTAATAGACCTGAGGCTTGATTCTTAATCCTGGCTGCACATTAGAGTTCCTTCATTCATTCATCATAGGTTTATTGAGCACCCACTGTGTGCCAGGCATTGCTGAAGGTACTGTAAACAAAGCAGAAAGAGATATTCTGTGCCCTCCAGATGCTTCTATTCCTGCGGAGGAGAAAGGCAATCAGTAAGCTAATGATGGAGAGTGCAGGAAGGGGATAAAATTCAAGGTTAAGAGGGAAATGGAGGCACAAAAGAACAAATAATGTATGATTCCACTTATATGAGGTGCCCAGAACAGGCAAATCCATAGAGAAGAAAAGGTGGACTAGGGATTGCCAGGGGTTGCATGACTGGGATGGATGAAAGATTCTGGAGGTGAACAGTGGTGATGGGTGCACAGTATTGTGAATGTACTGAATGCCACTGAACTTTACCCTTAAAAATAGTTAAAATAATCAATCTTTTTTTTTTTTAAGATTTTTGTTTATTTATTTGACAGAGAGAGAGAGCACAAGCAGGTGGAGTGGCAGTCAGAGGAAAAGGGAGAAGCAAGCTCTCAGTTGAGCAGAGAGCCCAGAGCGGAGCTAGATCCCAGGATCCTGGGATCATGACCCAAGCCGAAGGCAGACACTCAACCGACTGAGCCAGCCAGGGACCCCTAAAATGATAAATCTTATGTTATGCATACTTGGGGATGAGAAAAAAAATTTTTTTAATTGAGCAACAACATCTAAAGGAATGGAGTGCTGGTAGGTCACGCCTCCCTGGAGGCAGGTGACACGTGAGAGAAATAGATGAGGGAGGGAACCACGCGGATATCTGAAGAAGGGCAGGCCAGGC
Organism: Leptonychotes weddellii; assembly: GCF_054177405.1. Classification (NCBI taxonomy): domain Eukaryota; kingdom Metazoa; phylum Chordata; class Mammalia; order Carnivora; family Phocidae; genus Leptonychotes; species Leptonychotes weddellii. The sequence goes on along the minus strand of NC_138369.1, from coordinate 7,653,741 downwards.
AGAAGGTATAGCAAGTGCAAAGGCCCTGAGGCAGGAGCATGGCCAACATGTTTGGAGACAGTGAGATCCCAGTGCGCCTGGAGCAGAGAGACCTAGGGAGAAGGAAGTAAGAGATGATTATTGCCTGGAGGAACGGGAGCTTTTCAAACATACCTAGCTACATCCCCAGGCCCCACCCCAGACCAACTGAAAGCAAGCCTGCGGGAGTGGGACTTCGGCATCAGCATCGTTTAAAGCCCCGCCCCCCCCCACCGTGAACTTTAATGCACAGCTAAAGGATGAGAATCACCTCTCTGAGCTCCCAGAGAGAAAAGGTGGCATACCTAGAACTTGAACTCATGCCAGTCCAACTCCAGAGCCCCGTGCTAATATCCTTGAAGGATATTAGTGTCCAGGGCTGGGTGCCCAGGTCCCTGATGATGTCCCCTCTCCGTTCCCCAGAAGTGCTACCGGGGAGGCTTGGCACAACATCATGCTTTCCTGCCTCAGCGGGAAGCCATGCGATAAGAACTCTGGCATCCTGACTGCCGAGTGTGGCAATGAATTTGCTTATTTTTACTTCGTTTCCTTCATCTTCCTGTGCTCATTTCTGGTGAGTCTGTGCACATGGGGGGCGGAGCGGGGAGGGGAGGCCTCTCTGACCTGGCTCCCACTCCGGGGCAGAGGTTTCTCTAGAATATGGCTGTGTCACAGATTTGCTCCCTCCAGAGCATCTCTGAGCCGGCTGGGGATTAGGTTAACCAGGGATTCTCAACGTTGCCACTGTTGATATTTGGGGCTGGCTCGTTCTCGGGGTGGGGGGGCAGGGGGGCTGTCCTGTGCATTGCAGTGTGTTTAGCAGCATCCCTGACCTCCACCCTCAGGTGTGATAAGCAAACATGCCTCCCGACATTGACAGTGCCCCCGGGGTTGGGGGGAAGGACAGAATCTCCCCCATCTGAGAATGGCTGGGTTTTACTGAGAGAAAAACTAGTGGAGCTGAGAGCTGGTCCCCTGGCCCGGCTGCTTACACAGGATGCTAGTTATGCCCCCCTCTTCTTCCTGGAGCAGTCAGAGCGAAGTCAGAAGAACAGAAACTCTCTAGATGTTGTAAGCAGAGGAGACTTAATACAGGGATTGGCTACATGGGGTTGAAAGAGGATTAGAGAACCCTGGAGTCACCAAGGATTCCTGGCTGCGGGAATTAAAAGGAAAAGAGGGGAAAAAAAAATAAAAAATAAAATAAAAGGAAAAGAGGGTGGATCAACCCACCCCGCTGCCCCTGGCACCATGGCTGTCTGCGGCCCCAGGACACTTGCAGACGGTGATGGTTTCCTGTGGTTGTGTGCCCCCCTTAACCAATCACAGCCTTCGGTTGTACGACCGCTGCCTGGGAAGCCAGAAAGTAGGGGTCGGCCACACCCAGCTACAGCCTGTTACGTGGGAAAGAGGAGGGTTCCCCGGATGCTGCTACCCAGGGGGAGACAAATCACAATGTTCAGTAAGGGAGGAACATTTGCAAAGGCTTGGAGGCAAAATGATGCAAGCTCCCTGTGTACCGAGGGCTAGAAGAACACATGAAAAGGTGTTACCAGGTGTAGATGAGGGCAAGAAAATTAATTCATCTGTCCGTCCGTCCATCAATCCATCCAGGAAATAGTTGCCGATTGCTTACTTTGTGCTGGGGCTGGGAATACAACCCACATGGAGCACTGACTTTGGCCTCGTTGGGGGGCTGGTGTGGGGAGATTTGGGTCATGGCGGTCCCTTGGGCTTGGCCCCCATTTCATGTAGCCTCTCCCCCCTCTCTCTCCTGCTCTGTCTCTGTCCATCACTACTGGTCTCTGTCTTTTTGTATTTCTCTGTCTCCGTCTTTGTCTCTGTCTCTCTGTCCCATCTCCATTTCGGCATGTTTTTGGGGCTCCTTGTGTGAGTGTGTGTCTCTCTTCCCCATCCCCCCATCTTTTTCTTTCTCTGTCTCCCTTTCCCCATCTCACCTCTCCCTCCCTCTCTCTCTGGGCCTCCGTGTTTGTGTGTTTGGGTATGTCTCGCTCTCCCCCACTCCCTCTCGGCCCCCGGGGTCTCCACAGATGCTGAACCTCTTTGTCGCCGTCATCATGGACAACTTTGAGTACCTCACCCGAGATTCCTCCATCCTGGGTCCCCACCACCTGGATGAGTACGTGCGTGTCTGGGCCGAGTATGACCCCGCAGCATGGTAAGGAGTCATCCGCACCTTCCAGCCACATTGCCCACCCTTCTCTGGCACTAGAGCCCACGAGGCTAGGTCAGGCCCCAGACTTTGGGGCATTGGGTGGCGCTAGCTGGGAATCTCCGAGTGGTCAACCTGGAGGAAAAAGATGAGAATCAGCGCCCTCACACACTACAGGTGAAATGGTTGGGGACCACCTGCCCAAGGCCCGGGCTTTCTGGGCGATGAGGAAAGGAATCAAGCATTGAGGATTTTGTGTCCCCCTCACTGAGAGGCCTCTGGATGGCGAGGACAAGCTAATCAGGCCCCGGGGAGGAAGCCAGAGGTCTCTCAGCCTCTGCTGTCCTGGGAGCAATAGGAACGGGGCCGGCCTAGCTCCCTTGGCAGATGAGATTGGCCGTGAGATCAGAGTGGTGCTGGACAGTGATCGAAGGAGACCAGGGCCGAAGACACAGAGCCTCAGGGTTTCTTGCATTGTCACGGTCGCAAAGGGAGCAAGCTCTTCTACCCTTGGGCACCAGAGTGCTCCTGACGGACTGACAGGTGGTGGTTCCAGAGGGTCGTTCTCCACCCTGTGCACGTGGGGAGCAGCATGAAGCTGCTCAGAGGAGCCATCCCAAACCTTGGCGCCCACCAACTACTAACTGAAGAGGCTAGTTCGAGCTGGGCTTGGGGCCTGGGAAAGCATTAATGGGGGCCCTTGGCAGCCTGGGTGTTGGAAGGGAGGCCTCAGGAGAAAGGCGGGGGGGAGTCCATCTTTGCTGTTCCTGCAGCCCCAGACAAGTCCTCCACGAGACTGAGAGGCTGGGGTGAGCCATGGGTCTGGGAGCTTGACTTTTGGCTGGTTCCTAACTCTTCCTCTTTTGATTTTAGGTCATAGCAGTTGGATGCTGTCCCCCTATCCTCTATTCCTCGAGCTCCCCCTCCCGACAGTGTAGTCCATGTAGATTGTGGAGAAGGGAGCTACAGAGAGAGCCCTGGGCCCTGGGAGGGCCCCCCCACCCCCCAGCCCAGAGCTTTCCCACACCCCAACCGAGACCCTCTGCCCCCAGTCTGTCTGGGAACAGCTCAGGGACCTTCCCTCATCCCTGAGTCTCCCCCAGCCCTTCAAAGCCAGGGGTCCCCAGCCCCTGGCATCATGACCTTGCTGCGTGCGCGGGGAGCCAGCCCGTGAGCGCAGCCTGACCCCTGCCTCCACTAACCCCTGTCTTCTCCTTTCAGTGGTCGGATTCATTATAAGGATATGTACAGTTTATTGCGCGTGATATCTCCCCCTCTCGGCTTAGGCAAGAAATGTCCTCATAGGGTTGCTTGCAAGGTTTGAATTCCACTAAAACCTGCTAGCATCCATGGAATGAGTGTGGCTTGGGGTTCTTCAATATATATATTTCATATATATATATATATATCTAAAAAACAGAGCCATCTCTCTTTCTTGCATTAAACTAGAGAATTCTTAGCCAACAGAATGCAGTCACGTAGACTCGATGAAGCATGGGACATACCTCTCTGTTCCCTTCAGCCATTTCTGCTTGCTCTTAGCTGAAGCTGCCCATCCCAGGGTCTCAACGGCACCCCAAATCAGACACATCAAGGGGGGTCAGAACTGTGCATTGACCCCCCCCATCACCTCCACTCTCTCCCCCTCTACCCTTTGCCTCCCAAAGCCCCCAGCCCTCCTCCCGCTGCCCCGGCCCCCGCCTCCCTGTCTAGGCCCCCTCAGAGACCAGCCTCAGCCAAACCAGAGAACTTGACCCAATTTTTAAAATAACACTGAGCCAGAGCGTTGTGCCAGGCCCTCCAAAATGAGACCCCGCCTGTCCTCCAAGTCCCACCAGAACCATAGCTCAAAGTCAAAATTGAATCTGACTTTTCTCTTTTCTCTCTCTCTCTCCCTGCTCATGAGCAGTGAAATAATCTTTTTTTAATGACTTTTTCTTCCATTTTTTTCCTCCTGTTTTCCATTTATTTAAAACACCTATTTTATTGTTCTCTGCATCTTTCTCTCTCTATTTTTTCGGCTCGTATGGTTTTTTTGGTTTGGTTGGTTTTTTTTTTCTTTTTTTTTTTTTTGGTTTGGTTTTTTTTTTTTTTTTTTTTTTTTCCTTCTCTTCCGTTTCTCCCTCTTCCTCCACCGACCCCTTCCTTTGGTTCTCCGTTCCCACCCCGTTTTGTTTTCGGTGCTGCCAGGGGCCGCATGCCTTACCCGGACATGTATCAGATGCTGAGACACATGTCTCCGCCCCTGGGTCTGGGGAAGAAGTGTCCGGCCAGAGTGGCTTACAAGGTAGTCTACCCTTGCCGACCACCGGCGTCGGGCACTGGGGATTTTTCAGCGCTGACCAGGAACAACCAGCCGAGTCTCTTTTTCCAGAGTTACTCTTCTTCTTCTTTTTTTTTTTTCTCTTTTTCTTTTTCTTTTTTTCCCTTTCCTCCTCGAGTAAATGGATCATGACCGTCCCTTGACTCTAAGCAGCACACTGTGTCCGTCTTTTCTGATGAGTGTGTCTTGGTGTTTTGAGACTCCATTATGGCCAATACGCCGGGGGGGAGGGGGGGGGAGCCCCCAGTCCCCTCGGAACCAAATTGGACATAAACATGCTTCAGAGGAAATGCCACCTCGCCTCCTTTCTGCCCACCCAGAGTGGCCCCCACGCCCAGGCCCAGACCGGGGCAGGTACCTCGCGGCTGGGGGGGGTGGGCTTTGACCCCAAAAAGGCGAGGCCCTGCCCCCCATCTTTTGTATCTTGTGCCCCCAGATCCAGTGCCCCCCCCCCATATACACCTGAAGCTGATCTCTGACCTAGGGCCTTAGGGGATTCGAGACCTCCCAAGGAGTACCCGGAG
>NC_138369.1:7640616-7648603 GCF_054177405.1 Leptonychotes weddellii | reverse complement strand
AATCTCCCTTGGCACCCAAGGACAGATGCTCTGTTCCCTCCAGCTCATCCACGAGAAGTTCAGGGATGACCTTTAAAATTGCCGCCCCCTCTACCAGAAAATTGCCCCATCATCCTATTCTCCCATCCAGCTTGGCCCCCACCCTGTGTCTGTGAGAGTCCTCCCTCCCCTTCTGTTAATGCCGTTCCTTCCTGTCTCAAGTTTCCATCCCCCTGCAACCTCATTCCTCCTCTTCCTCCTTTCCAGTCAAGACTGGGAAGAGGCTGTTCCACCAGCATCTTTGACAAGCCTCTCCTAGCACCTGTCCTTACTCTAGCTTTCCTTTTGTACCTTCTCTTGTCTCTGCTTGTCTGCGTGCATGTGTGCGTGTGCGTGCGTGTGTGTGTGTGTGTGTGTGTGAGAGAGAGAGAGAGCATGACCCCCCTTCCGTTCCTGGTCTCTGTGCAGGGCCGCCAGGGGTCCATAAGGCACCTTTGTGCAAATTTGAAAAGGACACCCCTTCCACAGAACATTTCATCTGTTGGAAAATTGTTGTAATCCACCCATCTGGCAAAAACAAGAAACTTCTTTGTTATCAGCTGGAAAGTTGTCATTTAAATATACAAATCCATGATTTCTAAGACGGTGAACACTTTGTGCAGTGCACAACCTGCACAGCTGTGCACAGCAGCCCAGTCTGTGTGTGTTTCTCTGCCTACCACCTCCCTCCCTGCCCTGCCCCAATCCCTCTCTTGTGTTCTGTTCTGGGTTTGCCATCCCTCTCCCCATCTCCAGCTCTGTTTCCTGCTGACGTGTGTCTGAATCCCCTAGTGAGCGCCTAACTCACCCTCAGCCCCCATCTCCATGCCACCTCAGCCTGGGCTGGTGCCCACCAGTCCAGCATCCTCTCCTACATCACCAAGCATGGGGGAGCAGAGCCCCTGCTTGGGACATGGGGAGTCTTTTCTTCCCTGGGCCACGGGAATGCCCCCTCACCCTTCCCCCCTGCCATCGCACAGAGCCAAGATCTGGACATGCCCCTGAGAAACACTTTCCACGGAGCTATGAATGAGTCTCGAGATTCCGTCTGCATGCGCGCCCCTGTCCCCCGTCTGTTCTGTGTGTCACGGCCTCGCTGCATGTCCGCGAGGGGCCGCCCCGTCAGCGGGGGCCGCCTGCCTCCTGCTTCTCAGAGGAATGACGTGGTCTGTGCCCGTCTGGTCTGGTCTGGGCCGAGCCACGGGTGGAGGTGGGAGCTGGCGGCCCCCCCGGCGGCCGTGACCGTGGACCCCTGTGCCTGGCTGCTGCATGATCTGCTGCGATCCGCCTTGCGCTCTGCTTCTTTGGGGTCGGAATGGCACGGAGCCATCCAGAAGAACTCTGGGGCAGGGCAAGGAAGGGTCTGGGCCAACCTGGGAAATCTGGGGGTCCAGCGTGCGGGAGAGGGGAGGGCAGAGCCTGGTGGCCTAGGAGAGCCCCAGAGCTCTCCCCGCAGGCCACCAAGGGAAATCGGTAAACAGAGCGTAGGGGACAGGTAACCTGTGAGTGGGGGGCACCTTAGCCACCGCCTTCAGAGTTCTTCCTGGGGCTCCCTGGGTAGTGTGGGTCTGGTGCACGGGGGACCGGGAGGGGGTGCCTGGCAATGACTGGCCCCGCCTTGGGTTTTCTGTAGAGGCTCCTTCGCATGGATCTGCCCGTGGCCGACGACAACACCGTCCACTTCAATTCTACCCTCATGGCCCTGATCCGCACAGCCCTGGACATCAAGATCGCCAAGGGTAAGGGCAGGGACGGGAACAGAGAGGTAGGACAGGATGAAACTGGGGCCTGGGAGGGGAGAGCCGTGGGCAGCCAGGGATCCCACTTGCCACCAGAAACCAGGGGCGCGGCTGCCGGGCCCTGATCTTCCTCCCAGCCACCCGCTCACTCGGCAAACATCCGCGCATGCTTCCTGTGCGCCGGCCACTGCTCTCAGTGTCGGGGCGCGGGGGCGTCCTCTTGCAGTGGGCGGGGCTTCCCCGGGGAGGGTCTGAAGGAGTCACGTGGACCCCTGGGGAGAAAGTGCTCCAGGCAGAGAGATCAGCAGGTACAAAGGCCCTGAGGTAGGAGGCTAGCCACCGCTGTGTTGAACCGACTCGCTCTCTGAGCGAGGGGGCGCCTGACCGGATTCACGTTTGAACGGGCTCCCTCTGGCCACAGGGCAGAATGGACTGGGAGGAGGTCACAGTGGAGGCCACTGACATAATCCAGGGGAACGCAGGACGGCTGACTAGACTCTGGATATGGAGTGTTCCGGTTCTGGATATTTCTTGGGAGCTGACCCAGCCAATGGCCGATGGAGGGGGTGAAAGAAAGAGAGGAGTCATGTCCACCCCCAGGGGTTGGGGCTTAACCACAAGAAGGACATAGCTGTTGTTGCCGGAGACAAGGGAAAGGTGGGAGGGGTAGGTTCGGGACGAAGGAAGGGCAGGAGGTCAGTGTCGGCCTGGAGACACAGTAGGCAGGGGACTCTCCAGCTTATACGTCCAGTGGGGGATGCCTCCCCAGGAAGGATCTGAAGGAGGCGAGGGAATGAGTTTTCCTGGCTGGGCTGAAGGTGAAAAGTCAGGAGGCATCAGACGCTGACAGGAGACGGACCAGCTCTCCAAGGAGATGAGTGTGAGCTGAGAGACCCCCCCCCCCGCCAAAACAGCCCGGGGCCACCGCAGGATTAGAGGCGACAGAGAAGGGGCGACCAGGGAGGTGAGTAAAGGCCAGGGTGGTGTGGGCTTCTGGAGAATGTCTCCAGCATGTCAGGCACCGCCCAGCAGCCAAGGAAGACAAGGACTAAGAGTGACGGCGGATTTTGTGACAGGCAGCTCTGGGGGAGGGGTCAGGCCCCCCACCACCACCTGGAATGGGGTTTGGAGGCCTGACAGTAGACCCGATGTGACTTGGCAGCCGATGGGACAGCAGGGCAGAGAGAGAGGTGCACGTGGGTCGTCGGGGGGCAAGGGGGCTGACAGAAGGCTGAGCGCATCGTCCAGCACTGGGCTGGAAATCGGGGGGGGGTGGCTAAAGAGAGAGGTCAGGGCTCTACCAGCTGAAGCCACCGGGAGGTCAAGAGGAAGGAAGACGGAACTTCAGGGACCCGCATTCCTTCCAGGGTCCCGAGGGGAAGAGGGCGAGGAGGAGGCAAGGCCAGAAGTTGCTGGGGAGGTGGAAGGTTTTCCAGGAGGGAAGTCAGCAGCTTCCACTGGGACAGTGCCCTGCAGAGGGGAGTAGGTTGAGGACAGACATAGCCAGGAAACGGGCAGGTGAAGGTTCAGAGAGCAGAAGGAGCCCCCTACAATAGCAAGAGAGAATCAGAAAGAGCTAAGGTATGGCTCAGGGGAGAGCAGAAGTGGGGGGCGGGGATCAGGCCCTTGTCCAGCACAGCCTGGAAATTCTTCCTCATGCAGTAAGTCAGAGGTGAGCGGCTCAGGCCTGCCAGGCAGCTCAGTGCACGGCAGAAATCCGGGCCCAGGTTCTGGCTGTTTGTGGCTCTGCGCTCCCAAGACTGTTTCTTCATCATTGTGGTCGAAGCTCATCTAGGTCCCAGCCCAGGGAGGGGAGGAAGCAGAAGGGCAGGCAGCAGATTTCTTATAATCAAGCAAAAGAGTTATGTTCTGTGGGCTCATCTTGCCCACCTGCCCTGCCCTGTCCTCGCTGTAAACCTGGGCAGGTGATCTCACACTCTCCAAGCCTCAGTCCACATATTAGCTAGCTAGGCCATGTAACAAATGACCACAAACGTAACAGCTTAAAACACCCACTGAGTAGCTTTTAGTCCAGTCGGTCAGAAGTCTAGGTGAGCTCAGCTGGGCTCTCCACGGTCCCACAAAGCCAAAATCAAGCTGTTCACCAGGCTGGGCTCTTCTCTGGAAGCTCTGGGGGAAATGTGCTTTCAGGCTCACTCAGGTGTGGGCAGAATTCAGTCACTTGTGGATGTAGGACTAAGGGCCTGCTTCATTGCTGGGGTTCAGCCAGAGGTTGCACTTAGCTCCCAGGGATGCATCTCATCTTTTTTGTACTCCCAAACTGTCTGACCTCTCCTGCCACGAGCTGGAGAAAACACTCAGCTTTGCAAGGGCTCACCTGATTAGGTCAGGCCCACCCAGATAAGCCCTGTATCTTACAGCTGACGTGGGACTTTAAATTACATTTGCAAAAGCCTTTCCCGGCAGTCCCTAGACTAGCATTTGATTGAATAACCAGAATCCTGGGGTGGGGGGGGGCAAGAGGCAGGGGCAGCTTTAGAATTCTGCCTGCCATGCTTCCCGTACCTATAAAATGTGTCTAACAGTGCACCCACTCTTGGTCTGCGATGCCTTTGTGACCCAGCTGCTGTTTCTCTCTGGAGACCTGTTCAGGGGTCCTGAGGGAACCCAAGAATCAGATTCAGTGATTCCCTAGAAAGACTCAGAACCGAGAGGCCCTGTTGGACTCACAGTTACAGTTTATTACAACAGAAGGATACTGGTTAAAATCTGCAAAGCAGAGGCACAGGGATCAGGGCCCAGGGGAGACCAGGCGCAGACTTCCAGGTGTCCCCTCCCAGATGAGTCACGTGGGCAGCACTGATGCCCTCGGCAACAGGGTGTGACAGCCCAGATGAAGTGTGGCCAACCACGGAAGCCCACCCGCGCTTTGGTGACCAGAGTGTGCATTGGAGGTTGGCCATGGAGGCCTGGCGGACCTTAGTTACTCAGACTCTGGTCCCTCCAGAGGTCACACTGATGGTGGGTCACACGGCCCAAGGCCCCCACCATAAATCCCATTGTTGGGATAAACTATCTTGTGTGCCCAAGGCCCTCAGATAAACCAAGACACTTTCATCACGCAGGACACTCTAAGGATTTAGAGGTGACTTCCCAGGAGCCAGTCAGGGAGCAGTCCTTTCTTTCTCGGAATGCTGAGTGGTCCTTTACCTTCTGTGGGACCCCAGTCAGGCCAGTCTCCACGACACCCCCCAGATTACCCATGTGAGGATTTCAAAGACTCTTGGGGATGTGCCTGAGTTTGGCTGTTGTTATTGTCACTGATACTCCAGACGCTACTCAGTTCCTGGAGGGTCATGCCCCCAGCGTCTCTGAGCCAGGGACCTCTCCTCGTCCTGACCTTGGCGAAGGCACCAGGCCCTCCCAGAGCTCCACGGGGAACAGCTGAGCCAGCCTCTGGGGTTAAGGAAGGTCCGCTGAGTGCTTGGGGACAACAGTTACAACAGTGATGACAATCACAACCTTTTTAGCTGACTTGAGTCTCCGGCGGGCTGAAAGTATAACACTTTTTTTTGTCCATCTGCTCAATTTACCTCTAAACATACTGAGCTCCTTTCCAGCAGGCAGAGGGCAGCATGGGAGAATGGATTAACCTCAGTCATTCAGATCCTCCAAAAATTGGGAGGCCATTCTTAGCTAGATACTTGGGAGAGAGAGGGCAGGTCCCTCTGCTCACCTCTGTGTCCCCTCTCAGTCTGTCCCTCTCCCTCCTCTGTCTGTCTCTCCCTCCTCCCCACCCCTCTGTTCTGCACACCCAGGAGAATCTCATCTTTGGGGAAAATCCTTCTCTCTTCATGTTTCTCTTTTTCCTGGATGTCGTGTCTGAACCCCTGAATTCTCCCTCCAAGGGACTCAGTCTGTGTCCCTTCATTGCCCCCCTGCCCTCCTGCTCCCCCTGGCCGGGCTTCGAGGGCAGAGCCAACCACCTGCCTGAACAGACAGAAACCCAATTAGCAGATCCAAACCCACTCAGACTTCCGCGGAGAGCACACGAGAGCTGTAGAAACACGGAGCCACCGTGTGCTACCAGCCCGGACAGGTGGGGCGGGGGGTGCATGGAGAAAAGATAAACCCAGAGCCAACTAGTACCAGACATCTCTGCACCTGCCTGGCATCCCCCGTTCCCGCGTGGTCCTCAGCCCTGACATGCCAGTGGTTGTGGGGGGACCTCAGCTTCCCAAAACAGGAATGCCTCTGCCATTGTCTTAGAAAGGGCCACCGTCCGGGCCAACCCCACCCAGGGCCAGCCCGGAGCCTCATTCAGGACTCCACATGGCTGACCAGCTGAAAGGCCACTCTCCTGCCCTTTAACCTCCCACAAAGACCAGACTCTCTCTGCAGCTGGGATCTGCCAGATCCTGGAAGTTTCTCGGATGGGCCTCGTGGGAGCTAAACGGCTTTGCCCCGCCTGCACCAGAGAGGGTGACCTCCTGGCATGTTGCTATCCACCCAAAACTGCTGGCCATGTTGGCCATGGCTCACTGAATGAGAACGTTCATCGAGTGCCTGCTGTGCGCCCAGCCCTGTTGTTGGTATGTGGGACACAGCCCTGAAAGACACATGGGGCTCAGGCAAACAGGCAACAAACAATAAGCATGATAAATACGTGGAGTATGTAACGTGTTGGAAGGTGAGGCATGCAGTGGAAAAGATAGAGCTGGGGGGTGGGGGCTGGGAATTCAGGTGGGGGGAGGGGCAAACCCTAGGTCAGCAGGGGGCAGTCCTGCCCCCAGGGGTCATCGGCAGTCTGGAGACATTTTTGGTTGTCCCATCTGGGAGGTCGTCACATCTGTGTCAGTGGCATCTGGGGTCTAGGGGCCAGGGATGCTGCCAAATGTCTTGCAGGGACAGACCCTGAGCCCAGCGTCATGCAGAATGGGAGGCGGGAGGGGAGGACCCCGGGACGATAAACCCTGGGACACAACTGGTTTGTGGGTGACTGTTGCCTGCGTCCTGGAGGACCTCCTGGTCCTGCCCCACCCAACCCCCAGGTGTTAATAACCCTGTACGTGGAGGAGGAATAAGCCTGAACTTCAGCCTGGAGGGAGCCCCAGGACCCCAGCAGGAGGTCACCTTGGAATCCCCGAAGGGTTCTCCCTTTGTTTAAATGTGAATGACAATCCCGAATGGGAGACTCCCCAGTGAATTGAAGCAGAAAACAGTCGGAGGTGGTGGTTCTCAACCAAGGGACAGTTCTGTCCCCCAGGGGACACTTGGCAATGTCTGGGGATGGTTTGGTTGTCAGGACTTGGGGAAGGAGGTGCCACTGGTACTTAGAACATGGAGGCCAGGGAGGCTGCTCGCCACCCTGCAATGCATGGGACGACCCCCAAACCAAGAATGATCCCTCCCCAAGTGTCCACGGTGCTAACTAGGTTGAGAAACCCTGCCCAGACTCCCTTTCCTAATTCACATGCCAAGAACGGGCGCAGCAGTCTGCTCAGGCTGTCGTAACAAAATACCAGAGATGGGGCGGCTTAAACAATTTATTTTCTCACGGTTCTGGAGGCTGGAAATCCAAGATCAAGGTGCCAGTGGGGTTGGTTCTCGGTGAGGCCTTCTCCTCGGCTTGTAGGTCGCCACCTTCTTGCTGTGTCCTCACATGGCCTGGTGCCTCTCTCTTATAGGGACACCAGGCCTCTGGGATCAGGGACCACCCTTATGACCTCATGTAACTTTAATTACCTCCTTAGAGGCCCTGCCTGCAAATGCAGCAACAATGGGGCTTAGGTCTCCAACAGGAATTTGGGGGGGAGACACAATTCAGTCCTCGATGACAGGTGTGTTCCTTTTCTTCACGAGGGACAGGAAACATATAAGCTGGAAGGAGAAAATGACTTTTAATAGGAAATGTCATGTTCTCTTTTTTCCCTTCCTGGGTCTCTGAGAAGGAGCCACACAGCCCTCGGGCACCTCACTTAGCTACAGTGGCCATCGGACAGAGCTGTTAATTCCAGCAGCTTCCCATAAGGAAAGAAAAACTATAGGTTAGCGTCAAGGATCTTACGAGTTTAACTACGCAGGGGATTTTCCCAAGGGTCTCCCATGATAGTCCTGAACTCCCAACCTGAGTCCTGACCCACGAATCAGCCCCACCCCCATGCAGCTTGGCCCAAGTGACCACAGCCCCCTGCATCACCAGCGGTGGGGAGTTCGCCCTCTAGCGGGTGAGATGGGGAACAACATCATGAGGTGATTTGTAGGAAGAA
>NC_138369.1:7622946-7640116 GCF_054177405.1 Leptonychotes weddellii | reverse complement strand
GGGATTGGGGGTGGGGATCGGATAGGGCCCTCTGGCCGGACCCTGGGCCCAGCCTGGGAGGAGGCAGAGATGTCCTGGGACCCTGGTGGATCAGAAGCCGAGCCCCATGGCCCACGCGGACTCTGCCCCAGATGGTCACACCCGGTCACTGAGGGCTGATGGGGCAGGACAGACCGGGACCACTTGGTGCAGGCCACTGACCCTGGCCCGCTGGCCTGTCCACCCCCCCAGACCATCTCAGACACCAGCCCCATGAAGCGCTCAGCCTCCGTGCTGGGCCCCAAGGCCCGGCGCCTGGACGACTACTCCCTGGAGAGGGTGCCGCCCGAGGAGAACCAGCGGCACCATCAGCGGCGCCGGGACCGCGGCCACCGAGCCTCTGAGCGCTCCCTGGGCCGCTACACAGACGTGGACACAGGTGGGCTGCCCTGTGGGACCCAGGAGACAGAGGAGAGTTGAGGGGGGAGTGGATAAAGCAGAGCCGCGCAAACATTGAGGGAGAAAGGAAGGAGAGGCCTGGATGAGGAACAGGACTCTCAGCGGACAGGAGCAAGGGGCCCCGAGCTGGGCCAGCTGCTGCTAGACCTCTGCGGTCCAGGGGAAGGGGCCCCTCCCTAGAGCCTACAGGCCCCCTGGGTGGCCTCCTGGGCGCACATCCCACCCGCCTCCTCCTTCACGGCCATCTGTTTGTCTGACCCCAACCACTCGGCCCAGGCTTGGGGACAGACCTGAGCATGACCACCCAGTCCGGGGACCTGCCATCTAAGGAGCGAGACCAGGAGCGGGGCCGGCCCAAGGACCGGAAGCATCGGCAACACCATCACCATCACCACCACCACCACCCCCCACCCTCCGACAAGGAGCGCTATGCCCAGGAGCGGCCTGACCATGGCCGGGCCCGGGCCCGGGACCAACGCTGGTCCCGCTCTCCCAGCGAGGGCCGAGAACACATGGCGCACCGGCAGGTGGGTGTGGCACCGGGTGCCCCTGACCCAGGCCCCTGGGAGACCGGTGTGGGGGCTGGGGGGGCACACCAAATAGCCACGCTAGGCAGGGTCCTCCCTCCCCACTGTGACCTCTGCCCCTGCCCACCATTGGGGTCCCCGAGCCCCTGGGGGAGCCGGGCAGGACTAGGCACTGCCCCCAGCCACTCTGGCTCCCCACTCTGCTCCCCCCAGCTCCCCTGCCCGCCTGCCGTCCCCTTCCCCGCAGCTGCTTCCTCCTTGGTTGTGGATCACGTTTGAGTTTCTGGCCAGCGCGGTCCTTACGGCTCATGCCCCCCCGCTGGCTGCCTGCTGCCTTTTGCTTTCCTTTAACCCGGCTTCCGTTTTTGTTTCGATTATGATTTCTGTCCTCTGGACGCCTGTGAGTAATTTTTGAAACTTCTGCTATTTAACCCCGAAACTTACAAAACTCCATTTCTCATTTCTCTTTTCACTTTGTTGTGTTGGTTTTTGACTTCCCCTCCCTCCTTGTCTCTCACTCCTCCTCCTCCTCCCCCTCCTCCCCCTCCTCCTCCTCCCCCTCCCCCACCCCATACTCCCCCTCCCCCTCCTCCTGCTCCTCCTCCTCCTCCCCCTCCTCCTCCTCCTCCTTGTGGCTGTTGCTTTTTTCCTTTTTTTCCATTCAAATGTCCTGTGTCCCCCTCTCCTCCTCCCGGTCCCTCCCCTGTCCCCTTTGGTTTTCCTTTGCCCCCTCCCTCTCTCCCTCCCGTCCTCTGTGTCTCCTCCGTCTCCTTCTGGTTGATTTTGTTGTATCTTTTTTTTTGATTTCCTTTGTTTCAATTTTCGTGTAGGGCAGTAGTTCCGTAAGTGGAAGCCCAGCCCCCTCAACATCTGGTACCAGCACTCCGCGGCGGGGACGCCGCCAGCTCCCCCAGACCCCCTCCACCCCCCGGCCACACGTGTCCTATTCCCCCGTGATCCGTAAGGCCGGCGGCTCGGGGCCCCCGCAGCAGCAGCAGCAGCAGCAGCAGCAGCAGCCGGCGGCGCGGCCGGGCCGGGCGGCCCCCAGCGGCCCGCGGAGGTACCCGGGCCCCGCGGCCGAGCCTCTGGCCGGGGAGCGGCCGCCCGCGGGGGGCCACGGCAGCAGCCGCTCGCCCGCGATGGAGCGGCGGGTCCCGGGCCCGGCCCGGAGCGAGTCCCCCAGGGCGTGTCGCCACGGCGGGGCGCGGTGGCCGGCGTCCGGCGCGCACGCGTCCGAGGGGCCCCCGGGTCCCCGGCACCACGGTTACTACCGGGGCTCCGACTACGACGAGGCCGACGGCCCGGGCGGCGGTGGCGGGGAGGAGCCCCGGGCCGCGGCTTACGACGCGCCACCCCCTGCGCGACACGCGTGCTCGCCCAGGACTCCCCGGGCCCCAGGCCCGGCCTGCGCCTCGCCTTCCCGGCACGGCCGGCGACTCCCCAACGGCTACTACCTGGCCCACGGACTGGCCAGGCCCCGCGGGCCGGGCTCCCGGAAAGGCCTGCACGAAGCCTACAGCGAGACCGACGACGACGACTGGTGCTAAGCCCGGGCGAGGTGGCACCCGCGCCCGCCCGGCCCCCCCACGCACCCCACGCACACGCCCCACGGGGAGGAGCCGCGCCCAGGCCGCGGGGCCACCTCGCTGCCACCTGCCCAGCACACAGGGGAGGCCCAGGAGGGCCCAGGAGAGGACCTGCCGGACGACCCCGGACTCTGGAGGGAGTCCCCAGGACCCGGACACTGCCAGGGTGTCCCGCAAAGACCCTCGGCCGGAAAAGCCGCTCCTGGGCAGTGATGCGCACCCCACCCAACGCCGACCCTACCCCCCACCACCACGGGGGCCCTCGGGGGCAGACAAACCACACAGCCAAGGGATTCGAATTAACTCAGCCATTTTTGGAGAACCTTGGGGAAAATGGAAATTTAAAAAAAAAAAAAAAAAACATTTTTAAAAGAAAAACGGGGAGAAAAACAATCGCTTCTATTGATGAGTTTTATCATCTCAATCGAATCTTTCCTTTCCCTGATGAACGCGAGCTGGTGGCCCGTGTGTGGCGGAGAAGCCAGAAGTGAAGCCGAAACCCAGCGTCCCACACAGACCTCCACGAGACACTCATACCCCACACACGTTCTCAGACACACACAGGAGTGCTTGCTGGTTATACCAAACCCTACTATTACTGCCTGCAGAAATCAATTAAAAAAAAAAACAATTTTAAAAAGGACAAAAAAATTAATGATTGAGAAAAGAAGCATTTTTTCTGACATTTGGTCCTGCTTGAAATAACAAAAGAAAAAGAAAAAAAAAAAACCACCACCACCACCGATTTCCTTTGCTTCTTTTTTCCTTTTTCCTACCTTGTTTGAAAACTGTGGGCTTGGGACTGTGAATTACTGCATGACATTCAAAAAGAAAAAAAAAATAAAAAAGTTGAATCAAAGGGCTTTTGATTGGACTGGTCTTTATCCCTCTGCAAAGTGCTCCCCAGGTCTCTTTGGGGGAATGGTGGAAGGAGGCCCTTTGAAAGTGTTTGAAAGTAGCCAAGGAAGCTGGGAGTCTCCAGTCATCCAATCTTTGTGATGCCTTGGTGTTGCTCCAGAGCCAGCAAAGAACAAGGCAGACCAGCTCTGTTCCTCACCTCACTTAGCTCAAGAGCTCTAGAAATCCTGGCTACCTTAACAAGACCGGGAAATCCAAGGCCAAAGATGTTGCCCAGGTCCTTGCCAGCTGTCCTGGCTGGAAGGCAGAGCAATGTCCCCCACTGCCACCCCATGCCTCCACCCTCAGGCACCCAGGTCTCCCACCGTCTGCCTGCCAAGCAGTTTCACCATTCTGGAAGATCAACCATCCTGCATGACCATCCTGCTTGACTGGGCCAGTGGGACCCCAGGGAGCACCTGTGAGGCCCCAAACATTAGCAGAACTCCTATTGGAAACACCCTGGCAGTGGGGAGTCCTAGACATCAAAGGTCAGAGCAGCCCACCCATGGAAGGCAGGGGATGGTCATGGCCAGCTCAAGATGCAGGGTACAGGGGCGCCTGGGTGGCTCAGTCGTTAAGTGTCTGCCTTCAGCTCAGGTCATGATCCCGGGGTCCTGGGATCGAGCCCCGCATCGGGCTCCCTGCTCGGCAGGAAGGCTGCTTCTCCCTCTCCCACTCCCCCTGCTTGTGTTCCCTCTTTCGCTGTGTCTCTCTCTGTCAAATAAATAAATGAAATCTTTAAAAAAAAAAAAAAAGATGCAGGGTACAGGTGGAGGTGGGGTTCTTACAAAAGGGACTGACAGCCTTCCCTCCCTCCCCCTTCCAACCCACCCTGCACCTGCCTGCACACTCCCACTCCAGACTTAGGGAAGCTGGCCCCACAGCTGAACATGGTAGAGGGCTCCCACCCTGCCCCATGTCCCCAGGGCCTCACCTCCCTGCCTATTCCGTGAATGCTTCTGTGAATATGGGCAAGAGCTACAAAACTGTAGACACTGAGATCAGGAGGTCAGCGGACTGTGTTGATTCAGGTGAGCAAAAGACCAGTTATAACCCCTTCTTCAAGTTGAGCTAAGAGGCCTTTCTTTGGTCTGAAAGAGCAGCTCCTGGTTCTCCCTAGAAAGGGCTTCAGAGACTCCCACAAAATCTATAGACGCAGGGAGGGGGATGGTCCTCAGGGAACATCAGGGTACTTGAAGAAGGAAAATCAGAGGACAGGCAGTGGGAGACTAACCACAGATATCTACCACACCCCAACTTTTGGGTCAGTCATTGGACCCTGAGGAGCTTGGCACCACCATCCTCCCTAGAACCACTGCCAACTCAGCTCCAGTCTCAGTGGCTGTGTGACCTTAGGAAAGTGACTTAACCTCTCTGTGCCTCTGTTCTGCCATCTGTAAAATAGAAATAATAATAATAAGACTATTTATGAAAATTAAATGCATTATTCTACATCAGCTGCCAGCAAACTTTGCCTTAAAGGATCAGAGACTAATATTCTCAGCTTTGTGACCCAGATAGTCTCTGTTGCAACTCTTCAACTCTGCAGTTGTACCAGGAAAGCAGCCAAAGGTAACATGTTAAGAAGCGAATGTGGTTGTGTTCTAATAAAACTTTATTTGTAAACACAGGCAGTGAGCCAGATTGGGCCCTTGTCCTACCTCAGTGGTTCCCAAACTTTCTGGTGTCAGCACCTCTTTACATTCTTCTTCTTCTTCTTCTTTTTTTTTTTTTTTAAGATTTTATTTATTTATTTGAGAGAGAGAGAGAGCAGAGGGAGAGGGCAAGCCGACTGACTCCACCCTGAGCTTGAAGCCTGTCACGGGGCTGGGGCCCACAACTCTGAGATCATGATATGAACCGAAATCAAGAGTCTGATGCTTAACCAACTGAGCCACCTAGGCACCCCCTCCTTTACATTCTTAAAAAAATTATTGAGAACCCCAAAGCATATCTACTTATGTGGGCTATATTTACTGATATTTACCATTTAGGAATTAAAACTGAGAATTTTTTAAACTACATATTAGTTTTTAAATCATAGTCAATAATAAACCTACTAATAGTAAAATAAAATAAAATAAGCCTAATAGTAACAATATTTTTAATGAAAAATAACCACATTTTCAAGAAAAAAAAATCCATGAAAAGAGAGGCTTTGTTTTACATTTTTGTATCTCGTTCATGTCAGCTTACAGAAGACAGCTAGATTCTCACATCTGCTTCTGCATTCAGCTTGCTGCAATATCCCATACCTTCTGGAAACTCGACCACACACATGGGAGAGAATGAAAGTATTAAAGGCACAGGACAGGGGCGCCTGGGTGGCTCAGTCGTTGAGCCTCTGCCTTCGGCTCAGGTCGTGGTCCCAGGGTCCTGGGATCGAGCCCCACATCGGGCTCCCTGCTCTGCAGGAAGCCTGCTTCTCCCTCTCCCACTCCCCCTGCTTGTGTTCCCTCTCGCTGTGTCTCTCTCTGTCAAATAAATAAAATCTTTAAAAAAAATAAAGGCACAGGACATCTTAATAGTATGATAAAAATAGTCGGCCTTATGGACTTCCTGGAATGATCTCAACAGCCCCCTTTGAGAACTGCTGTTCTCAAAACCTCACCTGTCCCAGAGTGAGCAATTACCCACCACTGACATTATTACCCCAGCACCAAAGCAGAAAGTTTGACAGGTCTTGCTCCAGACCCCAACCCTTGAGCTTACCTTGGGCAAAGAAGGCTGAGAGACTCCAAATGGCAAGGCAGCAGAGCTCCTTCTATAATCATGACATCTAGGAAGTGACCAGTCCAGCAAAAAGCTAAATAGAGGGGCGCCTGAGTGGCTCAGTTGGTTGGGCGTCTGCCTTGGGCTCCGGTCATGATCCCAGGGTCTTGGGATCGAGGCCCGCATCGGGCTTCCTGCTCAGCGGGGGGCCTGCTTCTCCCCCTCCCTCTGCTTCTCCCCCTGCTCATATTCTCTCTCTCTCTCTCTCTCTCTCTGTATCTCTGTGTCTCGAATGAATAAATAAAAAAACCTTAAAAAAAAAAAAAAGCTAAATAGAGGGTTTTGACTTCCTACCCAGGCAGTTTAGCCAATCACAACCCCCGCAGACTTCTAGACCAGCTGCCTGACCAAGGCAGGGCTGCCCTCTGGCAGAGGTCCACCTCCCATGGTGCTGAAGCTATTCAGGAGCACGTGGGCCCATCTGGAGCCAGGGAAGCCACAGCCATCTGTCCACGAGGGAACAAGGCCCACTGTCAGAGCCCCCTACAACCCCTAGACCCAAAGGCCAAACCTGTGGCTGAGTGCCAGGAAGCTGGACCCCAGGCCTCCACCACCCACACCTTTAGCCTGGAGCAGGTGTAAACTGCCCAGAAGACTCAGAGTGAGGGAAATCAGGAGAGGAAGAGGCAGGGGGTGGCTTGGCTTAAGCCCTGGTCTCACATTCCTTCCTCACATCCCTGGCCTGAGCCACAACATCTGGAAGGCTGAGGAAGGGGCAAGGAAATGGAGACTCTGGATGCCAGGCCTGCCATGCAAATGCCCTGGGCAGCTCCCCTCCTGAGAGAAATAGTCTGAGAAACCCAGGTTTATTACAGATGTGTCCTCAGGGCTTCAGGGAACTGCTTCCCTGTAATCCACAGCCTCCAGTTGCTATCTCTCTGAGCCTCAATGTTCTGTCTGTGAAATGGGGACGTACCACTGTGTCAGGAGGAAAAACATTTCCTCTACCCTCTTAGATTCAGTGACTGGGGCCTGTGAATTAAACTAATGAACGACAGATTAATAGGGGAAAAAAGGCACACAATTTTTACTAATGTCTACATGCACAGAAAAGCAGTGAACTTCAAAGAAGTGATTAGACCCAGGGGTTTACATACCATTTTAACAAAGAAAAGGGGGTTTGGGCTTCCAGGGATGATAAATTGTGGGGAAATGACTAGGAAATGTCTGGTGGAAACGAATGGAAGATAAGGGTTATTTTCATAAGGTTTGTTGATGATACAGACTCATCTTGGTGCCTCTCCATCTTCAGTGATGAGTCACTCTTCTCTTCCTGATATAGGAGAAAACGGGACACCTTCAAAAAGGGAAATTTATGTCACCTTCTTAAAAGGAAATGTATGCCCTGTTTTTAGGTAGAAAAGGGGAGGGCAGGGGTGCTTGGGTGGCTCAGTCGTTAAGCATCTGCCTTCAGCTCAGGTCATGATCCCAGGGTCCTGGGATCGAGCCCCGCATCGGGCTCCCTGCTCGGCGGGAAGCCTTCTTCTCCCTCTCCCACTCCCCCCTGCTTGTGTTCCCTCTCTCGCTGTGTCTCTCTCTGTCAAATAAATAAAATCTTTTAAAAAAAGAAAAAAGAAATGGGGAGGACAGAGACCTCTTCTGCATCTCACTTGCCTCCAGCTCAAAATAATCCTTTTTAGCTAAAGTGGCATGTTTGGGGGTGGCACATCTGACCCCCTTCAGCTGCCATCAAAGGACTGGCAGGGTGTGGATGGGTGACAGTGTTTGGCTCGAAGACTTGTAGGAAAGCCAGATCCATGTGTGGGTGCCAACCAGAGCACCCCAATACGGGAAGTACTGGTTCCTCAGGAACTCTGCGCAGCATTGAGGTGAAGGCCTGATTTTAGGGAAGAACCAGAAGGAGGAGGACACGGACAAGACACTCAGCCAGAAGGCTGCGCATTTGAAAAGACTCACCAACACAGCGAACCAGGTATCTTACAGAGACCGGAGCTTAGAGTGATAAAACATATAAGTAATAAAAAGCAAAAGGAAAACAAACGGCTTAAAAAAATTAAGGAAATAGTAGCAATATTGCTCTCCTAGGACCGATGTAACAAGTTACCAGACTGAATGGCTTAAAACAACAGAAATTTATTGTCTTACAACTCAGGAGGCAAGAAGTCCTGAAATCAAGGTACTGACAGAGATGGCTCCCAGATGAAGCCTCTGAAGGAGAATCTGTCCACAGCTTTCGTCTAGCTTCTAGTGGTTGCTGGCAATCCTTCGGCATTCCTTGGCTCGTGGCTGTGTCACCACAATCTCTGCCTCTGTCTTCACCTGGCCCTGTCCCTGTGTCTCTGTGTGTCCTCTTCTGTCTCTTATGAGGACACTTCCACTGAATTTATCACTCCCCCCCATCCAGTATCATCTCATCTCTGTCCTTACCTTAATTACATCTGCAAAGATCCTATTTCCAAATAAGGTCCCTGTGGTTTAATAAGAAATACATTTGGGGACTCCTGGGTGGCTCAGTTGGTTAAACGTCTGCCTTTGGCTCAGGTCAGGATTCCAGAGTCCTGGAATCAAGTCCCACATCTGGTTCCTTCCTTGGCGGGGAGCCTGCCTCTCCCTCTGCCTGCCACTCCCCCTGCTTGTGCTCTTTCTCTCTGTCTCTCTCTGACAAATAAATAAATAAAATCTTAAAAAAAAGACGTAAATAAATGTATTTGGTCTTTGTCCCAAGTTCCTCGTACAGAGCTCCTAAAAAACCCTTGGAATTTCCTAAGTCATAGGAGTGTCTTCTATCATTCATAAGGGCCCCTCCCTTTTTTTAAAGATTTTATTTTTAAGTCACCTCTACACCCAACGTGGCGCTCAAACTCACAATCCCGAGACCAAGAATCACATACTCCACTGACTGAGCCAGCCAGGCGCCCCCATAAGGAGCCCTTTTAGATCACACCTGAGTTTATGCTAATGAGATGACTTAGAGTGGGCCCCCTAGGTAGCTTCAGGATGGGGCTGGTCACCAGACAGACCAAGTCATTAAAGGGGGGAGCTTTCAGACCCATCCCCACCTCCGTCGCCCGCTGTGTGTCCTACAGGAGCTGACTTCACCCTGAGCCTGTGTCTCAGGAACACAATTACTGTGATGAGGAGTCACCCATACACTTGCCAGTGTTGACCATTGCTGTGGACTGAATGTTTGTGTCCCCCCAGAATTCGTATGTTACCATCTCATTCCCAGTGTGGTGGTGTTTGGAGGTGGGGCCTTTGGGAGGTGATTAGGTGATGAGGGTGGAGCCCCCATGAATGGGATTAATGCCCTTATAGAAGAGACCCGGGAGTGCTCTCACCCCTTCCAGACCATGAGGACACATCGAGAAGGCGGTGTCTATGAATCAGGAGGGAGGCAAGCGGACCCCGCCAGACACCAAATCTGCTGGTGCCTTAATCTTGGACTTCCAGCCTCCAGAATTGTGAGCAATAACTCTCTGTTATTTATAAGCCACCCGGTCTCCGGGATTCTGTTACAGCAGACTGAATGGATTCAGAGGGCTGAACACCTGCTGAGGGCACAGTGGATATCATTGCGGAGGATGAGGGGACAAGGACTGATGGCCGGAGGAGCGTCTTCAGAGGGGGTGGACACAGAACCGCTCTCATTCCACCCCTGCCCTGGATCTGTCATGACAGCCCCATCTGCTAAACGTGACACCCACGTTCCATCTGGCCTCCTGTCCCTGCCTGGAATAGCAGACCGAGCCCCTCTGCAGTCTTCCCAGTGTGCCCACCACCTCGGGCCGGAGAGCTTCCCAGAGCTCCAGGCTCCCCCCAGCCTCCCACACAGTTCTGCCGAGGCCCAGCTCCCCCCCTTCCCACCATCCCCACACCCACCCTGCTCCAGCCCTTAAACAGGAGAAAGGCCTCACCACGTACAACATATCCTCCAAGACTATGTTTTCTCTGTAGAAAATGAGCTGGAGAGGGGCATCTGGGTGGTTCAATCGGTTAAGCATCTGCCTTCGGCTCAGGTCATGATCCCAGAGTCCTGGGATCCAGCCCCACATCTGGCTCCCTGCTCAGAGGGGAGCCTGTTTCTCCCTCTCCTTCTGCCTGCAGTTCCCCTTGCTTGTGCTCTCTCTCTCTCTCTGTATAAGTAAAATCTTTAAAATAAATAAGTAAAAGCACCCAGATGGCTTCTTCTCCAAAAAATGCTTCCTGAGCCCCACATTTCCCTGTAGGATCAAAGACCACATTGTAATAATCAGCCGACTGGACAACCAAACGGGACTCAGAGCCCCCCAGAACCGAGGCCTGGACCTTGTTCAAGGTGGTGTCCCCAGCTCCAGCTCCTGGGCCCCAAAGAGGCCCAGGGGAGCATTTGGTGGAACTAAGTTTGCACCCACAGGACTGGTCAAGGTGCACCAGATAGTCAGCGCCACCTAGAGGCCAGAGAGCGAATGGCTAAGGCGTGATGGGGGTAACCGATCAGGGAACCAACCTGGGGGTGAAGCCAGGAGTAGAGGTACTGGATTGGGAGTGAGGGGCATAAGAGTACCCCTACTCCCGGCTCCCGGCTCCCGAGACAGAAGCTGGGCCAGTGGGGGACATCACAGATGTAGATGCCCGGTCGCTCTATGGGAAGACCTTTCTTTCTTTCTTTCTTTCTTTTTTTAACATTTTATTTATTTATTTGACAGAAATAGAGACAGTGAGAGCAGGAACACAAGCACAGGGAGAGGGAGTGGGAGACGCAGGCTTCCCGCCAAGCAGGGAGCCTGATGCACGGCTTGATCCCAGGATGCTGGGATCATGACCTGAGCCGAAGGCAGACGCTTAACCACTGAGCCACCCAGGTGCCCCCGGGAAGAACATTCTAACAACTACTCAGAACAGAGCAGAAGGCTCAGAAAAACCAAGCATTCAGGAGCCAGAGAGGCTGGCTGGAGCACCCATCTGGTTTCCCTCCAGTCCTCCCTGTTACCTCCCATGGGGTGACGCCACGCCCCTCCTGCCTGGAACCTAGCGACCTCTTGCCCTGTCCATCATGCCATGATCCCTCTTCTGGTTCTCTTGTCCTCTCATCCTAAGCCACTCCCAAGTGCTGCCTCCCTGCCACCAGGACCACTGGGCGTGCAAACCGCTAAGCAACCAACCAGGAACAACAGTCTCCAGGTCTTTGAACTCCACGTGGCCAAAAGTCCAAGGTGGCTCAAGCTTTGCACCAATCTCTATCCAGCACCCCTCCCCACCGGCCAGGGACAGCGAGGTCCAGCTGCCTCAGGAACAGAAAACAATCAAAAGTCCCCTGGCAGGGGCGCTTGGATGGCTCAATCGGTTAAGCATCTGCCTTCGGCTCAGGTCATGATCCCAGGGTCCTGGGATCGAGCCCCACATCGGGCTCCCTGCTCAGTGGGGAGCCTGCTTCTCCCCTGCCCCTCCCCTACTTCTTGTGCTCTCTTTCGCTCACTCTCTCTCCCAAATAAATAAATAACATCTTTTAAAAAGTAAATAAATAAAAACTTAAAAAAATAAAGTGTTCAATTCCAGGGTGCCTGGGTGGCTCAGTCAGTTAAGCGTCTGCCTTCAGCTCAGATCATGATCCCAGGGTCCTGGGATCAAGCCCCGCCTCGGGCTCCCTGCTCGGTGGGGAGCCTGCTTCTCCCTCTCCCTCTGCCTGCCACTTTCTCTCTCTCTGTCAAATAAATAAATAAAATCTTTTAAAAAAAATGTTCAATTCCATGGCACTTAGTACATTCACAATATTATGCAACCTATCACCTCTGTCTAGTTTTGAAATCAACCCTGTCCCCGTGGGCAATCACTCCCCATCCCCCTCTCTCAATCTCTGGCAACCACCAATCTACTTTCTATCTCTATGCAACTGCTTATTCTGGGCATTTCACATGGATGGGATCATACAATATGTGACTTTTTAGTCTAGCTTTTTTCACTGAGCATAATGTCTTCGAGGCACACCCACGTTGTGGCATGTATCAGGACTCCATTCCTTTTTACGGCCGAAGAATATTCCATAGTAGGGATCCACCGCATTTTGTGTATCTGTTCATCTGTTGATGGACATCTGGGATGCTTCTACCTTTCAGCTGTTGTGAACCTTGCTGCTGTGTCCAAATATTTATCTGAACACCTATTTTCAATTATTTTGGGTATATACCTGGGAGTGGAATTTCTGGGTCCTAGGATAGCTATTTGTTTAGCTTTTTGAGGATGGTGAAATTATTTTAAATAATACATTCATTTAATGCAACAAATCCAAAATAGAACTATTTCAACATGTAACCAATATAAATAGTATTACGATCTTTCACGTTTTTTTCCTAGTAAGTTTTTAAAACCCAACCTCTGTGTTTTGCTCAGAGCGCATCTCGATTTGGACCAGCCACACTTCAGCAATGCTTGAGCACTGGTGTAGTCTCACACTCCTGGAATCGTTCTTGAGCTCTGTTGTGCCCGGGGGCTCACCCCCTCCACTGCCCGTGAGTGGCCGGTGCAGGATCCCACCTATCTGTGGGCTTGGCGCTGGGCTAAGTCGGTGATGCCTACATAGCTGGGGGGGGGTGGGCAGACTGTCCTCTAATCCCTGTTCTGCTGCATCTAGCCCACACACACACACGCGCGCGCACACTCATGAACGTGTCCCCACCCCACCCCGGATTCATATGTTGATGCCCTAACCCCCAAGGTGATAGTATTATGCGGTGGAGCCTTTGGGAGGTGATTAGGTCATGAGGGAGAGCCCTTGTGAACGGGGGAGCCAGGCCCTCATAAAGGAGACCCCAGAGAGCTCCTTCGGCCCTTCTGCCCGGTGAGGACACCGTGAGAAAATGCTATCTATGAACCCGGGAGAGTGCTCTCACCGGATACGGCCATCACCTGCTGGCTCCTCGATCTTGGACTTCCAGCCTCCCGAACCCTGCGAAATCAGTATCTGTCGTTTAGCAGTCCCTCGGTCTGTGGTGTTTTGTTACAGCAGCTGGAGCTGACGAAGGTACATCCCAACCTGGGACCTCAGCCTTGCAATCAACAAAATAGGAGTAAAATAAGAAGGACGCGAGTGCGTGCGGCCAACCCCGGTAGCCCATGATTATGCTATAAAGCAACAGAACGGGGCTGTGCATCCCGGGGAGGAGGCAGGGGCCTTGGGAATCCCACAGGAGTTGCAAAGGCCACTGCAGAAGGCCAGGGAGCCACTGCAGGCCTTCTTCAGCTGCCTGTGGGTTCCCCTGAGTCAGGGGTCATCCACTGGGCTTCTCACCTGGTGCGGAGCCTGGCCAAGGAGACCTCAGGTCAACCGGGAGCCAGCCGTGGCTGTTACGGGATTGCTTCTTGGGGAGATGTTCCCAGCTTCTCAGGGCAGACCCAGCCAGGCCTCGGGGCCACACCAGGCCTCCTTCTGACTCATTCATCCTGGTGAGGACCCCGCAGTGGAGGCGGAGAAAGCAGCCTTTAAATATAGCTCAGCACCATCTGATGCTTCAGGACTGATGGAAGGAAGCCAGTGGCCGCCCCTGACCCAGCCAGCCTCCCTCCACGCTGGGTTCAGACATCCCCGCCTCTCCGCCTTGCCGCCCCTTCCCTCGCGGGCTCAGATGTTTTAGGCTCCCTGTAAACATGAGATATAAAAAGAAGCGTGGGGCGGGCACCGGGGTGGGGAGCGGCCACTGGCCTGCTAAGAGATACCACCCCCATACTGCCCCTAGCGCTGCAAACACACCCCCTGGAGAGGTGCAGGCGTGTGCCTGCATGCAGACACTGTGACAAGCCAGCATTTAGCATCAGGCATAAGGAGGCCAGCCAGTTGGGGGAAAGCCAAGTCTGACTTTAAACAGGCCTCTCTCCTTGGCCAAAGCTGGGCCCCAGAAATTGCAAATTGTGCAAATGCCCCCCCAGCTGAGATGGGTCAAGCCTGCCCCAGGAACTTACCTCGCATTGAGGACACGGGGACATCCTGATAGGGCTCCAGCCCCAGACTGCCCCTCATATGCAGGGTGGTCCCGGATACAACAGCATCATCCACCTGCCTTCCCAGTCCCACCTCCCCCAGACCCCACTTCCTGGCTGCGCTTCTGCCCCGGGGGGTCCACCTATCCATGCCCCCTGCTTCTCCTCTGCTTCCTCCACCCAGCTAGCCCAGCTCTCTGCTCATGCACCCACCCATCCTGCAGCCCGTGAGCAGCCCACACCCACCCAGAGCATCTTGGCATCCACCTCCTGCCTCAGTCCGCCCACCACCCTGGGCAGCTGACCACTCCCTTCGCCCTCCCACACTTTCTGCCGTTCCTTCTACTATATGTTGAGCATCAGCTATGTGTCAGGCAGAGGTCCAGAAGCCAGGGAAGCACAGTAGTGAGTAAGATGGGATTGCCCAGACCCTCCAGTCAGAGGGAGGAGGCAGAGAGCACATCCAGAGACTTACATCAACAAACCAAAGGAAAAAGCATGGAAATAATGAATTATGACTAGGGTGTATGCTGTGAGGAAGCAGTCCTGAGCACTGTAGAGAGCCCAGCCTTCCTCAGAAGGGGAAGGGAAGGTGTCCATGAAGCTGAGAAGGAGCAAACTGAGAGGACCAAGATGCAAAGTGCATCTGCCTTGGGACTATTTGGTCTGTATCCTGAGGGCAGTAGGGAGCCACGGAAGACTCAGGAGAGCTGGCATGCTCAGACTTCCATTTGTAAAAGCTCACTGACTTACAGACAGAAAATGGATGGGTGATTACCACGGGCTGGGGGAGGGGAAGGGGAGTTAGTGTTTCATGGAAACAGAGGTTCAGTTTGGGAAGATGAGAATGTTCTGGAGGTGGCTGCATGACAACATAAATGTACGCAAAGCCACTGAACCTTCACTTAAGAATGGTTAAAATGGTAAATCTTATGTGTCTTGTATGACAACTTTAAAAAGTAAAAATAAATGGTTACAATGGTAAATTTTATGTCTATTTTAACACACACACACACATACACAAAAAGGTCATTGGCTAAGGGGAAAACAAAACAACCCACATGTCCATCAATGGATGAATGGATAGACAGACCGTGGTCTATCCATACAATAAAGTATCAGCCAGAAAAGGAGCGAAGTTTTGATTCATGCTATGACATGGATGAATCTCAAAAACATGCTAACTAAAAGAAGCCAGACACAAAAGACCACATATCCATGATTCCACTGATATGAAATGTCCAGCACGGGCAAATTGTCCACAGAGACAGAGAACAGATTGGGGGCTGGGAAAGTGGGGACCAGAGTGGCGGCTAATGGCTACAGAGTTACTTGGGGTGATGGGAACGTTGTGGAGACGGATGGAGGGCATGGTTGTGGAACAGAGAAGGTGCTAGATGCCAGGCAATTGTACACTTTAAAATGGTTAAGTTAGGGGCGCCTGGGTGGCTCAGTCGTTAAGTGTCTGCCTTCAGCTCAGGTCATGATCCCAGGGTCCTAGAATCGAGTCCCACATCGGGCTCCCTGCTCTGCGGGAAACCTGCTTCTTCCTCTCCCACTCCCCCTGCTTGTGTTCCCTCTCTCACTGTGTCTCTCTCTGTCAAATAAATAAATCAAATCTTTAAAAAATAATAATAAAAATAAAAATAAATAAAATCTGGAAGGAAGGAAGGGAGGGAGGGAGGAAGGAAGGAAGGAAAGTTCACTTACTGCACTGGGACCCATCTCTAGACCCAAGGCAATGACAGCTGACAGCACCCAGTGAGGGGGGTGACAGCGGGCAGGGGCAGGGGCAAGCTGAGGAAAGGGGAAACCACGGGGACAGCGGGTGGGACGCAGTGGCTGGTGAGGTGGGACGTGGCTGTCGGGATGGTCCTGCCCGTCTACCAGCTGGGGGCAGAGCCATTACCGTGGGCCCCAGCTGTGCCCGCCACCAGCCTGCCCATCCCAGTGCTCAATCCCCTCCACTTTGAAGGCCCAGATGTCCCCTGCCCCTGGGGACCGTCCTTATCCTCTCCTTCCCAGTGTGATTATCAGTCCAAATCCTACTCCAAATCCTGCCCACCTCTTCACTGAGGAAACACCGCGGGAAGCCCTGAGTCCCAGGCAGGTTGCCATTGGGGTCCCAGGCCCTGTAGAGCAGAGGGGTCTGCAAACTTCCCAAAAAGGCCAGGCAGGAAATATTTTCTGTTTCGTGGGCCAGGCCTGTTCCCTGTTGCAATAATTCTACCACTTGGAATAAAAGCAGCCACGGATGACAGGTGAATGAATGAGAGCAGCTATGGTGTCAATAAAACTTTATCTATGGACACCGAATTCTTTCATTGAGAGATACCTGACATGCAATATTGCACGTGAATTCAAGGTGTACAACCTGCTAATTTGATATATTTAAATATGGTAATACGATTGCCGTTGTAGCCATAATTAGCAACTGTATCGCATCACATAATTATCATTTCTTTTTAGTAGCTGGAATAATTAAGACTTCTAGTCTCTTAGTAAGTCTGGTGGTTATAATACAATATTGTTGTCTATATTCACTCTACTGTGCATTAACTCTCCGGGACTTATCTTCTACTTCTTGCCAGTTTGTACCCTTAAACAACATCTGTCCTGTCCCTCCAACTCCCTTGGACACCAAAATTTGAATTGCATCTAATTTTCACATCGTGGTTCTTTTCCCCCAACCATTTAAAAATGAAAAGGCCATTCTCAACTTGCAGGCTGTGCAGAATTGGGCAGCAGGCTGCATTTAGCAAGGCAAGGATGTGGATGGTTCCAACACCCCAGCTCTCACCCCACATCGGCTCCTTCTAATACTGTATCAGGGAGTCTGGAAGGATGATCCAGGTTTTTATTTTTTTTAAAGATTTTATTTATTTATTTGTCAGAGAGAGAGAGAGCACAAGCAGGAGGAGCGGCAGGCAGAGGGAGAAGCAGGGTCCCCACTGAGCAAGGAGCCCGATATGGGGCTCGATCCCAGGACCCTGGGATCATAACCTGAGCTGAAGGCAGGCACTTAACCGACAGAGC